>NC_041217.1:109586151-109669944 GCF_002837175.3 Physeter macrocephalus
TGTCCATGGCTCACGGGCCCAGCCGCTCCGCGGCATGTGGCATCCTCCCGGACCGGGGCACGAACCCGCGTCCCCTGCATCGGTAGGCGGACTCTCAGCCACTGCGCCACCAGGGAAGCCCCATCTTTTCTTAAAATAAAGGTTATGCCTACCACAGGGGATTGTACTACAATTGGTTTTCAAAGCCACCATAGCTGATTGAATTTCAAAACAGAATTTATGAAAGATAACACTTACAAATATTTAAGCATTCCATTTAAATATTGTTGATATTAAAACCATCTATTTCCTTTGCAAATTAACTCACCCATTCCAGAATACCTTTTTTTGCTAGCAGTGTACCAAAGGACACATTTTTTACCTTCCACACTAATAGCAAAAGACGTTAGGTGGGTAACAAAAGAAATGAGTTCAGTGGGCCCTCCTCCACATCTGTGGGTTCCACAATCTTGAGTTCAACCCACCTTGGATCAAAAATATTGAGAAAAAAATTCCAGAAAGTTCCAAAATGCAAAACTTGAATTTGCCATGCACTGACAATTATTTACATATAATTTACATTGTATTAGGTATTATAAGTAATCTACAGATGATTTAAAGTATGCAGGAGGGTGTGCGTAGGTTATGCAAATATTACACCATTTTATATAAGCATCCTCAGATTTTGGTATCTACGGGGGGCCTGAAAGCAATCCCATCCCCGGGGATAATGAGGGACACCTGTACTGGGTAAATGCTTCGTGTAACAGTTCAAAACCTGTAATGGCACTCCACTGACTATGAGGGACATTGCATTCAGAGTTGTCCATGACCTGGTTCCAAGCTAACTTTCGGGACTTACTTGTGACTGTGTTTTTTTATGAGGCTTCTGTTATTCAGGAGGATAACTACTGCAGATGAAGGAATAAGTGATACGAATTATAACTGACATAATGCAGTGATTTAAACAGTTATTAGCTTCCTCTCTTCACTTTTCTGCTGTATTGCACATTCCTGTTTACATGTTCCCATTTGTTACCTGTATGTGTGTGTGGCTTACTCCTAGCCACGAGATCTTTAATTCTAAGACCTGTAGCACTGGTACCTTATCTTCACCCAGAGTCTTCCTAAGAAAGTATTACTTCCTTGAGTCTTCTTCAATTAGCTGACCTTGTCTAGGTGGCCATCATCCTCTTTATCCTCTTTTATCTTCCCAAAGTATTTGTAAGCTCATCATGTTTTCCTCCCATCTTTTTTTTTATATAAAGATTTAAAATAAGATCCAAGACTAACATCTTGGGATTCTTGTAAGAATGTCTCCAAGAACTGCTGCTTCTTGGTCAATCTCCACCAAGACCCTGGTTAAGCTTCAAGGTTCTCCTGGGTTCTTCCGCCATATTCTGAGAAGTACATGACACCCACCCTCCAGAGATAACTGTTCCTACAATATTTGTTAGTCTTCTTTTCTTGTTTCTCCCCTTATAACCTACTCCCATTCTTTTCTAAGATTAGATATTTACTTATTTAAGTAGATACTAAATAATCACTTTTCTCTTTGAAATATCCCCTGAATTCCAAGCTCTCTGCTCCCATAGCATCCTCTGGCTTAAGCCTTCAACATGTTCTTCTATACCAGGAGTTCCTAACTATTTTGTGCCATGAACCCCTTTGGCAGCCTGGTGAAGCCCATGCATCAAATAAAAACATGGGATTACAAGGGAGACAGATGATATTGAAATACAGTTATCAAACTATTTTAAAAATTATGAAATAATTTATGTGCTTCTTTATTAGTAAATTAAATAAGATATAGCAGTGGTTCTAATTATTGCCTTAATTTTGAAGAAGTGATGAGCATAAATAATATATCTATAACACCCATGATATATGAAAAGAGTTATAATTTCTTTTGGTGACAAAGTCACAGGTTCCACTAATACTACTGTGGTTTGTTACCAAATGCATTCATTTCAATTAGCAGTTAGTAAAAGTAAACATGTAAGTTTTTTCTAACCACAGATTTCTCTCCCCCCACCCTTTGACAAGATCATGAACATTTAGCTTAACTTCCTGCCTCTGTTCCAACCAGAACAGTCACCCACAGGGCATGCCTTCAGAGTTCTCTTTCTAAAATGCAGATCTTAACAAGTCACTTTCCTGTATACTAGGGAATACAATGTGGGTCCCTATCATCCATAGAGGCATTCTCCTGCAGTAGTACAGAAATGGAATTCATCTGAAATGCAAATTTCCTGGACTTCCACTGCAATTCTGCAGATCTAGGTGAGCCTGGAACACTGCATTTTAAAAATAACTATGAGGAAGTCTTGCACTAGTGGTCCATAGACCAGACTTTGCAAAACAGGAGAGAGTCCAACCTTGTAAGCATCACCTTTAACACCCTTCACAGTCTGCCTCGCCACACCTACCCTTCCAGTTCTACTCCGGCCTCACAGAATTACTATCCATTCTCCAAACCGAGGGGGAGAATGCCCTTCCTTCCCCACCCCTCCTGCTCCACACGATGTACACATTTCTCTGCTTGCTTAAATCTTGCTCATTCTTAAAGGCTCAACTCCAATACGACTTTCTCTCTGAAGCTTCTGCAACTTTCTCACTCAGGCTGATACAATCTTGTTTTCCCTGACAATTTCTAATCATGCCGTTCTGTAGTAAATTATGCCAGGCTTCTGCAAAGGCAGAGGGCCCCAAACTCAGAGCTGCCTGAAAGATAGTTGTGAATTCATTTAGCACTCAGCATACACTGTGGAGAAGGAGAGAGAAATTACTGAGCAGCAATCAAGTCCTGCAGGTCAATAGAGGAATAAGACAAGTCCTTACTTTCAAAGGGCTAATGTTCCCCTGTTTATCTTCTTCACTCTTCATATACTCCAGCCCTTTCTTAAGTCCTAAAGTCATCTAATTACTTCAGCTCACATTAATCATTTCTTTTTTGATGCCCTATACCAGGATCATACTGTTTTCCTTCTCATCCAACCATCCATCCATCCATCCATCCAGTATTTATTGAGTTTCTACTATGTGCCAGGCAATGTGATAGGCAACTGGGAATGTAAAACCTGTGAACAGGTACCTGCCCTCAAAGTTCTTAGAGTGTCAACTGCTCTCTCGTTGATATTTTTGTCTTCTGGCTAGGCTGGAAGTTCTTTGAAGGCAGAGAAAGTTTTGTACATTTTTGTAGTCTTCACTGCATCTAGTACCTCACTGGCACAGCGAGTGTTGCAAACGCCTTTGAAAGAGTAAGTGAAATACTTGTTTTCCAAGCCTCCTTTCCCACTCAGAGCTCCCCTTACCTGATACTGCTAAACTGAAGGGAAAAGAAGCCTCTTTGCAATATCCTGGAGAAAAATTCCTTCGGGAGCTGGAGATGGGATTTTGATTCTCCTCTCACAGAAAAACAAGTCCCAAGAACACAAACTGCAGTTCCCCCGGCAGACTGTTGCTGTGACGCATCCGTTGCTAAGAGAAAAGAGGCTAGTCCTCTGCTGAGATTGACAAAGCAGCCTCACCAATAAAATGCCAGCTTCCTAACAGTCTCTTTCAGAGCAGGCTTGTGATTGGTTACTATGATGCTGACACGAACTGGAACTAAGTCCGCAGTTTCCCCTAGCAAGGGACTTGTATCGAGGGCTGCAGCCTGGCCTTACGCCAGGGCCGTCAGGCTTGGTCCATGCCTCGCACCGAGAGCAACCGTAATCAAAGGAGAACCCTTCTAGGGTGTGGTCTCCAGCAGCAGACAGTGAAGGGTGAGATGAAGATTTAGGGCTGCTGCTCTGTTTACCCCAGCTACTACCTGGGGCCGTCCCAGGAGCCTGCCCTAGATTCCCGTCTGAGAGAAAACCCGGCTCGATTGGGTGTCGTGATATCCTAGAACTTTTAATGTGTTATATTTTTTTCTTGCTAAAATAACTTTTGTATAGAGTTTGAGACAAACTGGCAGTATGAATCTCAGGTAAGAAGATTAAACCCCTCAGCAAAACAAAAATTAATTTTATCTATGATTATGGATCCTATGGGATTCTTACAGTCAAGCTCATCTCCCTGAACAGTTACTCGCCCTCCCCTCCTTTAAAAAATAATTAAAACTGCCTAATTTGTAATCTGGCAGAATTTAATAAAGTAATTCAATTGACTGCTGTAATTGGTCTAAATTAATTTTTTACACCCAATTTAAACAAAAATATTTGGCAATAGGCTTATAGATTCATAACATATCTGAAATTTAATGACCCTAAATAAGATGATTTTACATGGTGTGTAGGAAGATCATGTACATTCTTTCAAATATCTGAAGAATTTGTGCTTGCAAAATGCAAATAAATTTTACTAAAGAAATCATTAAAAAAAATAAAACTGGCAGGAGGATTTATTATTGTGACATTGTGAAAACCTTTTCCCAGGCTCTTCCACTTTCTGACACTGAAAGGTTAGTTTTCCCCTGGCCTCAGCCCTGAAGTCTTCTTTTCTTACTCTTTGCACTCTCCTGGCGGCATCGTAGCTATTCCCCTTAGCTTTAACCATCCTCCAAACATATCGGAGACTTCCATTTCTATACTCTCAGCCTAGTACATCTCTTAAATTCCAGACTTGAAATTCCACTGAATTTCTTGGATATATCCAAACATGTCTAGCTTAGTTCATGGTGTTTAGTAGTTGCTAAGTAAAGATATTGAGTCAATAAGTGAATAAAGATATTGAATGAATAATTACTATACCAGAGGTATCACAGTTTCGCAGAAGCAAAAATCAACTTATTACCTTTCACGTGTCTTTCAGGTATCTTTGGGAAACTTTTTCAACTTCTTTGTTTTCTACCTTAGGTAATAGTATCCACTGTCCATTATTTTGCAAAGCAAGAAATCTGAGTCATCCATGATTCCTACCATCCACAGTCAACATGTTACTAGATCCTGTCATTTTCCTTTTCTAAATTCTCTCTCAAATAATCCATTTCTTCTTAGCGATCTTCACTGCCTCTGACTTATTTTAGGTGGTAATAATGGTCTCTTGACTTGTTCTGCCTCTTCCTCTCTAATTTATTTGCTACGGTGCCATGGAGTGTTCTGAAACAGAGATTCAATCCTGTTCTCACCCTGTTTACATATTTCAATCTGGCATATGAAACCCTGTACAAATAGGGTTCTGAAGGATACCTTAAAGATATCTGGAAGATAATGAGTTATGTTTCTAAACTCACTTCCTGCCTCTCGCCTCAACTCAACCCACGTTTTAGCGCAGTGTTTCTCAACTGAACCCCTTAAGAGCCGAGAGGCATGAAACCATAGGGGCTGGGGGTTCATAATAGGCTGATAGTAAGAGGGGTTACAGCTTGAAATAGACTTCTGCAACTGAGATATATTTGTTTCATACAAAGAATTCATGAGGTTTTTGTATTCTGCTCCACAATGTGTTCATGTTTGCTTTCTTTTTTTTTTTAACATCTTTATTGGAGTATAATTGCTTTACAATGGTGTGTTAGTTTCTGCTTTACAACAAAGTGAATCAGTTATACATATACATTTGTTCCCATACCTCTTCCCTCTTGTGTCTCCCTCCCTCCCACCCTCCCTATCCCACCCCTCTAGGTGGTCACAACCCACCTAGCTGATCTCCCTGTGCTATGCGGCTGCTTCCCACTAGCTATCCACCCTACATTTGGTAGTGTATATATGTCCATGGCACTTCTCACTTCGTCACAGCTTACCCTTCCCCCTCCCCATATCCTCAAGTCCATGCTCTGGTAGATCTGTGTTTTATTCCCATCCTACCCCTAGACTCTTCATGACATTTTTTTTTCTTAGATTCCATATATATGTGTTAGCATATATTTTCATTTTTTAATATGTCTAAAATCCTTATTCAATTATATCTCAATAAACTGGGGGAAAATGTCTAAAATTACTATTAACTAAAATTGACATAAAATTGAATAAACTCAAAGAAGCCCCAGACACGCTCATCCTGTGACTTTCCATAGCTCCTGGCATTCTGCAGCACAGGCCCAGGAGTTTGTGTGTCCCAGGATGAGAGGTGGCAGAGCTCTGGTTATGCAGAGCCCTTGACTGCTCCTCAAAGATGCCTTGCCCTTTAATAGCTGCGCATCTACTTCTACCTCTACCTCAACCTCTAATGCCTTCCTTCATCTTCATTATTTGGTGAGCTCCTATTTATTTTTCAAGACCCAACTCAAATATCATCTTCTCTGAAAGCCATCCAGACACCCAACAGAATTAGTCATTTTTTTCTCTGTTTTTCCATTATAGCAAGTATTACATTGTGTTGCAATGGTCTGTTGATATGAAGGTCCCCCCCCCGCCACTGGATTTTAGGGCAGGGATGGTGTCTCACTCCTTTCTATCTCCATTGTTTAGCACAGTATCTGACATGGGTATTTAATATATGTTGAATCATTTAATTGATTGACTGTTCTTGATAGCAAATCTAGAAAAAGCTCTCTAAAAAAATTTCTTTGTTTTCTTCCAAAGAATGTCCTTTTCTTAAAAAGATTCATCATCCATTGCACTCAGATTTAAGGAAGTAATATTATGACCTTGTGATTTGGATGACAAACCAAATCATCCTTACAGACACAACAAAGGGATGTCCATTTGGAGGAATGAGTCATAAATCCCAAAACTAAGAAAGTTAGAAATCAAATGGAGAATGTTTAGTAATTTCTTCATTTTAAAAATTCAAATTATAAATGAATGACCCAACATCTCTTCTTTCATGGGAGTGGTCAGAAACAAAACATCCCCATGGTGGGTAGTGAACACTTCTATGCTCTTCCAGGGGATGCTGAGTTAAATTTGCCTGAAATTTGAAGATATTTAAAAATTAGTTTTAGTTTTATTAGTTGAGTGAAAAAGCTGTTACTGAAGATACTTCTCTGATGATTTAAGGACATCTTGATAAGTTTTAGATTGGGTTTACAGAAGGGTAATCTGACAAATTAAATATGAGGTGGCTTTTTACTACTTATTAGTTTAGTGCTTGACTCCCTCACCCCTTTTAAGAATTTTTTTTTATAAGAGTTCAGAAACTAGGGCTTGAGGACCCTGAATAGGAGTCTTCATGCCTTTTGTTTGTCTGCATCAGTATGCCTGGGAGCGAGAGAGGGTGGGAGAGAAGGAAGTGTCTCTGTTTGAGCCCCAGGTTGCTGGGATTATGACATGTTGGCACAGTGCTTGGGGAAACTATCATAACCTACTACATGAGGGACTGAGGAGCATCCCAGAAGAGAACTCAGCTTGAGAAATGAGAAAATAGACAAAAAAGTCTGACCTGGGAACAAAGCTTTAGCTATTGGAGGAGAGGACCAATTGTGGCAATTCTAGAAAAAACATGAACTAAAATTTCAATAAGAAATGGGGGGGACTTCCCTGCTGGCGCAGTGGCTAAGAATTCGCCTGCCAATGCAGGGGACAAGGGTTCGAGCCCTGGTCCAGGAAGATCCCACAGCAGAGCAACTAAGCCCGTGCACCACAACTACTGAGCCTGTGCTCTAGAGCCCACGAGCCACAACTACTGAGCCCATGTGCTTAGAGCCCGTGCTCCACAACAAGAGAAGCCACCACAATGAGAAGCCTGCACACCACAATGAAGAGTAGCCTCCGAGGGCTCGCCTCAACTGCAGAAAGCCCGCACAGAGCAACGAAGACCCAACGCAGCCAAAAATAAATAAATAAATAAATAAATAATTAAGGGACACATATTAAAAAAAAAAAGAGCCAGTGAAATATCAGTTCTACATGTATAATGATTATTACCATTAGGACACTTTAAATAATACTGTCCTTAAAGTTAGAAAATTATGTTGGAGCCTAAATTTGTCACTTTCTGGTTAAGTAACATCAGACAAGCTGTTAAACTCTCTATACCTCAGTTTTACATCTGCAAAATCTGGGATAATAATGCTTCCCTCAGAGCCAAGTCAGATAAAGGGTGAGAGCAACCACACTGCTGCTGTAAATGGCATTCTTCAAAAAAGATGAAACTTCACCGTAGTGAATTGGAAATACGTTGTCAGTTAGTTCAGGTTTCCACAGGGGACTTTGTACATACCAGGAGAGAGATAAAATTGATGCTTCCCTCAACCAAGTAGACAGTTTCAGATTTGAAATAAAATCTATGCTGAATATTTTTGCCATATGAGGGTATAAATCACAAGGTTTAAACAAAAGGAAATGTTGCCACCCCTGATTCAGCAAGTTTTAATATTTAAATTTTGAACAGTTCAATATGTTCCCAATAACAATTTATTTAGAAATAACTAGTTTAGAAAATTGTGATTTGAATTTCTGTACACTCGAAATAACCTATTTCAAGTGTACAGAAAGAGTGTACATGTTTGTTAGTGGAAATCAGTTTTTCCCTATTTCCACTAAATATATGGTAAAATAAAATTTTAAAGAATATTAGTATGAAGGGATGCCAGATTATTAGCCTATCCAGATTACCCACAGATCTTAAATCTGTTCCTTCCCCACAGTACTGCCATTAAAAAGGCCAGCACAGTGCCTCAAACATGGTACATGCTCAATGAACAGTTGTTGAATTAAAATGATCTGAAATTCTGTTCAAAGTGAATGATAGACATTGCCTCCGCCATTTGGTGACAATTAAAGGTAAATTTGAATACTCAACTGTCTGCTAGACATTTCCACTCAGATGTCTAATACAGAGTTATCCAAAGTGTGCCCCTCAGATCAGAACCAGCCAGGAAATATTTGTTTCTAGTTTACCCCTCCACGAAATATTTGCTACCTGTCTACAACAAAAGAAGTACAGAAATTGAAAGTGCTTAAAGACTTTCTAGCATTTTTAATAGAGTAACTGTTTTATGTTACATATGAACAAAACTGGTTTGTATTCTAAATGTCTTTATTGCATTTTCTAGCAATTTATTTGTACTGTATTTCACATAAGCATCAGTCTGTGAGAGAAATGGAAACAAAACCAAATCAAGTCGCCTCCAACAGTCTGTGAAGCACTTAATAGACATCTCAAACACATGTTCAAAACTGAACTCCTGATTCTCTCCACTCACCTGCTCATCCTGCTGTCTTCTTCACCTCAACTGATGGCCACTCCATTTTTACGGTTACTCAGGCAAGAACCCAAGAGTCATCCTTTGACTCCTTTGCTTCCATCTTTCACCCTTTTGGGATATATTTTCGACACTGCAATCAGAGGGATACACTTGTAAAACATAAGTCAAATCATGCCAATTGTCTGCTCAAAACCCTCCAAAGGCTCCCATTTCACTCTGTGTAAAAGCCAAAGTTCAAAGTCCTCACAATGGCCTACAAGATCCAGCTTAACCTGGCCCCTGTTACTAGGCTCATTTCCTATCACTCTTGCCTGTGGCTCACACCTCTGCAGACACTGGCCTCCTTGGGTTACTCGAATACACTAGGCAGGCTCCTGATTGGCTGTTCCCTCTGCCTGGGACACTTAAACCAGATCTCCTTCATGTTTTTGTTAAAACGTTAACTTCTCAGTGAGGCCTACCCCGACCATATTTAAAATGGCAACTTCTCCTCATTCCCCTTTTCTCTGCTTGATTTTTTTCTGATAGTATTTATCACCTTCTAAAACACTCTATAATTTACTTATTATAGTCATTGACTGTCTTTGCCCACTAAACTCTAAACTCTACAAGGTCAGAAGTTTCTGTCTTTTTCATTGCTGCATCCCCAGTGCCTAAATCTATGTTTGCCATATAGAAGGTGCACCATGTACTGTTCATTAAATAATTTGGAAAAAGCACTTTGGGGAGTAATTTAGCAGTAGCTATTAAAACTGAAAATGTATATATCCGATAATCCAGCAATTCTACTCCTGGATATTTACCCTAGAGGAACTCTTACACACATGCATGAGGAAATGGTTCACAGATGTTCACTGCAGAATTTTTTTGTAATGGCAAAAGATAGAAACAACCTAAATGTCCATTAGTAGGGAAATGGAAAGAATGCTATGGTGTAGTAAATAAATTGCCATAAAACTGCTAAAATAAATAAACTTGAATGGATATAGCTCAGAACCAAAATGGTGAGGTAAATGTTGAAGACTACGTGCAGAGCAGTGTCATCTTTGTGAACAAAAACATGCATAAACGATTTCTGTTTATTATGGGTACATGTGCGTAAGAAAAATATTACAAATGAACTATTGAGATGATTCACACCAATTCATGACAGAAGGTTCCATTTGGGGAGGGATTGTTAATTCTACAATGTTTTATTTCTTATAAGATAAAAAGACTGGAAACAAAATAAAATGTAAAATTTGTTGCATTTGAGGTTGTGGATATTGAGTGAGATTAATATGGTTTTTTTTTGTACTTTTCTGTATTTGAAATTTTCTCAGTTAAAAAAAATTGTCTTGTGCTTCCCTGGTGGTGCAGTGGTTGAGAATCCGCCTGCCAATGCAGGGGACAGGGGTTCGAGCCTTGATCTGGGAAGATCCCACATGCCACGGAGCAACTGGGCCCATGAGCCACAGTTACTGAGCCTGCGCGTCTGGAGCCTGTGCTCCGCAACCAGAGAGGCCGCGAGAGTGAGAGGCCCGCGCACCGCGATGAAGAGTGGACCCCGCTTGCCACAACTAGACAAAGCCCTCGCACAGAAACGAAGGCCCAACACAGCCATAAATAAATTAAAAAAAAAAAAAATTGTCT
Organism: Physeter macrocephalus; assembly: GCF_002837175.3. Classification (NCBI taxonomy): domain Eukaryota; kingdom Metazoa; phylum Chordata; class Mammalia; order Artiodactyla; family Physeteridae; genus Physeter; species Physeter macrocephalus. The sequence goes on from NC_041217.1 coordinate 109,596,836, forward strand.
TCTAGACTTCAAGATCTTTAAGAGCCGGAAATGAGTTTTATTCATATTCCTATCCATAGTACCTAATACTCTTACTAGAATTTAGGAGGTCCTCAAGAAATACTTGAATATATACGTATTGAATAAATAAACATTTTAATTTATAAAAAGAGGAGGAATTAAGGGGTAAAGAAGATGAGTGGCACAGATGTAAAAAGAAAGCTAAGAAATATTTTGGATTGACATGAGCATGACTTAATACTCGTGCTACCTAAGACTCTCAGCTGCCCTATGTTACTCTGAAACAGACAGGATTTTTGAGATGGCAAGAAGATAAAGATGTGAAAAAAGCTCTCTTCCATCCATCAGTTACCAAGAATGCTGTAGGGATTCATTGGTTATTGTAGTAGTGTTTCCAAATTCCCAAAAGAAATCAATCTTTGAGATTCAGGAACAAAAAGAAAAAAAATGGAACTCCTGAAATAATAACTTATTTTGCATTTTTCATAACTTTTTTTACATGTTTTTAAAATATAATGAGTAAACATAATAAGCAATTTATTATTTATTATAGGGTTATACTAAAAGTTCCAGAAGTTTCTTTCTGTTTTAAAAAATATAGTAATAAAAGTGTCATTTATTATTTTTATGAGCCAATATATTGGACAAGATGGTATATTTCAGTTACATGCTACCTGTTATAGATATTTCATAATAAAAATCATTAAAAGAGGGAAGCATTAATGCAAAATAAATTTTTATTTTCTAAATAAAAATCATTTTTAAAGATAAAAAGTAAAAATATTTAATATTTAAAAAGTTATTCTTCAAATGACAATTTAAAACACATAAAACATTAATAGACTTATCCAAGAGATTTGATCTTTGTTTTGTGACAAATGAGAGAAAATTCCTCTTATTCTGTATTTGATGTTGGTTCAGCTGTTAAAAGTGCTTCCAAAAGTATTATCAGATTGGGCATTAGGGCATATGTTGCTTTTTATAAGCTCATTTACTATTTTCACAATGAAAATATTTGGTCTGTTGTACAAAGAACTATATACTTCAGTGATCTGGAAAATGCAGCAAACAGGATTAGATAATACTTAAACAATGTTAACACTTGGATCTCCTAGCAAGATCAATAGTGTTACATAGAAATATGTTGAAATCACCAATTTATGAAGCTATTTTGCTTGCAAAATGTCATTTCTTGAAATACCATCCACAGGATTAGCACAACGTATTCTATGTATATAATTATTAATTATATACATATATACTAAAATTAATTATATAAATATATATTAAACATATTACTATTTATGTTATCTGTAAAAGTGCTCAATAACACATTTTATAACATGACCAAAATTACAAGCAAGATGGACTGCTTAGATATTAATTGTTTCTGATATGTTCCTGTCATGCTTCCAGAAATGTTGACCTTAATTTTTGACTCTGCATGTCAAGGTTTCCTGTCTTCCTTTTGACTTCATGTCAGTATATTGCTTTGAGCCAATAATATCACTATGTTGATTGTCAAGGTTTAATTTTCCCCTCTATATTGTTTTGGCACCTTTGTCAAAAATCAATTGACTGGGGCTTCCCTGGTGGCGCAGTGGTTGAGAGTCCGCCTGCCGATGCAGGGCACACGGGTTCGTGCCCAGGTCCGGGAGGATCCCACATGCTGCGGAGCGGCTGGGCCCGTGAGCCGTGGCCGCTGAGCCTGCGCGTCCGGAGCCTGTGCTCCGCCACGGGAGAGGCCACAACAGTGAGAGGCCCGCATACCAAAAAAAAAAAAAAAAAAATCAATTGTATATATGTAGGAATCTATTTCTGGACCCACTAGTCTGTTCCATTCCATTTTATTTTTATATGTCTCTTTTCATAAACACCAAGCTGTCATGCTTAAAGAGCTTTATAATAAGTCTTGAAATCAGGTAGGGTAAGTCCTCCAATTTTGTCCTTCTTTTTAATATTTAATTAATTAATTAATTTGGTTGAACTAGGTCTTAGTTGCAGCAGGTGAGTTCCTTAGTGGCGGCTCGCTGGCCACTTAGTTGTGGCTCACTGGCTTCTTAGTTGGAGGCATGTATGTGGGATCTAGTTCCCTGACCAGGGATTGAACCCAGGCCCCCTGCATTGGGAGCATGGAGTCTTAAACACTGCTCCACCAAGGAAGTCTCCTGCCCTTATTTTTAAAAATTGCTTTGGTTATTCTAGGTTCTTTGCATTTCCATAGAAATTTAGAATTAGCTTGTCAATATGTATAAAGCAGCTTGCTGGATTTGATTGAGATTGGGTTGGATCTATAAATGAACTTGGTGAGAACTGACATTTTAATAATACTGAGTCTTGCAATACATGAACACAGCTGATTTTTTCATTAATTTAGATTTTCCAAAAATATGCCAGGCATAGTAATGGGGGCTTTACATGCATCCAATTAATCAAAATTCATCATCCCTTTTTTTAGGCAGATTATACCCGGAAGGAAACAGGAAGGTGGAGAGGTTAAGTAATTCCCTGAGGTCAGGCCGTAGGTGTCATAGAAGGGAATGTGGGCCCCCAGCTGCTTTTTCTATTCACCAGTCTACTTCCAGTCTACTTAACTCAGCTCTAACTAGGACCATCACTTATGCCTGCAAACCTTTCTAAAGTTCAGATTGTTCCTGAACAATCAAGCATTTCAAACTCCCACCATCACTGTTATGGTAAGGAGATAGTATTAAATCATGTGGAGGCATATGGGCATAAGAGATTAAATTACATTTTCCAAATTGCACCTGAGGTTTGAATGTGCCAATTATACACTTTTTTTTTATACACTTTTGACTACCTTGTTCACAGCACTTGGAATTCAGGTTTATGAACAGCATAAAATTCGTGTACCCCACTGCAAGAAAAGATATTCCCATTTATAAAGTAGCCACACCAATTATCCTGGCTTAGGATTTGGAAAAGGTTTTGTAAAATATCTAAAAGCTCTCGATATAATTTGAGAAATTACCTGTTATGGAAATTCAGTGACCTTTACAAACTTGCCCATGGCCAAAAAAGAAAGGAAGAAGGAAATCAATGAAAACAAATCCAAATTGGTTGTCGTTAAAAGTAATCAAAGTTCCTGATCTATTCCTGATGAGTTTAATTAAAAAAGAAAAAGAATTTATGAAAAAAAAGGTTATGGTTGGAGATCTACTCTTAAATAAATATTCAATGACACTTATTAAAGTGTCCATTCAGATAGTTATAAGGACCGCTGCCATGGGATTTTACAATGGAGGAGAGAGATGGGGCTCAACCCCTAATATAGCATGGGCAAGTGGGAATTTGCAGGGTAGGGGTCAACGGATGGAAAATTACTCAAAGAAAACAATAGGGCTAAAGGGAGTTTTGGTTACACTGACCTTGCAGGATTCTTGCTGAAAAAGGGCCAGGATGATCAGACATCACCTGGGGAGTGGTGAAGGATGAGAAACCTGATCACATATTGGAGGGGTGGGAGGGGCGTGGAGTGGTTCTAGTTAGACTGACTTAGCAGGGTTCTTGCTAAAAGCGGATTTTACAAGAAAGTGCACACGTGAGCCTAAGGGAAGGTTTCAGGAGCCTGACCGAAGTCTGGCCAAGCAAAGAACCTTTACTTCAAGTGTTTCCAGTCACACTTGTTTTAAGAACTTTCCCAGGGCTCTTTCAGACCCGGGATCCAGTCTAGAAGAGTCTAGTCAACAGTCCACTAATTTCATAGCAATTCTCCCAAACTGGAAGGCCTAGAGAGGGTACAAGGCTCATGCTTGAAAAATCTTACCCTTCCTGATTTCTTTGTATACAAAACTTAGAATAGGGCTTCCCTGGTGGCACAGTGGATAAGAATCTGCCTGCCAATACAGGGGACACGGGTTCGCTCCCTGGTCTGGGAAGGTCCCACATGCCGCGGAGCAATTAAGCCCGTGTACCACAACTACTGAGCCTGCGCTCTAGAGCCCGCAAGCCACAACTACTGAAGCCCGCGTGCCACAACTACTGAAGCCTGCGTGCCTAGAGCCCGTGCTCTGCAACAAGAGAAGCCACTGCAATGAGAAGCCCGCGCACCGCAACAAAGAGTAGCCCCCGCTCACCGCAACTAGAGAAAGCCCGCGTGCAGCAACGAAGACCCAACACGGCCTAAATAAATAAATAAATAAATAAATAAAAATTAAAAACCAAAAACTTATAATAGAAGGCTGAAGGAATGGACTGCGCGCTCACCCGCTTCCAGGCACTTTACCTCCAGCCTGTCTCTTTTACCCCAGCGAGCAGAGAGTGGAAGCCGGGAACCCACGCGCTCGCACCTCCCGGGTCCGCAGCTCCTGGGCAGTCCGAGAAACCCGAGGAGGGTGGAGCGGGTCGCCTTACGGGTACAGGGAGAGGAGCGAAGGGAGAGAGGCGCCCAGAGAACGGCGACGGCGCCAGGGTCCTTCAGGCAGCCTCCTTCGCCGCAAGTCCTGAAAGACGGCTCCAGAAAGGGCGTGGAAGGGAGCGGAGCGCTGCGGCGGAGGGTCACGGGTTCAATCGGCCGGAGGAGGGAGGATGCCAAGGGCGGCGGCTCCCGACCGCCGGGCTCACGTCGGGCCCCGGGCTGAGCTGAGCCTCAGAGGCTTCTAGGGCTGCTCACCGGCCGCGGACAGAAGGCCGCCCCCACGCTCACTAGCCGGCGCCCCGCTTCCCCCTCCGCGCGCCGCGGCCGCAGGTGAGACGAGCCCCGAAGGGCCCGGAGGCATCAGGTGTCTTGGGAACGGCGCCCGCGGCGCGAAGGGAGAGCCCGCGACGTCTCAAGCCGTCGGTGAGACACGGCGGGAGGGTCGGGCCCCGGACGGCGGCGCCATGGAGGGAACACAGGTGGGAGCGGGGTGCGAGCTGCGGCGGTTCGGCCCCGCGCCCCCTCGGCCGGCCGCCCAAGGTCAGTGGCGGCGACCCCAGCCCGGGGCAGCCGGGACTCAAGCTGCGGCGCCGGGAGACCCTGCCGCACCACCATCCCCCCAAGCCCGGGAAGCCACCTGTGGGCGGGGCCTCGCCTGGGAGGCCTGGGAAGGGGGCGGCCGTCGGCCTGCGGCCGGGGCTGGGGGGCGGGAGGTTCGGAGACACTCTGCAGCTTGCACAGCCAGACTGCGCAAGCCAGACATGACTCAGTGTCCCTTTATTAGAGGGTAGGGGGAGGATGGACTTGGGGCGCAAAGCCGGCGTCTCTGCGCTGGGCAAAAGCAGTTTCCAGCCGGGCTCGGGTCGTGTAAGGAGCTCGCGTCCCTGTCGTCAACTGTGAGGCTTTTACTCTTTACACATATTCCTCGGTTTTCTTTAGTTTTCTGCAGTTCATTCCAGTTAAGCCCCTCCTCGCCGTGAATAAGGAACCTCGGTGTGTTTGTAGATTCTAAGACCAGATATAGTATCTCGGAGAGACTTTCCTGACCTGCGTCTCCACCGACCCTGCATCCTGCCCTCGCCCCGGGTGGGTGTGCAGGAGTGTCGGGCGACACTGTCAGCGGCTAGGGGTCTGGACAGTCTCAGTTTTTAAAGTGCACCTTCAGAAGGGCTTCTCTGACGGTAAACTAAGGTTTGCAGCGAGTTTAGCGGTCAGTCCTTGTGAATGAAACATCTTACGATTTGGGACAGCTTGGTGCGATGTGCTGAATAAATTAATTGTGGTTGGCTCTTTTTCTCTTTGTTCCTGTGGGTTACTGTTACACGGCGTGTGGCTAGTTTGTTTACAGTTTAATTTTACCTGTATCAAAATACAAAGGGCTGAATGTGACCTCAAATCTGTCATTCACCAATATGCTGTATTATTAAGAGCTTCATTATTATGTTACCGTTCATATGCGAGTTTCCATGAACTCGCGTGAATCATCTTCCTTATAAATCCCACAGGTAAAGTCTCCTTAAATGCTGGTGAAAAATATACCTTTTTGAAGAAGGCAATAAAATGTTCTTGAGTGAAAATCCTAAGGGATTAACTTTTTTCTCTCCCTATGTCTTTATCTATGAGTTATTGTACTCGGACTTTGACAGGCATTTTAACACACACACCAGCCATACTTTAATGAGTTCTATCATAATTATTTCATTTTGAAGGTACTGCATATGCTACTGTAAATATGTTTCATGCTCTATTGACTCAGCAATATCCTTTTTTCTTTCTTTCTTTTGTTTTTCTTTTTCTTTTTTTTTGTCTGCGAGGCATGCGGGATCTTAGTTCCCCCACCTGGGATCGAACCCGAGCCCTCTGCAGTGGAAGCACGGAGTCTTAACCACTGGACTGCCAGGGAAGTCCCTATCCTTATTAACCTTTCATTCATCAAGAATTTTAAAACCTTCCCAATGGATAGTTTTTATAGCCAATATCTATTGTTTGGAGATGTTGGGTTTGCTAAGAATGTTTGATTTCAGAACCAGTTGTCGGATTCTAGACTTGGAAAGCACCTAAACAGTGACTTGTTAGATATTGTGTTAGTACAGTTTGAATCCTCCCCCCACCTCATCCCAATCTCTGAGTAGAAGTTATAGTAAAATTATCAAGCAGAGCCAGCCTTTCTATTCTATAAAAAAGAACTCTACTCTCCGTGGTGGTTTGGGGTATTTTATTTTGAACAAGTTTCCATAATATCAATATTAGCCTGAGGGAAAATCCAAGACAGTTTCCAGTTTCTGGAGTAACTTCTTTATCACTTTGGATAAGCTGACTATGAAGACAATAAAACCAACCCCATCCTTTGCAAAGGGATTAAAAAAAAAGTATGAAGTGCTTTGAAAAGTAAAATGTGCTACATAACTCTAAGGCCTTCAATAAAAAGCTAATACAAGTGATGTTGCTGATCGGGACTTGGACTTAAATTGAGATTCTGAGTTCTCCTTTTCAGACTTCCTTTGTAAGTCCCCTGAAGCTCACACTGTCTCTTAAGAACCTTGTTGGCTGTTTAGGAAGCTGCTCTGTCTGCTGGGGCTGTAGGGAAAGTGAGGCTGCTTGTTTAGTGTTAGACCCTATGCAAGGGTTTTATTTGCATCTTCTCACTAGAAACACATGAGGGTAGATATTCTTATTCCCATTTTGCAGAAGAGAAAACTGAGGCTCAGACAGGCTGAGTGACTTGCCTAAGGTCACAGAAGTGTCAAATTTTAGAACCAGGATTAGAAACCAAACAGGATCTGGTTCTCTACATCAGCGGTCCCCAACCTTTTTGGCACCAGGGACCAGTTTCGTGGAAGACAATTCTTCCATGGACTGGGGGAGAGGGGGAGATGGTTCAGGCCGTAATGTAAGCGATGGGGAGCGGCAGCTAAAGCTTCAATTGCTTGCTTGCCGCTCACCTCCTGCTGTGTGGCCTAGGTTCCTAACAGGTCCCCGGGGCTTGGGGACCCCTGCTCTTCATCACATCTTTTACCTTTAACTCAATGGTTTAAAATTTTTTTTTGATAATCTGATGAAATGGTAAGTATTTCCCCGGGAAAAGTGGCCATATCCATATATCTACAAAATTTTGCATATAATTTCTGAGTCCAGCCTACTCTCTGACACCTTACCAGTGCTTTCAGGACACCCTGCTCTAACTATACCTGTTACTGAATGAGGCAGAAAGCATATAACATACTCTATATAGGTACATATAGTCTTTTATTAATAGCAGCCCTTGAATTTGGTAGTTTTCAGTTGGGTAAAAATTCACTCAGTAACTGAAACAAAAAGAAAAATGACGTGCTATGTTCTAATTGATTTTGTAAGCATCAAAAGTGCAGTTTATTTTTTTGTAATTGTAACCACATTCTTTTAATTTTTTATTTAAAAAAATTTTTGTTTTATATTGGAGTATAGTTAATTTACAATGTTGTGTTAGTTCCAGGTGCACAACAAAATGATTCAGTCATACCTATATCTATTCTTTTTCAAATTCTTTTCCCCTATACATTATTACAGAATATTGAGTAGAGTTCAGTAGGTCCTTGTTGATTATCTATTTTGTATATAGTAGTGTGTATATGTTAATCCCAACCTCCTAGTTTATCTCTCTCTCCCACCTTTCCCCTTTGGTAACCCTAAGTTTGTTTTCTATGTCTATGAGTCTGTTTCTGTTTTGTAAATAAGTTCATTTTATCATTTTTTTTAGACTCCACATATAACTGATACCACGATATTTTTCTTTCTTTGTCTGACATCATTTAGTATGATAATCTGTAGGTCCATCCATGTTGCTGCAAATGGCATCATTTCATTCTTTTTTATGACTGAGTAATATTCCATTGTGTATAGGTACCACATCTTCTTAATCCATTCATCTGTCAATGGACGTTTAGGTTGCTTCCATGTCTTGGCTATTGTAAACAGCACTGCAGTGAACATTGGGGTGCATGTATCCTTTCTAACCATGTTTTTCTCAGGATATATGCCCAGAAGTGGGATTGCTGGATTATATGGTAGCTCTATTTTTAGTTTTTTAAGGAACCTCCATACTGTTCTCCATAATGGCTGTACCAAATTACATTCCCACCAGCAGTGTAGGAGGGTTCTCTTTTCTCCACAGCCAGCATTTATTGTTTGTAGATTTTTCAATGATGGCCATTCTGACTGATGTGAGGTGATATCTCATTATAGTTTTTATTTGCATTTCACTAACAATTAGCAATGTTGAGCATCTTTTCATGTGCCTCTTGGCCATCTGTATGTCTTTGGAGAAATGTCTATTTAGGTCTTTTGCCCATTTTTTAATTCAGTTGTTTGTTTTTTTTAATATTGAGCCACATGAGCTGTTTGTAAATTTTGGAGACTAATCCCTTGTCGGTCACATCGTTTGCAAATATTTTCTCCCATCTGTGGGTTGTCTTTTCATCTTGTTTACGGTTTCCTTTGCTGTGTAAAAGGTTTTGAGTTTAATTAGATCCCATTTCTTTATTTTTGTTTTTATTTCCATTACTCTAGGAGACAGACTGAAAAAGATGTTGCTGCGATTTATGTCAAAGAGTGTTCTGCCTATGTTTTCCTCCAAGAATTCCATAGTTTCCAGCCTTACATTTAGGTCTTTAATCCATTTATTTGTGTGTGGTGTTAGGGAGTGTTCTAATTTCATTCTTTTACATGTAGCTGTCTGGTTTTCCCAGCACCACTTATTGAAGAGACTGTCTTTCCTCCATTGTATAGTCTTGCCTCCTTTGTCATAGATTAATTGACCATAGGTGTGTCAGGTTTTTTCTGGGCTTTCTATCCTGTGCCATTGATCTTCAAAGGTGCAGTTTAGAACAATGGTGCTTATTTGAAAGCTGATCTTTTGTCTGGACTTCATCAACTATCCTGCAATAGCAAAGAACATAGATGTTGCCTTCATTTACATGTGTTTTTTTTCCCTCCTAGAGATGGCAAATCCTGAGGCTGTTATAAGTAGCTGCAGCTCTCATGAAGAAGAAAATTGCTGCACTTTTAACCAGAATACATCTCCCTCTGAGGAGCTTCTATTAGAAGACCAGATGAGGCGAAAACTCAAATTTTTTTTCATGAATCCTTGTGAGAAGTTCTGGGCTCGAGGTAGAAAACCGTGGAAACTTGCCATACAAATTCTAAAAATGGCAATGGTGACCATCCAGGTAACCATCTCAGATCATGAATTTAGTGAAGTCTTCTTTTACTAACAAAGAGGACTATGGACAGTTTTTTTTTTATAACTTTTAACTGTATGCATAATAAAGAACAATAATTAAGGAGATATGCAATCTTAAACCCTCCCACTTCAATATTTGTGAAAGAAGACTTTGGTTTTTTTGTTTTTTTTTTTCTCTAACTCTTTTCCTTCTCATCTTTCATTAAGTTACAATTTTACTCACATAATGTAATTGGTTTTCAGGAAAAGAAAATTTTAATATTTGGCTTCCAATCAAGAAGCTTAGCTGAAGATTTCTAAATCAACTGTGGAAACTAGCTGTTGCCCAACCAGAGGATTCTTTTTTTTCCCTAGTTAGTTTCCTGAGAATTTCTCTCTCTTCAGAAACTTCAGGATTTTTGTTAAGAGTATTTGGATTCTCACATCCCTGTGATCATGGGAGCACTGAAGTGGAAGAATGTGGAGATGATTAAAAGGAGTAGCATAGGGCTTCCCTGGTGGCGCAGTGGTTGCGCGTCCGCCTGCCGATGCGGGGGAACCGGGTTCGCGCCCCGGTCTGGGAGGATCCCACATGCCGCGGAGAGGCTGCGTCCGCCTGCCGATGTGGGGGAACCGGGTTCGCGCCCCGGTCTGGGAGGATCCCACATGCCGCGGAGAGGCTGGGTCCGTGAACCATGGCCGCTGAGCCTGCGCCTCCGGAGCCTGTGCTCCGCAACGGGAGAGGCCGCAGCAGAGGAAGGCCCGCATACCACCAAAAAAAAAAAAAAAAAAAAAAGGAGTAGCATAGATAGTGGAATATGAGACTTCATTTCAGGAGATGTTGAATTTCATTTCCTTGCCATCTCAACATTTTGGGGGGAAATTATGTTTTGTGATTCTTTATATATACTTATGATTTACTCTTGTGAAGGTATGTTTTCTTGATGGTGAGAGTAACTATCTCTTGTTAAAAGCAAAGGGGCAAAAATAAAAGATTTTAATAGGAAAAATAGATGTGATACATTTATTTTTATTAATGCTTTCTCTTAATTTGGTGAAAAATGCATAAGTAAATAAACAACTGGTATTCAAGGAGAATTTTTTTAACTCTGAAATTGCTAATCTTAACTGATAATTGAGAACAAATGCTTAAGGTGTTAGAAGCTAAGGCTATTTCTACAGTCATATGAAGTTGGTGAAATTCTTGCCTAAGTTTCTGATGCTAGGTGTTGTGTAAAGGAAACTGACATTTGAGTGATTATTTTGTTCCAGGACATTATTTCATTTAATTTCAACAATACTTCTATTGGATAAATACTGGAATCCTTCAGTTTACAGAATAAGGAACTGATATTTATAGAGCCACATGATTAGTACTGACTAGTACTGCCACTGGCGGAATCAAGACTATAGAGGCACGTGTTCTCTCCCTCTAACATATCAACATAAAAATGGATGTTCAGTTCTCATTATATTTGGCAAGCTGGAATTGAAATTCTTAACATCCAGCTGATAATGTAGTGTGTCACAATAGTGAAAATATTTATCTGTGTTGTTTCTGATAAGTTGGAGGGAAAGCCTGTGTCAGTTGAACATGAGTATTTTCTACTTAGAATGATAGGTACCACTTGTGTGTTTACTGTGTTTCGGCCTAAACATTTTAGATCATCACATTCAATTCTTAAAACAAATCAGAGTTAGGTAGTAGTATCCCCATTACACAGATGAAAACACTGAGGCTTAGTGAAGTAAAATAACCTGTCATAGTCAGGAAACTAGAAGAATAGAACTGAGATTCAAACTCAGATTCTATTCCCTCTAAGACTTATGTTCTTTTTTTTCTTTAATTTTTAAACACCTTTATTGGAGTATAATTGCTTTACAATGGTGTGTTAGTTTCTGCTTTATAACAAAGTGAATCGGTTATACATATACATATGTTCCCATATCTCTTCCCTCTTGCGTCTCCCTCCCTCCCACCCTCCCTATCCCACCCCTCTAGGTGGTCACAAAGCACCGAGCTGATCTCCCTGTGCTATGCGGCTGCTTCCCACTAGCTATCTATTTTATGTTTGGTGGTGTATATATGTCCATGCCACTCTCTCACTTTGTCCCAGCTTACCCTTCCCCCTCCCCATATCCTCAAGTCCATTCTCTAGTAGGTCTGTGTAAGACTTATGTTCTTAAATACTCCTAAATCTTTTAGGGAGCTCATCTAACTTTCCTGTGTTTCCTAGGGTGGTCAAGAGGAAAATTGACTAACAGTTTAAGATGTTAAGCCTGTTAGTAATAAGCATATAAAAGGCATTTAGGTAAGTTTTTTTTTTTTGAAGTAACTGAGGGTTTTTCTTAACTGTGATGTTTCCTTAATCTACCTTGGAACAATCAGACAAATATTACATAAAGACTTTGTAATTGAGCAAATAAGGGTGACTTTATGACAGATTTCCTCTTTTCAGGGAAAAGACAGTGGTATTTCTGTTAAGTTGGAGATTTTGTGTCTGCAGCAGCAAAAGAAAGATGACTATGATGATAGGCATCCTACTAAAAGTTTCCCTTTTCACACTACCTGGCTCAGTCTCTGAATTATAGCAGTTCTGTCTGCCAGTGGTACTCTTGTCTGCCCCTAGGCCCTTGAGGGCAGGAACTGTGTCTTCTAGCTCAGTGCTGGCTTGTGAAGGTACTCATATATTTGAATGAATTGGTAAAAATATCTTTGGGAATTCTCTGGAGGCTTTTTGATCATCAGCTTCGATAGATGTAAAATCCCTGGAATATCAAGCTATCATCTTACTGAGATTTAAATAGGACACAGCTTAAAGGGGGTCTTTAGAAATGAGAGTCGAGTTAGGTAGAGAGTGATGACATGTGTGGGGTACAGGGCATACATCACAAGGGGAGGTGAGAGGCGAAAAGATTGGTCTACTCTGACTCTATTTTTCCCTGATCAGACCATGGATACTTTGTGTAGCATGAGCTTGGATAGTTAGAGCTTGGATTTAGTCTGTTAGACTTGGGTTAGAATTTTGACTATATACTTGCTACTGATGTGACTTGTAAAAATTATTTAACTTCTCTGAGTCTTCACGTATGCATCTGTAAAATGGGTGTATTAGGAACTATGCCGTGGGATTAGTATGAAGAAAGTTCCTGCAATAGTGTATTGAACATAGGTTTTCAGTGTTGTTCCCCATTTCCGTATAAAATATATGTTGCCCCCCTTACTCTGGTATTAAGTCAGAATATATGTTCTAAATTTACAGCGCGCACGCACGTGTGTATGTGTGTGTGTGTGTGTGTGTGTGTGTGTGTGTGTATGTATGTATGGGAGAGAGAGCAAGAGGACAACTGAGTTTCATGTAAAACTCTGGGGTCAATCCTGCATGAATGTTAAGGATATGTTATGTTAATATACTTTAATTTAGAGATGAGTTGAAAGAATATTTTTATTTTTGGCCTTATTGTCACAGTTTTGGTAATTAGACCTAGGAATATAGTTTGATTATAGGACTTAAACTTATGTAAGATATTTCTTAGGTTGTATTGCACAGCTGCTTCAAGACCTTTTTGTTCTACAGAATTCATTTTGAACTCTTCTATTTGCCATTCAAGCCCCTGCAACATCTGACTCTAGTCTTTCTGTTCACATTTTTTTCTCACTATTTCTCTAATTGAATTATGCTGGTGTCCTCAATGTCCCCCCAAAGTTCTAAGTTCAACTCGACCTTCTTGGCCTTTCCCCTGTGCTCGTCAAATGTCCCCTGCCCAAGTTATGCACATATTTCAGGGTTTCTATTATTCTTTCTTCCTTAGAGAAACCTTCCAACTTCCTTAGTCAGTTACCTTGCTTCTCTGAGCTAAAGAACTCCTAAAGGGCTTCTCTGAACTCCTAAAGCTTTTGTTGGTAGGGAAAATGTCATAAGTGGGATCATACATGAAAATAAATGTTGAAAGTATGCAAAATCACTTTCTTTTATTTTAAAACTAGAAACCCACCTTATCTTTAAGGACAAATTAATTCACAGCTGCCAAACTTTTAATTTCTATTGAATATATTCAGGATTAATTAGACATTGAATCTTGAATAGATGAATTGATCATTTTATAGAGACCTTTTATTTCATTACTTTTTGACCCTCTTACTTTTTCTTTTTTTCTTTTAAGCTGATCTTTTTTGGGCTAAGTAACCAGATGGTGGTAGCTTTCAAGGAAGAGAACACTATAGCATTCAAACACCTCTTCCTAAAAGGATGTATAGACCGAATGGATGACACATATGCAGTGTACACAAAAAGTGATGTATATGATCAGATCATCTTCGCAGTGAACCAGGTAAATCAAGCACATGCATTCTTCACTTGGGAAAAAGATTAGACTGGAAAATTGTTAGCAATGTACATAATAGAAACTGACATTCAGTTGTACAAGGGTGAACATTTTTTAATGAAATATGTAAATGACATGTATAAAACAGTTAAATTTTTTTAATGTTGCCAACAAACTTTAACAGAACTAGAAGTTGAGAAAAGCTTTTGTTTAGTAACAGAGAGACAGAAACTTTAAAGACTTAATTAAAAGAGTCAGAGCTAGAGCTTGGCATGAGAACCTCAAAGGTTTAAAATGATTAACCATGACCTTGGCTATAAGTAGTCATTAAGTCTTCAGAGTTTATACTTTCAGGGACCCTTAAAAAATAATGAGGATATTAACTTTGCAGAGTGTGTATAGTAACCAAGACCTGAAAGTTCATTTAAAAAATAAGTAAGGGCCTTATGTCATACATGACAATGATTTTATTGTAATATTGATTAACTGCCTCAAAAAGGAAGCTTGTTTTTCATGCAGATGATTCAAATTTCTATTCAGAGTTTCTGATCAATTTGTTTTTGCTACAAATAGTACTTTCTCAAGTCCAAAATCTCCTATTTTGTGGGAATCGTTGGAAGCTTTCTTGAAGTCAGTATTTCTAACCTGAGTTAGTCTGTAGATAACATTTCAAAAATATCACAACTCTTCTTCAAAAAATTATTATAGTCAATTATGGCTCTCCTTATCGTGCAGACAAACTATGCACAGTGAGATAAAATACGTATTTGTGATGCTAAGGCTTTCTGATCGCATTCAGATTACAAAAATTGGCCAGAAATCTATAGTAATAGAAGTAAGCTGCATATGTTGTTAAATAGAAATATGCCCTACAATTTGTAAGGTAAAAAATAGTAAAATGCTGGAGATATTCAGCTTTGAGATTCTTGTTTTAAGATTATTAAGTTTAGGCCTTCCCTGGTGGCGCAGCGGTTGAGAGTCCGCCTGCCGATGCAGGGCACACGGGTTCGTGCCCCGGTCTGAGAAGATCCCACATGCCGCGGAGCGGCTGGGCCCGTGAGCCATGGCCACTGGGCCTGCGCGTCCGGAGCCTGTGCTCCGCAACGGGAGAGGCCACAACAGTGAGAGGCCCGCGTACCGCAAAAAAAAAACAAAAAAAAAAAACTGAGTATCTCCAGCATTATACTATTTCCCACTATATGTAGGACATAATGCTATTTAATGATTTATGCAGCTTAATTATATCACTGTAGATTTCTGGCTCGTTTTCCCAATCCCAATGCTAGCAGAAAGGTTGGTGCCATAATCACAGATCCTATCCTAGCAACTTACCATCTTGGTGTGCGTCGATTAGCTCTAGTGAACAAAGATCCACTATCTCAGCGGTCCCTAACCTTTTTGGCACCAGGGACCAGTTTCTTGGAAGACAGTTTTTCTACGGACTGGTGGCGTTGGGGAGTGGTCCAGGCGGTAATGTGAGCGATGGGGAGCGGCAGCTGAAGCTTTGCTCACTTGCTGCTCACCTCCTGCTTTGCAGCCTGATTCCTAACGGGTTGCGGACCGGGGGTTGGGGACCCCTGCACTATCACGCTATAGTGATTTTCACCTCACTGTTAATTTGACTCTGTCTCATACTGTTACCTGAAAACTGGGTTTGCCACTTGGTGGATGTCACACCTAAAGACACAACCAAGCCAAAGGTCAGGAGAAGGAAGGATTTATTACTTGCAGCAAGTAAGGAGAACACCAGGAATCTTTCCCAAAGCAGTGTCTCCTCAAACAGCAAAATTGGGGAAGTTTTAAGCTAAGGGTACGTGTATAATCATGAAGGGGCTTGGGCTGTCAACAGAGTCCAAGTTTTAGTTGATTGAAGTCACGAGGGTCAGAAAAGGTCAACATCATCATCTCTTAGGTTTCCGTTGACCTGGCAGTTAAGTGTTTTGGGCTAATCTTTACCATTGAAACAGAACTGGGAATCTTTACAATTGATGTATTATCTTTGCTGTTGTTACTTCTCTTGACTGTTTGTGCCTTCTATGGTTCCCTTAATATTATTAATTACTGCGACCTGTTCAAGGACCAGCATTAGGTCACAAAAAGGCTTAGGCCAAAAATGGCTTTTCTTATGTCAAGAAAGCCATGCCTGTTCTCTTTCTCCAGGGACCTCCCCTACCCTATCTGCCTACAATACTGTTCTAAGTGCTGGGGTTAGAGCAGTGGACTTGATAAATTCCTTGCCCTGTGGAACTTACATTCTAATGGAGGAGATGGATTTTAAACAAGTTTAGCCAAAATCAGATGATTTCCAACAGTGATGAGTGCTATGAAAAAAAAAAATTAAGTGGCATAAAATATTAACAATGGACTCAGGATGGTCAGAAAAGGCCTCTCTGGGGACTTGAAGTCTGGGGAAGAATATTTCAGGCTGAAGGAGTGGCAACAGCGAAGGCCCTAGAGGCTAGAAAACATTTAGTATGTTTAAGGCAAGTGTGCAAAGGAGTAAGGGAAGGGCCAGGGATAGGGCTATAGGTCTCTCAGGGCTTAACAGGCCCTGGAAAAGAGCTTTGAAGTTTATTCTGAGAGACAGGAAGCCATGGGAGGGCTTTCAGTAAGAGAAAATTGCTATGAAAGTGACCAAGCTGTATTCTTACAAAGATAAAGATTTTTAAAATACATTATTTTTAGACAAAGTTTTGCTGGTTACCCTGGAACAATTTTATCCCATTTCCTATATTATAGTAGAGCAGAACTCTGACTTTATAGGAAATAGTTCAAAGATAAATAAAATTTATATTCACATTAAATGTAAAAGTCAGTTCCTAAACATAGTTCTTTAAAGGATGAAAGAACCTGAGAATTTATGTAAGGTTAAATTAAGCCTTTAATTTTGCAGATAAGAAAGCAGCAGCTCATAAAGTCTATGACTTGCTCAAGGTCACAGAAGTGAGACTCGAACCCAGAACTCTAATTAATTCAAGAGTGCTCTTTGACCTCTGCGGTCCTGGTGCACAGTAGCACGTTAATTACTCTGCATATTAGCGTGCAAGTCTCCACATGGACAGGAGGTGGGAACCTGCCGTTTCAAAGTAGGGGGTGGGGGTGGGAATCATGGCTTCACTTCCACCTGGCTGGGTGTTCACCTTTTTCTGTTTCTCTTTTTGGTTGAAGTACTTGCAGCTACGCAACATCTCAGTTGGGAATCACGCTTACGAGAACAAGGGCACGGAGCAGTCAGCCATGGCAATCTGTCAGCACTTCTACAAGCAAGGAAACATCTGTCCTGGAAATGATACCTTTGACATTGATCCAGAAATTGAAACTGGTGATGTTCTTTTATAAGCTAGAACTTCCATTTTTAACTCCTTCATTTATACTTATTTATAAATCAATTTATCCTTATTTATACTAATTTCATCTCTGAAAACATTGATTTGGCCTGTGCTATTAGGTCATAGTAAGAACTTTATCAGAGTTGTGTCAGGTACTTCACTATAACTCATGATGCTTAAAACAAACAAACAAACAAAAAACCCCACAAAAACCAACAAGGCAAGTTTATTATTATCCTCGTTTTATAGAAGACTGAAGTGTGGCTCAGAAGGTTAAGTGATCTGCTCGTGATGGAGCTAGTGAGAGGCAGTGCTGAAATTTGACCCAGGCCATGCCCTTAGCCACTTTATTCCACAGCCTCTCTGCTGGATAAGCCAGTTAAATAGACAGATATTGTCCTTATAAAACAGTATGCTTGCAAATTCTTGATGTATATAAAACTCTCTCTGCTCAACAGCACTTCACTATTCAGTGTCTTTGGGGTAGGCTGGGCCTGGGGGGGTGGGCAGGGAATGAAAACCAGAACTTAGAATAGAACAGCTTATTCTTATTAGCAAAGTTCTATTTGCAGTTTGTATCTAAAACATTAGCTTAGGTCATCGAGTCAAAAAGTAAGTACTTTTAACAATAGCAACTGGGACTTTTTCTTTGAGAAGAATAGTAAAGGATTATAGTACTGACTAGTGAAAACCTTCTAATATGCTATCTTTCTTTTTTAAAACAGTGTTTATTGAGGAAAAATTGTCAACACATCATATTTTTAAAAAAAGATCCTTTAAACCTAGAAAATTTTATCTTAGAAGCTACAGATGCTTCAAACCTATGCTTAGGATACGAAAAGGAAGAAGGGCCTCAAAGTTTAGGCTTAAAAAGACAGAAAGGAAGATGGCATTCTGTAGAAGACTAGTGAGATAGAGTTCAGATCTTTCTCCAGCCCCATTCACTCCAGAAATGTCATAGTCATGTATTAAAAACAAACAAATCACTGTAACCACATGGTATGGATGTTTAGCTTTAAAAATCTTAATTTACAAAAATACCAGAATCTGAATATCTAGTTTTAAACATATGATCCTTTCAAGATACAGTTTTCTATATTTATTTTAGGCTCTATATTATGGTTTGTTCCTTTCTATGGCAGAATGTTTCTTTGTGGCGCCAGATGAACCTTTTCACGTTGGAACACTAGAAGAAAAACTCAGCTTAATGCTGGACTTTCACAGGTGAGGGAACAGATGCGAGTGTAACTCATGTTTGTGTGTATATGTTTTCACTGCACTAAAGTCTCCTGTCTTCTAGACTCATAACAGTGGAGCTGCAGTTTAAATTGAAGGCCATTAATCTGCAGACTATTCGTCATCACGAGCTCCCAGATTGTTACGACTTTACACTGACTGTGAGTGTCGGCTGGGCTGAATTTGATTCCTATCTGGAGAAAAATAGTTTTATTTAGTTACAGGTTTATTTACTTGTATTAAGGGGTGATCAAATGTATAGGATGTTCCCATCCCACTTGGATGTGCAGAGGGGAAGCATTGGTTCAGCTAGCTCTATTTTGTTATGAAGTAGTCCCTTCTTATCTGCGGTTTTGCTTTCTGAGGTAAGTTACCCTAGGTCAATCTTGGTCTCAAAATATTAAGTGGAAAATGCCAGAAATAAATTTTAAATTGCATGTCATTCTGAGTAGCATAATGAAAAATTTCTGACCCTCCCCAGATATGAATCGTCCTTTGGTCCAGTGTATCCAACCCGTTAGTCACTTAGTAGCCGTCTCAGTTATCAGATCAGTTGTCCCAGTATCACAGTGCTTGTGTTCAAGTAACCCTTATTTTACTCAACAATGGCCCCAAAGGGCAAGAGTAGTGATGCTGGCAACTCTGATATGCTAAAAGATTCCTTTAAGTGAAAAAGTGAAAGCTCTCAACTTAATAAAGAAAGAAAAAAAAAGTATGCTAAGGTTGCTAAATCTACAGGAAGAAGAAATCTTCTATCCATGACATTGTGAAGACGGAAAAATAAATCCATGCTAGTTTTGCTGTTGCACCCCAAACTGCAAAAATTATGTCCAAAGTGTGTGATAAGTGCGTGGTTAAGATGGAAAAAGGCATTTAATTTGTACAAGATATTTTGAGAGGGAGAGAGACCACATTCACATAACTTTTATTATAGTATATGTTATAATTGTTCTATTTTATTATTAGTTATTGTTGCTACTCTCTTACTGTGCCTAGTTTATAAATTAAACTTTATCATAGGTGTGTATGTATAGGAAAAAAACATTGTGTATAAGGTTTGATATTATCTGCGGTTTCAGGCATCCACTAGGGGTCTTGGAATATATCCCCTATGGATAAGGGATGGCTACTGTACTAACTTGTTTACTTGTTAATTATCTGTCTTCTGTACCTCAGTGTAAGTTCTCCGAGGGCAGGGACCTTGTCTTGTTCACTGCTGTGTCTTTAGTACCAAGATCAGTGCCTGGCACAGAGTAGGTGTTCAAATACCAAAGGAACAGAGGTTTGTAGGCTCTGTATGGTCAGCTCTCAGCAGTTGGTGGCAGTCTGCTTGAGGTCATTGCCAAGGGTTCTTGCTACCGAGTTTCCTCACTGTGGATGTTTGTAGCCTTTGGGTTTTGCTCACCGTGCCTCCCTTGTGCTGCCTCTAGTGCTCTGGTTAGCTTCCTCACCTTCAGCCTACCCTATCACATCTATGTTCTTCTCTGTCTTCCAGTTGCAAATGGAGCTTTTGATGCTCTCTAGGCAGCACAAGATGCCCCTCATGTGAGTTCATCACTTCACGAGGATCAGAGTCAGTAGTAACACAATGCTGTATTGGCATATGTAGGACAGCATTTGATAACAACTTGCCTTCATGTGGTCCAAATTTCTATTACTTCAGCAGTAGTTTGTATCAAAAGTTATGTCCATGATACTCAACTAATTGGCTGTAAGAAATCAAGTTTTCAGAAATTGAGGTTAAAAATATTTTCAGAATATAGGATAATGTAATAATTATGCATATTACTTAATAAGAAAAAGCACTAATTCTGTAAGACTGTTTTTATTTGGGCTACAGATTTTGATCTTAATATTAACCAGCAAGTTATTTATTTTCAAAATTACTTGATTTTTAAAAAATTGAGCTATTATACACAGTCTTCTCTCTTCTCTCTCTGTATCTCTGTCTGTCTGTCTGCCTCTCTCTTTCTCTCTGTCTCTCATGGAAAATGATACTTTTCAGAAGTCTTATAATCCTTAAAGTCTTTGGTCAACTGACAGCTCCTTCATGGACCCTTTTGTGATTCCTCAGTTAGCAATACATTCTGTGTTCTGAACTCCCAGATTTTGTTTTCATTTTTGTATTTTGTATGTCTTACCACCTTCTCCTTTGTTTTAGGATTTTGTAGGTCTTTATCATCAACTCTACTAGACTGAAAGCTCCCTGAAGGCAGGAACCATTTTATCTTTTCATCCCTCAGAGAACATAGTAGGTGACTCAAATATTTGTTGATTGAGTAAACAAAACACTAGATCCTTTGTCATGACTCACTACATCAGTAAAAGCAAGTTGGCCTTTAGCCACATGCAAATGTCATATTTTGGCCATTCTTGTAGAATTATCCCAAGCTATATCTGTGTAGTGTGGATTTAGCAGTGCATCTCACAGAACTGTGGTGGAACTTATATCCTATCAGGTAGTTTGATAATAAAAGCCATTAGTGCAACTTCATTGCTGTAAGTAAACATGAACTGGGGCAGCATGCCTGATATAAAATGCAAGGTCTTTGGAGTCAAACAAGCCTAGATTTTAATGTCAGCTCACCAGTAAGTAGCTATGTAACTTTAGGCAAATTACTTAATTGGTTTGAGCCTCAGTTTTTTCATTTGTAAAACAGAATTAATGCCCACCTACCTGACAAAATTGTTGTCAAGATAGAAGATAACATATATGAAGGACCTACCAAAGTATATGGTATGTAGTAGATATTTGATTCATTCAACAGCTATTTATTAAGCCTATCCTGTGTGTGCCCAGTTGGATTTATAATGTAAAAGGAGTGCATTAGCATTCATTCATAGTAGTTTGATAAATTCTTTCATCCTGTATTTTGAAGCTCTTTATTAGGTGTATAAACATCTAGGATTCTTGTGTTCACTTGAGCTGACTCTTTTATCATTATGAAATGGCACTCATTAACCCTAGTCATATTCTTTGCTCAAAAATTTACTTTGTCTGATGTTAATATAGCCATTCCAACTTTCTTTTGATTAGTGTTAGTATGGCATATCTTTTTCCACCCTTTTAAACTTATTTGTGTCCTATTTAAAGTGGGTTTCTTGTTAGGCAGCATATAGTTGAGTCTTGCCTTTTTTTATCCAACCTAAAAATCTCTACCTTTTAATTAAGGTGCTTATTACATCATTTAAATTGCATGTGATTGTTAATATGATTTCTCTCTTTTTCTGCCTTCTTTTGGATTGAGTATTTTTTAGGATTCCATTCTATCTCATATGTTATCTTAACTATAACGCTTTGTTTTATTATTTTAGGATTTCTAGTACACATATGTAACTTATTACAGCCTACCTTCAAGTGATGGTATATACCACTACATGTATAGCATAAAAACCTGACAGTATATTTCCATTTCTCCCATCTTGGCCTTTGCATTATTGTTGTCATACAATTTACTTCCAGATATAAACTGGAACAATACATTGTTATTATTTTCACTTTAAACAGTCAGTTATCTTTTAAAGCAACTTAAATAATAAAAAGTCTTTATATTTGCCCATGTAGTTATCATTTCCAGTGCTTCACTCCTTTGTGTAGCTCCAGGTTTCCATCTGGTATCATTTTCCTTCTGCATGAAGGGTTTCCTTTAATATTTCTTATAATGCAGATCTGCTGGTAATAAGTTCTTTCAGCTTCTGTATGTCTGAAAAAAGTATTTCACCTTCATTTTTTAAGGATAGTCTCACTAGGTATAGAACTCTAGTTTGACTGTTTTTTCCCCAGTACTTTAAAGATGTTGCTCTTTTACAAACTAAAAATACAAACAATACAAACTGCTGTCGCTGCTAAGAAATCTGCTGTCTTCTTCATCTTTGTTCCTCTGTATGGGATGTATTTTCCCCCCTCTGGCTGCTTTAAAATTTTTCTCTTCATCTCTGATTTTAACAATTTGATTCTGATATGCCTTGATGTAGTTTTCTTCGTGTATCTTGTATTTGGGGTTCATTGAGTATCTTGGATCTATGGGTTTATAGTTTTCATTATATTTGACATTTACTCAGTGTTACTTCTTCAAATATTTTTCTGTCTCTTTCCCCCTACTCTTCAGAGATTCAATAATATGTATATTTGGGCACTTGAAGTTGTCCCACAGCTCTCTTTCTTTCTTTTTTTTTTTCAGTCTTTTTTTCTCTTTCTTTCATTTTGAATAGTTTTATTGTTGTGTTTTCAAATTCACCAATCTTTTTTTCTTCTGTATTATCTAATCTGTTGTTAATTACACCCAGTATTTTTTCTTCTTCATTTAAAGAATTCAGCTTCTTCTAAACCTTACTTAGATGTGATTGACATTAAGCCAAAATTTATTTAATGAGCATCTACTATTTGTAAGACCCTGAGGCTCTTTGTTTGGGAAAAGCATGGTTTTTCCTTGGCAAGGATTTCTGACTCATTCAAATAGTACTGAGCATCTTCCTTATGTGAGGCTGTGGGCTGGTTCCCTCAGCAGCTATGGAGATGGGCAGACACTAACAATGTCCTTGGTTGCTTGTCAAGGGAAGAAACTTACAGTCCAACATGAGGAGAAACAGAGTAACTAAACTTATTAAGTTTATTTGAAATCTTATATCTGAAGTGGTATCTGATTACCCCACATGAAGATTTTCAATAAAACTTATTTAAATGACAGACTTTAAAAGAACTTTTCTTTTTCTTTAGGACTTGAGAGAAGAGGCACCAAAAACAAAAACAAAACCCCCAAACCAGACTAATTTCCTTAGCTTGCCTTCTTGGTGTATGCAAGGGGAAAGTGGAAGGAGCTAGAAGGGGAAGACAATGGAAGAACTATGAAAGGTGTTCTGGCATGGCTTTGTCCCCTTTGGTGCCTGGTGTCCCAAAATGGTTATCATTGAAGTCAGACATGCTGTTGGTTCCCTGTGACCACACCTTTTGTAATACATATGGTTCTATAGTGATGAAGAAATCTGGTCCTAGAAGGAAAATCAAAAAAGCTCCATTTGAAATGTTTCAAGACAGAAATAATGAGCATCTGTGTTAGTAAGAATTACAACAACATTAAAAATCTATCCCTAGCTGAGGCCCTGCTGGAAGGCGGAGGAAAACATACTTGTACTTGCTCTTGCTCATTGTAAGAGGGCATCTAGAGGTGCTTAGAATGGGAAGGAGGGGGAAATTCTTTTGTTTTATAAGTGGTTCAGGGCTTGAATACTGTCCTGGAAGCAGGATTGTAGAGACTAAATGTTCTCTATGGAAGATCTAGTTCAACTTTCTCAGCTCACAGAGAAATAAAAAGAACTTCCCAAGGTTGAACAGAGTTAGCAACAGGTCAAAGATAAGAGTCTGGTCTCTTGTAACTTTGGAAGAATTGTTTCCTAATTAATGCATAGAGGCATCTTGGCTTTAAAAACTATAGGTATGTTTTTTACCCTTTTCCTGTTCTTCACAGATAACATTTGACAACAAAGCCCACAGTGGAAGAATTAAGATAAGTTTAGATAATGACATTTCCATCAGAGAATGTAAAGATTGGCACGTATCTGGATCAAGTAAGTGATGAATTTTACTAGTTTTAAAGATGGTTATTAAATAATATTAAATGGTTATTAAATTACCTGTCCCAAGGATGTGTGGAACATTAAATGAAAGAATTGGACCATACCCAAGTTCCTAATTCTCTGCAAGTAGATCAATTCATTGTAGTTATCTGATGTTCCAAGTAATTCCCAAGTTATTAGTAATCAAAATGGCTTTTCCTGCCTTCTCCATGTGCCCTCACTGGCCCACTCCTTACCAAAAAGAAAAAAATGCTTATAATCCCCCCAGCGAAAAGAAAATCACATATACTCAAACCAATGTTTATCGAGTGCTTATTGCATAAGTATAATACTTCCACCTACATCTTCCTCACTTCAATATTTTAAAATATCTTTGAGATAGGTAACATCTCTGTTTTTACAGATGAAGAAACTAAGGCTCAGTGAATTTTGGTGTGTATGGGGTCATACAGCCAGTGAGAAGTCAGGTAGGATTTGACCCTGAAGTATCCCACACCTTATAATTATCTTCTATCTAGGTCAAAAAAGTAGACAAAATAAGGAAAGGGTGCATTCCTAGAAATATGGACACAAACTCAGGTGTAAACTGAGTATCACTGAGAATTTTGGAGCTGAACTGGATAAAACTGACTGGGGGGCTTCCCTGGTGGCGCAGGGGTTGAGAATCTGCCTGCCAATGCAGGGGACATGGGTTCGAGCCCTGGTCTGGGAGGATCCCACATGCCGCGGAGCAACTAGGCCCGTGAGCCACAACTACTGAGCCTGCGTGTCTGGAGCTTGTGCTCCGCAACAAGAGAGGCCACGATAGTGAGAGGCCCGCGCACCGCAATGAAGAGTGGCCCCCGCTTGCCGCAACTAGAAGAAAGCCCACGCACAGAAACGAATACCCAACACAGCCAAAAATAAATAAATAAATAAAATTAAAAAAAAAAAACTGACTGGAAAGAATTGATATAATTTCCTAGTCCCTTGTATTGATATGTAATGGTGTGTTGTGCTAGACTTTAATGATTAGGTCAGAGGGTCTCGGATTCTATTGAACAGAAGCATCATTCCAAGTACCTGCTGAGATGCAGTTTCTCCAGCTTCATACAAGACAGTCTGTAGGTCTGGGGGTGAGACCCAGGAATGTGCAGGGAATCTTTATTCAGACCATACTTGTATAATAATTGCTTTAGGGTTTCCTACTAATGGATTCACGAAGTTCAGATGTAGTAATGAGATAGTATGAGTAAATAAAATAAAATAAAATTTCCTCATTCTAGTATTCTTTTCACTAATAGGTAACTTCAAATATATGAAGATCTTGAATCGCAAACTTTTATTTCAATCACAAAGTTGTTTATTTGAAACACAAGCCTGTTTTGTCATCTGTAAACTTTGTAATACTTCACCACAAACTTGAGAATAGGGAAAATGAGAGCATATGAAGGTGTCTGGAACATAGGCTTTCTCTCAAATGTTTGTTTCTTGAATTTTAAGTTTTTCTGAAGTAGATCTAGTCCTTCGTGTAACAATTAGATGCCTCTTGACAAAATTACGGGATGCTTCATTTCAGAATAGTCTTGAGTTCTTTCTATCAGCATAGAGCAGTACAACTTGTTAAGTAAAGACACACTGTGTAAGAGAGCATGTGACGGCCAGCCCTCTGCTTACCTCTCTTCACCGGGCTCTGCTCATTCTGAGAGGACTGATTCCCAGAATCTCTGCATGGGTGGCTCTGCTTTGTCACTCAGGTCTCAGCTAAAACCCACTGCCTCTTTGGTGAGGCCTTCCTTCATTGTGTGGTATAAGTGAACCTTTCTTTTCCCCATTCCCCCAGCCAAAGCTCCCTCACAATAGTGATCAAAATTTAGTGTTACCTGGAGAGCTTAGGAAAACACAGTTTCTGATTCACTGGCTCTAGGGTAAGGCAGGAGAATGTGCATTCCTAACAAGTTCCCAAGGGATGCTAAGAGCCACTAACACAAAGTGATGGATGCTGGAGACAGACCGCAAAGGTTTGAATCCTGACTTTGCCACTTACTGGCCGTGGAACCTTGGGCAAGTTCTGTGACCTCTCTGTGCTTCAGTTCTCACCTGCAAAGTGGGATAATCACACCTACCTCGTGGGTGTTGCTGTGAAGTGCAAGTGAGTTAAAACCTATAAAATTCTTAGAAGTATGCCCGGCAGGAAATGCACTCAATGCATGTTAGCTATTTGGATTTACTTTCTTCATATCACTTACTCCTATCAGAAAATAATTTCATTTACTTGTTCACTTTTTTCTCTTATATCGCTGGAGTAGAATAGAAGTTCCACGAGGTCACGGGCTTTGTCTGTCTTGTTCACCCATTATACTTGCAGCATGTAGAAACACACCTGATGCTTAATAAGTATTTTATACCTAGATAAGTATATTTAAATAGGATATGCAGGAACCCTAACAGTATTAAGAACAAAAGACTACAAGCTGATAAGTAAAGATCTTTGATGGATGGTTGTGATGATTTTTAAAAGAAGGACTTTTAGTCTCCTTTAAATACTCATGGAAGAATCTGTATCAGAGCCTTTTCTCTTTGTTGTCTTTGTGCAAAGAATGCTTGAATTATTTAAATTATTCTAAACATAAGTGTGAAGGATCTGTATAAAACTTGAAAATGCTTCTGAAGGATGCAAAAAGAAGACTTGAATCAATTAAAAGGCACACTATGTTTTTGGACAAGTGATTCAACATGATGAACATGTCAAGTCTTCCTAAATTGATCTATAAATTCAACATGATTCCCCCCCAAAATTACCTGTAGGATTTTTATTGGAATTTGACAATTTGGTCCTGAAGAATATATGGAAATATAACAAGCAAGACTAGCCAGCAGAAATTCTAGGAAAGAGTAATGAGAGGTATTTTTCTTAGGCATTACAACACACGAATACGTCAGAAGGGTAAGATATGGTACTTGAATACAAACGGCCATTTGGTACATGGTAAAGATGGCATTTCAAATCATTTGCTCTTTTAATTGGCCAAAATTAAGGAATATGGAGAAGATGTGGAGATATGTGTAGGTATATAAACTGGCATGATCTTTCTGGAGAGCAATTTCTTAGATCTTTTTTTAGAAAGATGCATATGCCTTACCCCAACAATTCCATCTTTGGATATTCATCCACCTAAAGGATCACTTGCACCTGTGCACAAAGAGGACCTGGAGAATGGTTTGTAGTAGGGAAAACCAGATTCCAATCCAAGTATCTTTACAAATATAGTATTGTACATCTATACTGAAGTATGCAATGCAGCAGTTAAAATAAATGATGCTAAAAATGAAAAGAAAAAGAAGAAGTATATGTCACCATATGAATGTTTCACTGCATAAGCAGGTAATCCACTTTCCTTCCAGTTCAGAAGAACACTCATTACATGATGATCTTTGATGCCTTCGTTATTCTGACATGCCTGGCTTCGTTAATCCTGTGTGCTCGATCTGTGGTGAGAGGACTTCAGCTTCAGCAGGTAGGGATCACTGCTTTCTAGGAATGTGACGGATATTTTGATTGGTAGAGAAATTCACCGTGCCTCCCTTCTTTTCCCGAAAGGAATTTGTCAATTTTTTCCTCCTCCATTATAAGAAGGAAGTTTCTGTTTCTGATCGAATGGAATTCGTCAATGGATGGTATATTATGATTATTATTAGTGACATATTAACCATTACTGGATCAATTCTGAAAATGGAAATCCAAGCTAAGGTAAAATTTTTTCCTATTTATGTCATTGTTAGTATCAGATTTGCATTAACGGTCATTTATTTTTTCCAAAACGTTAAGAATTCTCAGAGTAAATGATTTCTTTCAAACATTGTATTGAGTAAACCTGAAATAACAGTAATTTGTAAAAATCTAGTCCAGAAATCTTTTAGGCTGAGTTTTCCAAAGTGTGATTCACAGTCCTCTGCATCAGGATCATTTGGGTAGTTGGTAAATACCCCACGTTAGACCTACTGAATGTGAACTCTGGGGGTGGGGCCTGTGAATTCTTACACACACCAAAAGTCATACACACTCCAAGGTAACTAAAGTAAAAGGTGTCCTTTGTTGTTCTTACAAGAAATACTAGAATCTTCAACAAAAAGAGTCGGCTGGGGCAGGTGGAGGGAAGTGAGCCCAAACTACTATTGTGTGAGTCATTGCAGTTGTTCCCTTTGTCCATTCAAATTGAGAATATTCCCATTTTCCTACTTTTCCTATTTATGTACTACAAGGTTTTCCATTTTAAGTTAGGATTAACTTATATCCAGTGACAGCCAGTGAAAAAGTTCATCAACAAAGAGGGTGTGCTTGCAGTGCTAAAAGCTGCTGATAGGTCAAAATGAGGATAAATAATCGATTATTGAACGTAGCAACATGAGAGGTCATTGGAACGTTGCCCTGGAGTGGCAGGGCAGCCTGACTGGAACAGATACAAGAGGAAATGGGAAGTGCAGAGTCAGGAACAGGATTAAATACTCTTTTAAGGTCTTTTGCTATATAAAGGGGAGCAGAGAAATGGGGAAGTAGCTGGAGGGAGAATAGGTTGAGATTTTGCCTTTTTAGAAAGGAGAAAAAAAACCCAAAAACATGCTGATGGAAATATCGTGGTAGAGAATGAGAAATTGAGGATGCATGAGAAAAGGAGGAAGAATAGCTGGAGCCATGCCCTGGAGTAAGCAAGCAGGGATGGCATCTGAAAGGCAGGAAGTGGAGAAGCTGGCCTTGGATAGTAACCTAAATAATATATCTACAGTAGCAGAGAAAAAGCAAAGCATATGGGCACTGATGCTGGCAGCTATATAAGTGATATCCAGCCTGGATATCAACCCTCCCCCAAAACAAAAATCAAATCAAAAACAAAACAAAACAAAGCAAAACGAATACTGTTCAAACTAATCTTGTTCAAATTTATATTTTTCTAGCCTGACTACAACTAAATATGAGTATGATCCATGTGGGGAGCCTCTTATGGTTCAGATTCCTGGGCAGAGATCCCCCAATGCAATGGCTCAGTTAAGACAGGAATTTATTTCTCCCTCCTGTAATAGTCAGGGTGGATTTTACATGCTGGCAAGTTGCTCAGCTGCACACCATTCAGGAATCCAAGTTTGTCCCATCTTTTTCTCTGCCGACCATTAAGGGCTCACCCAGACTATATGATTGATTCTGGGTTGCCTCACAAACAGATTGCAACCCATGGAAGGGAAAACCTGGTATGGTAGTAGGTCTCTCACAGTCCTATAACCTTGGCTCAGAATGTCAGCCTTCATTTCTGTTCAGTCCTATTGGATAGAATTTAGTCACATCTAACTGCAAGGGAGCTGGGGGAGATAGCCTAGGCATGTACCTCAGAAAGAGAGAATGGGTTTAGGAGGCCATGGAGCAGCTGTCACTATATGTCAACGTAGTATATATCTTTAGAATAGATGTTTAACTTTAGGGACCATAAAAAGAGGAGTAGGAGGAGATTTGCAGCAAATCTTTATTTTTACCAACCTCACCTACCATTAACTTCAATGAGCCCTCAATGGTATCCAACAATCTTTCGACATTTTTCTCAGCTATTCATTCCCCCTGTCTTCTAGCTGATCATTTCATATTTCTTCTCTTTTGAAACTTGTAATACTCCCTGCCCCATCCTCGGCCTGTGAATTCTTACACACACCAAAAGTCATACACACTCCAAGGTAACTAAAGTAAAAGGTGTCCTTTGTTGTTCTTACAAGAAATACTAGAATCTTCAACAAAAAGAGTCGGCTGGGGCAGGTGGAGGGAAGTGAGCCCAAACTACTATTGTGTGAGTCATTGCAGTTGTTCCCTTTGTCCATTCAAATTGAGAATATTCCCATTTTCCTACTTTTCCTATTTATGTACTACAAGGTTTTCCATTTTAAGTTAGGACTAATCCAGCCTGGATATCAACCCTCCCCTAAAACAAAAATCAAAAACAAAACAAAACAAAGCAAAACGGATACTGTTCAAACTAATCTTGTTCAAATTTATATTTTTCTAGCCTGACTACAACTAAATATGAGTATGATCCATGTGGGGAGCCTCTTATGGTTCAGATTCCTGGGCAGAGATCCCCCAATGCAATGGCTCAGTTAAGACAGGAATTTATTTCTCCCTCCTGTAATAGTCAGGGTGGATTTTACATGCTGGCAAGTTGCTCAGCTGCACACCATTCAGGAATCCAAGTTTGTCCCATCTTTTTCTCTGCCGACCATTAAGGGCTCACCCAGACTACATGATTGATTCTGGGTTGCCTCACAAACAGATTGCAACCCATGGAAGGGAAAACCTGGTATGGTAGTAGGTCTCTCACAGTCCTATAACCTTGGCTCAGAATGTCAGTCTTCATTTCTGTTCAGTCCTACTGGATAGAATTTAGTCACATCTAACTGCAAGGGAGCTGGGGGAGATAGCCCAGGCATGTACCTCAGAAGGAGAGAATGGGTTTAGGAGGCCATGGAGCAGCTGTCACTATATGTCAATGTAGTATATATCATTAGAATAGATGTTTAACTTTAGGGACCATAAAAAGAGGAGTAGGAGGAGGTTTGCAGCAAATCTTTATTTTTACCAACCTCACCTACCATTAACTTCAATGAGGCCTCAATGGTGTCCAACAATCTTTCGACATTTTTCTAAGCTATTCATTCCCCCTGTCTTCTAGCTGATCATTTCATATTTCTTCTCTTTTGAAACTTGTAATACTCCCTGCCCCATCCTCACTCTCAGCTGATGACCTCACTTCCTATTTCACAAAATAATAGAAACAAAATAGGAATTCCACAAATTCCCACTTCACTTATATAGCTGCCAGCATCAGTGCCCATATGCTTTGCTTTTTCTCTGCTACTGTAGATATATTATTTAGGTTACTATCCAAGGCCAGCTTCTCCACTTCCTGCCTTTCAGATGCCATCCCTGCTTGCTTACTCCAGGGCATGGCTCCAGCTATTCTTCCTCCTTTTCTCATGCATCCTCAATTTCTCATTCTCTACCACGATATTTCCATCAGCATGTTTTTGGGTTTTTTTTCTCCTTTCTAAAAAGGCAAAATCTCAACCTATTCTCCCTCCAGCTACTTCCCCATTTCTCTGCTCCCCTTTATATAGCAAAAGACCTTAAAAGAGTATTTAATCCTGTTCCTGACTCTGCACTTCCCATTTCCTCTTGTATCTGTTCCAGTCAGGCTGCCCTGCCACTCCAGGGCAACGTTCCAATGACCTCTCATGGTGCTACGTTCAATAATCGATTATTTATCCTCATTTTGACCTATCAGCAGCTTTTAGCACTGCAAGCACACCCTCTTTGTTGATGAACTTTTTCACTGGCTGTCACTTACCTGGTTTTCCTCCTAAATCACTGGCTGGTCTTCTGACTTTCCATTCCTGGTTCCTTCTCATCTCACCAACCTATGAAAGTGACAGTATTTCAAGGCATGGTGCTTGGACACCTTCTTTTTCTGCCACTGTCTTGGTGATCTCATCCTGTCCCATTGCGTTAAATAGCGTCTATTTTCCAGTGATTTTCAAATCTCTATCTCCAGCTTGGAATTATTCCCTGAACTCCAGTCTCACATATCCAACTGTCTATTCCACATCTTCACTTGGATGTCTACCTGGCCTCACAAATTTAACATACCTGAAACAGAACTCCTGAAATCTCCACCTCCACAGTCCAAACCTGCTTCTCCATGGCCTTTCTAAGTTCAGTTAATGGCAACTCTTTTCAGTTGCTCAAGACAAAAGCCATAGATTCATCCTCAACTCCTCTTTCACTAATCCCCTCTCCTCCATATCTCATCCAAGAGAAAATCCTATTTGTCTACCTTAAAAAAATCACCTCATCACCTTCACTGTTGCCAGCCTGGTCCAAGGCACTGTCAGCTCTCATCTGCATTATTGCAGTAACCATCTCACTCTTCCAACAATCTGCTCCCAACATATCACTCCTGTTCAGAGCCTCAATCTCCCCAGTCTATTCAGAATAAAAGGTAAAGTTTTTAAATTACACTCGTGAGGCCCTAAACTACCTGCGCTCTCACCTCTATGACTGCACACTCTCCCCCATAGCTCACTCCAGCCAGACTCACTATCTTGCGAGGCGCCCTCCTGCTTTGGGGCCTCTGCACTTACAGGTCCCTGTGCCTGGAAAGCTCTTCCACAAGATTTTTGCTTGGCTTGCTCCCTCACTCCCTTCATGTCTTTACTCAAAGGCCACCTGTTCAGTGGACAGTCCACGCTATTTGAAATGCAACACACAGCCTTCCCTTATCCCCTCCCCTGAATTTTCTCCTCAGCACTTACCATCAGCTAATGTACTAAGGGTTTTGCTAATTTATTTCTATCATCTCTCTCTCCACACTAGAATATAAGCTTCATGAGGGCAGGGAATTTTGTTTGTTCACGGCTTTGTCCTTAGCATCTAGAACAGTGCCGACTCATTGCTACTCAACAAATAATTTTGCCCCAAATGAATTTCTGCTACATAACTGATAATTTTTTCCACTCTGTTTTAGAGTCTGACAAGTTATGATGTCTGTAGCATACTTCTTGGTACCTCTACCATGCTTGTGTGGCTAGGAGTCATCCGATACCTTGGTTTCTTTCAGAAATACAATGTAAGGAATTCCATGGTTCTCCAAGCTGCTGGTATTTCTCTTTCAAAGTTATTGCACTGCTTTGTCTAAAGGACAAAGGGATTCTAATGACCTCTCTTCCTTTCCCAGCTCCTTATTCTCACCCTTCAGGCAGCGCTGCCCAATGTCATGAGGTTCTGCTGCTGTGCAGCTATGATTTATTTAGGCTATTGCTTCTGTGGATGGATTGTGCTGGGGCCTTACCATGATAAGGTACTGATAAACAATTTTTTTCCTGTTGTTGTTAAGCTCTTAGTAGTGCCAGTGGCTTGTTATCCTTTTAAAATAAGCTCCTTTTACTTTGTGACTCAGTCTTAAAATGTTGTAGGTAATGTATCTATTGCCAAGTTTATAAATTGGTAAGGTAAGACCACTTTGAGAGGATAACTGATTTCACTTGACTGCCTCATCTCCTTTTGTGGAATATGTCAGATAATTAAGTCTTTCTTACCATCAGTGAAGTCAAGCTTGCCAATTTGATTCATCAGTGTATACTAGAGTGGGCTATTTAGTTAAGTCTTATTGAAATTTGACTTTATTTTAAAAAGTAGTATAGGGAGAAACTTGTAGAAATATTGAATATTTTGTTTACCAGAGTTATAGTCTTGACTATAATGCCATCATCTTAAATGGCATGAACTTTAAAATGAGAAGCATGAGTATGCATGGTTGGGACCTGTGTTTCTCACAGAAGCATTTCAAGGATCTCTTTCTACCAAGGTAAATGGGAGGGTAAAGCTTGATTCAGAAAAGCACTGAAGGTGCAGACCAGCTCTCCTATCTTCAGTTCAGGCTGCTCCTATTAAGAGGAGCATCTGAAGGAGCTGCTTGTTCCAAGAAAAACAGTAGGCATGTACATGTTATGTACATCACAAAACAAATGCCTGGAGGAATGACTCCGTTTTCCTGGGTGTCTCCAATGTGTACATGTTATTAAACTTTTGTGTGATTTTCTCTTGTTAAAAAAAATGCTTGTGGTTACCCCAGGTTATTTGTTTGAAGGGGTAACTTGGGATATCTAGTCCCACTATTTTTAATATGGTGTCATGATCAAAGTCTCCAATGAGAAGGAACATGAAGTAAAGTGAACTTTTCTTTCTTGTTTTTCCAGTTCCGTTCTCTGAACATGGTCTCTGAGTGCCTTTTCTCGCTGATAAATGGAGATGATATGTTTGCCACATTTGCAAAAATGCAGCAAAAGAGTTACTTGGTCTGGCTCTTTAGCAGGATTTACCTCTACTCATTCATCAGCCTCTTTATATACATGATTTTAAGTCTTTTTATTGCACTGATCACTGATACGTATGAAACAATTAAGGTAGGTTCATCAAGAACAAAGAGGAACAGCATTTTCCTAGAACTTGCAGAGTGGCAATAAAATATAGTACCTGAGGGTGAGGGGATCAATGGAACGGTAATTTCTTCAGAGTAGAGAAGAAGGATCTCAATTTTAGATGCTAAAAACAGAAATGAAAGAGAAATAGAATTTCTAGAATGTTGAAAGTTTTGTCTCTGAGTAATTGTGCTTATTCAGACAGGGTTTCAAATAGTTTATTAGAATTATAAGGATCAGTAGATACTGAGTGAGTGAAACAGACAGTCAAAATTTTGTGGGAGCTTTTAAAATCCACTTTTCTTAAAGAAAAGTTGACCTCTTCATTTGGAATGAACCCCTGTGTGGGACTACGCCAGAGGCCTGGTCTCCAGAACAGTCAAGGGATTAATATGTCAAGTACGAGCCATGTGTGTGTTACACAGTCAGGAACATGATTTGAAAAGCTGTTATCATTCATATTGTCACTCCACATTGAATATTTAAAAATCAGTTTGAGCCCTTTGAAATATGGAAAGGCAGAATAAATATCCATATGTATTTAAATTTCTAATAACTTTATACTGTTAGGTATACTATTGGCATAGACACTTCCACTTGGGGACTTTTCTTTCCGAGCATGAGAGGGGTAATGAAACATGATGCCATGCGAATGGATAAGGAGAAAGGCCATCAGGAGTTGATGGATTATGAATTGATAATTACAAATACCTTGCTCACAAAGCCAGGGTTCTGACTTCATTCTTACCGAATCAGATGTCAGGAACCGACTGTCCTCAATACTTGCTTGGCAGACTTGCTTAGAGTCACCAAGGAGACTGAGAAAGAATGTAGTTGTACCCGTCCAAATCCCTTCCCATGGTGCTCTAAAAATTCACTACCTTCAACTCTGCATGCAGAGAGCTATATATATATATTATTCGAGGGTGACATCTGAGGTCTCAAAGAATAACGTGAGTTGACAGCTCTGGATGACACAAGCCTAAGACTCGTAGTTTAGATGTTAACCTTCTTCCATGGTCTCAGAGCACTTGTCAAATGGGTGAGTTCTTTCTGATCCTTGCTGGTTGGGGCCCATTCTAGAGATCTTAGACCCCCAAACTGATATAAATATTAGGCCTTTAAATAAATCTGTTTGTCTGGAAGAGAGACTCCAAAAGGGTGTGCAGGCTGGGTTTTACCTGGAAGGAGCTCTCAGATTCAGATTCAACATGCCCATTTGGGGTTGAATCAGACCCACAAAAGAGAGCCCAGGAGGGCACTGCAGAATCCTAGACCCACTTTTCCTTAGCCAAACCTAAGACTGGCTCTAGAGGCTACATCCCCATGAAAATACTTGGAAGCAAGTAAACTATCCCTTTAGAAAAATCCCCACCTCTGTAGCCAAATGATCCACTTTGAATTTGAAATAAAGCTGTTTTCAAGGGACTTATTAATGAAAACTTTTCTTTTTTTTTTTTATTCTTTTGTATAGCATTACCAACAAGATGGCTTCCCTGAGACTGAACTTCGTATATTTATATCAGAGTGCAAAGATCTGCCCAATTCTGGAAAGTACAGATTAGAAGAAGACCCTCCAGTATCTATATTCTGCTGTTGTAAAAAGTAGCTATTAGGCTAATCTATGCCCTGGAGGGAACTATAATGTGTAGCTGAGTTGGGAGACAAAATGGGTATTTTAAGATCAGATGTAGTATGTTTGAAGACTATTATTTTGAGCAAATTGATGGCTATAATTCATCAAGAACTGTGTTTATATTTTAAAGCAATATTTAATGTCTTTGCAGCTTTATGCTGGGCTTATTTTTTTTTTTAAACCTAACTGATGAGGGAAACTGTTGGATTCTTGTCCTGTTTATTTTTGCCGTAGCTTTAGAATGTGTTTTCCATACCCTTCTCTAATCTTGCTTGCAGTTATTCTGACTGTGCTGACTCTGTCATCAGTGGAAACAATGCCTGATCTGACCTCAGACAACTCACCAACCCTGGTCTGGACCATTCTCAGGGGCTGTCCTTGAGAGAGAGGATGATTGCTGTATATCCAGTAATCATTGCATTTTAAAATCTCTTAAAGGAAAGAATAAGAAAGAAAAAACCATCACCAGCTAACAGTCTCGTATTTGGCTATGAAGGACAACTGTTATTTGATACTGCTTTTAGTTCTGGAGAAGATCAGGTTTTTTAGTATAAGTTTTCTCTTTTCCTTTAGTGTTAAAGGACAAAGTCGAAAGAGTATTCTATACATCTATGAAAATTAAACTGCATACCAAATGCATATTCGATCCCACAAGGATTGTTTTATTAGTACTTGCACAGCCTTGTGAAAAGTGCATGATGTGCTGTGCCCCTCCTAGGCACATTCAGTCTCACAGAAAATGGTAGCATTTTTTTCCTCCACATAAACTTCACTGTGAATATTGTTCTTGTCTGCCTATCCCAGAAAATTGTTGCATTTTTACTATTAGCCTGTCCCATGTTTTCTAGACTACTTTAAAAAATCCCCTTTAACTTTGTAAATCAGTGAAAGTTTTATATGAAGGCAACCTGCTAGAGAAATTCAAGAAAAAGGTTTGTAAATTTAAACTTTCATGTTAGAGTACATTACTGAGCAAAATATTCTTCTGTTATTTGGTTATTGGTCATTATAAATGTGAATCAGGGTACAGAACTTTTTGTACTCTCATATACAGAACAGAACATAGACATTTGAAAGGAACAAAGCACAGCACAAAACAATGACTATTACCGCCCAGTGAGAAATGAGCCAGGATCTTTGCCATAAACAAATGATTTTGTTAAAGTGAAAAACATAATACCTATTGTAAATTAATTTACTAATTTAGAATTGTTAGATTTGGTGCCTAGAAACTATAATTCATATCTTAGTATGTGTGATATTCACAACTTTCAACGATCTGACTTCAACTATCCTTAAGTCTCATACTCCTCCCCTCTTCCCCATCCCCAGTTCCCTCAAACATGCAAGTTAAATTTTTCCTAGAGCCTTGCTGTTTAAAGCGTGGTGAGTGGACCAGCAGTATCGGCAACATCTTCTAGTTAGAAATGCAAGCCCTCATGTCCCATTCCAGACCCACTGAATCAGAGTCCGTTTCAATACCATCCCCTGGAATTTCATTTGCACATTAAAATCTGAGATACTTGGAGCTGCCTTTTACAACTATTTCTCCCTCTATAGTGTTTTATAAGAACTTACCTCTGGTTTATTTTTTAAATGATACTTTTATGTCTATCAATAATATATGCATCACCAATTACAGTTATTTATGTACACGTATCTCTTCTCTACTTTGTGAAACTAGTTGTAGATTATTACAGATGTGAAACTGTTTACAGAAACTGCTCCAAATTAGGAGAGCTACTGAAGTGTAGCAGTGGTTAGTCATGTCTTAGCGGTGTAGTGGTGTGGTGAGAATAAAGGTATAGGAGACTGAAAGATTGAATAAAAATCTAGGACCTACTACATATTCTATGGGTGACCTCAGGGAAGTAACTTAAACCTCTCTGAACCCATGTCCTCATTTTGATATGGAGATGACAGTACACAGAACGCTGAGCATTCAGTGAGATAACGTATAAATCAACCTTGGTACCTAGTGGGGCTCAGGGTTTCTTCTGGCCCCTTTGAAGCACAGGGCCCTTGTACATGGTAGATGTTCTTAATAAATGCAACATTAACAATGGATTTTCCTTTTAACTACCCACTGGTAAGTTATTCAGTAGAATTGCCCTGCCTTTAAAAACACTTATAAAGAGAAGTTTGCTGATACAAAAAGATGTTATCCCAGTTTACAATCCCCTTCTAAAGGGACTGTGGTCCCTAGTGGAGTCCTAGTATTTTGAAGTTAAGGGTTGTCCCTTCATAGTGGCTTTTCTTTGAATTAAAAAGGCTTAAAAATTCTTTAGCATAAAAATTGTATATATAGATACTATATATAAAATATATATATAGTATATATATACTATATGTATAAATATAATATTTCTTATACTTCCTCCAACACTCTCCAATGAAGTCACAGTTTGCCTCTTTACACCAGAGTCCACATCCTTCCCACAAGAACAGCGCTGTAACCTTTCCTCTCCTTTTCTACTAAAAAGGAACCATGCCACCGTTGCACCCACCTGCAGGAACTGTGACTACACAAACGGGAACTTCCAAACATGTCTCTACCCAGTGGGCATCTCTGATGAAACGGACTCTAAAATAAGGCATTTGCCTAATAGCATACTGGAAGTGACTTTCAAAAGGGGGCGTAAAGAAAAAAAAATGTTGGGACTTCCCAGGTGGTCCAGTGGGTAAGACTCCACGCTCCCAATGCAGGGGGCTAGGGATTGATTGTTGGTCGGGGAACTAGATCCCGCATGCATGCAACTAAGAAGTCCACATGCCGCAAATAAAAAGATCCTGCATGTGGCAACGAAGACCCGGCAGAGCCAAAATAAATAAATTAATTAAAAATAAATCTTAGGGCTTCCCTGGTGGCGCAGTGGTTGAGAATCCGCCTGCCGATTCATGGGACACGGGTTCGTGCCCCGGTCCGGGAAGATCCCACATGCCGTGGCGCGGCTGGGCCCGTGAGCCATGGCCGCTGAGCCTGTGCGTCCGGAGCCTGCGCTCCGCAGCGGGAGAGGCCACAACAGTGAGAGGCCGGCATACCGGAAAATAAATAAATAAATAAGTAAATAAATCTTTAAAAAAAAAAAAAAGGAAAACTGTTGCCTGCCATTTCAATTTTACAAGGATCAAGCCATTAGCCACTACAGTCGCCCATGGACAGTGCCCCCTGAGGGGAATTCAGGATGGAGAAAAATAGGGAGCATTCTGGGCTTTGTATACACCTAGATAGTTAAGATGCATATCTAAGGGAAAATTTCAGTGACCCCAGATTCTTCTCATACATAGAAAAGCACTAAAATCATTAACTTGAGATGTCTGTTCTTTGTGATTAGCAGTAATCTTTGGATGTTCCAGGACGTGTTTTTGTTTTGTTTTGTTTTTTCCCACAGCAAAAAAATTCAGGCATATCCTGGCTCCTCCCTTACCTCGCATCAGCTCCTCAGAGCTATCTGATGGACTGTTTCCAGGGCTATAGTCCTCAGTAAGGTCCTTGAATAAAACTTAACTCACAACTTTTGAGTCGTGTGTTTGTCTTTCAGTGGACAGGGGGGTCAGTTATGTATGCTTTTATATACCTTATGTATTTCCAACTGCTTCTACCTGGAGATGCATATTGAAATAATTACCTGGCAGAATATTCTTTGCCCTTGTTAAACCCAGAGACCTTTTAAACATTTGCTGATTCAAACAGCCTGGAACTCGCGGACTTTGCTGCTGCTGCTGCCACCAATAGGAATAGGTCTCCCTGGAAAAGAGGCTATTGGCTCGTCTGAACTTCCAAGTCAACATCACCCACAGCTGAAAGTGGCATTTCGGTAAGTGACCGCGACCCTCATCTCTAAGATTCATGTCCTGTTTCCGACAGGCGTCTTCCTTTGCAGCTCCGGGAGGGAAGAGCGCAGTGGCTGCAGACCAGCACGTGGGCTTACCGAGTCCCAAGGCTCGGGTCTTGCAGGTCTGCGCCGTCCCTCTGTGCCCGCCCCGGCCACGTGGACACTCACTCCCCGCGCAGGAGGCCCGCCCCAGCTTCCCCGCGCGAGCTAACAGCGATTCGTTTCTCTTTCCCTTGTGCGCCCGTAGCACTTTTAACATCGCCGAAGCATGACCCTTGTCACAGAGTTTTGTGATCGTGCACTTCAGAATAAAAACACGTCAAAATGAATGAACTTTTCATTTAACGTGAAGTCCTGGAGGGAAAGGATCTGGTCTTTCTTATCTCGGTGCCCACAGTACTCAGCCCTGGGCTTGGCATTCAGTGAATATGGCCTGTGTCTTGAACGCATCAAAATACAAATGACTTTTAAAATGGGCAAAGGAATGGATGTAGGAAACAAGAAAAGAATGCCGAAATCAAGGAAAGACTGTAGAGTCAGGAGCCCCGCAGGGCAGGGAGTGCACAGCCCGGCCGCCCGGGGGCGGTGTGGAGGGCGCACCGGCAGCCCAGCGTTCCACCGCGTGGGCCCCTTTTGAAGGCGCTTCTCCCCGGCCCTACCGCCCGGCCGCCACCCAGGAGGCTTCCTTCCCCCGTCGCTCCGGGCAGCACCATGGCTCGTGGCGTGGAGGCGCTGGACCTGCCGGTGTGGAGCAGAGCCTCAGGTCCGTCCCGGGGGCCTCAGTGCAGGTCAGTACCCCAGGGGCGATCGCCGTGGGGCCCCCCTCCATCCCACGGCCGTTTCTCGGGCGCCCACCGCCACCCCGTCCCCGGGCTGCTTTCCTCCATGGGTCTCCTGACGCGCGCACCTCTGCTCTATCTCCCACCGCCCGCACCCTGCCACCTGCCTCCCGGGGCTCAGAGAGGCCAGCTCGCTGACTCGAGGAAAAAGTGCCCCAGGGCACCAAGTTGAGACGCTCTCCGCAGGCTCCTCAGCCCGGGCGGGAGGCGACTGTCGCCGGGTGGCGGGGGGACTCGGGGCGGGGCGGAAACGCCTGGCCACGAGCCCCTTCCCAGCCGGCGCGCACCTACCCGGCCGGCAGCCCGCCGCCGACGCCGCCCGAGGGGGGCCAGCCGCCCCCGCGACTCGCCGCGCCTGCCAGAGGGCCGGGGTCTGTGCGCCCCGGGCGGCTAGTAGGAAGGGTAAGAGAGAGGCGCTAAGAGGAGGGGGGCCCGCCTAGGAGGGATCCGACTTCAGGGGAGGCGTTCCCGGCAAGGCTGAAACGCGTGCAGTGAACGGTTTCTCCTGCTCCGAATCCCGAGAGCCGTGGAAAGTTTTGAAGGCGCAGGCCTGGCCCGGCAGCCCTGTCCTTTTCCCCAGGCCAGGAAGCAGAGGAAAGACCAGGTGATTTCAGGTTAACTGTCAGATGAGGCTCCTGAGCTGTGTCTTTCTGGGTATTGGACTCCGGAGAAACCCTCATCAAGTGGATGGCTTTCCTGTTCTAGACTAGAGCTTTCTTGCTGCCTTGCTTATAGTAACTGCTTGCAGTTAGTTAAATCAGGCTGGGCTTTGCCTTCCGGAACAAACAGGCCTTTTCCTCAGGTGGGAGGGTGATATCGTGTTTAACCCCAATTCCTCTGCCTTTATGAAAAGGCGTACAGTTCAGCCCGGTGGCTCTGCCAGTGGGCCCCAACTTCTTGGTCAAAGCTCCAACCACCCAGCTG
Source organism: Physeter macrocephalus (assembly GCF_002837175.3). NCBI lineage: Eukaryota > Metazoa > Chordata > Mammalia > Artiodactyla > Physeteridae > Physeter > Physeter macrocephalus. The sequence continues at coordinate 109,638,101 of NC_041217.1, forward strand.
TGCAGCTGAGCCGGGGGCGGGTAGTGCGTACAAACAGGCCTTCGCTCCCCTCTTAAAGCTCGCAAAACAAATACAGTGGTGGGTGGTTAAACTTTCTTAAAATAGCGTGGAGACTTTCCTGCACAGTGCTCTCGATATTAAATACAAATGAACTTAACGCTAGCAAGGAAAGCCAGAATTCAAGAGGAGGATTTATTTGATCTCTGGTCACTGTCCAGATAAGTATTTAACTAATTCCAAGCAACTGTGGTATATGTTTTTTAGACTTTTGACAGACCAATTTTGAATTAGAAGACAAAACTTTGGTGCAGCTTTTTTGGACAACTGGATACCTGTGAATGTCACATCAAAATGACTGGGTATCGTGTAATTTATAAATCATCTCTCTTAATGCTAAGTGTTTATTTTTAATAGAGCAGAGGGGTAGAAGTTATACACTGCTTCCATCTACCGTAGCCCTAAAATCACTGTCCTAAAAGGTAGGGAGCAAACTGACCCTGGGTTTATTTACTATCTTTTGCTTGGACTGATAAACAGGCTTGTGCTTATGGTAGGTATGGTGTGTATAAACTTTTTTTTTTTTACTTGAATTTAGGTTTTTTATTAGCACATTTCGTCAGGACTTAAATGGTTTTATCATGTCCAGTGAGTATCTTCAGAAGTTCCCATTCTTAGAGTAGAGGAAACATACTTGGGTGTGCACATAAGTAGGTTTTGAACGGATTCTAATTTGAAATATACATATGTCCGGTTGTACAGTACCAGTGGGAGATAGGATTTTGTTTCATCACACACTGAGAATGGAACAAGTCCTTAAGAAAGAGGTAGGAGAGGTTGCCTATGGATGTTAGGATGCAAATTCTGATATGTAATGTTGAGGGAATCAACTATATGGTTCTCCCAGATGTGGGATGTGGACTTCACACTTCAGGACCCGCTCACCATCTCTGTGATGCATTAACCACACAGCACAAGTTTGGGGGAATCTGATAGCTTCTCCCTGTTGAGTCAGCATTCTCGAGATTTTAGCTCATCTTCCTCTAAATACTTTAAGATGAGTTAAACTCCCATTACTGTGAACTCTCCCTTCTTCTTTAGCAAACCTTCTGTAAGCAGGTTCTGTGGCTTGGATCCTTTAAAAACAGGCATATTTCCCGCACGTCTCCTAACCATTTCCATGCAGAGGCCATCGTGATAGTGCCAATTGTATTTAGTCTCCTGCACATAAAAACGGGTAAATCCTGATGAAGTGTTTGAGGTGGCCATGTTCTTTTCTCCCAAGGAGGAGCATATAAAAAGTGTTGTTTTTAACAATAAAATAACGCATATAAAATGTCTTAATGAAGCAAGGAGGAAGAGTAGGGAGACAAATTTTGTACGGAATGGCAGAGAATACAGAACTGAAAGTCAGGGATGATTGTATATGGCAGCTAATCACTTTGGCTAGGTCTCAGTGAAGTGAAACCCAGAATAAGACAATTTTTGAAACTTAATGAAAAACAGGTGTCTTCCTGTGGCTACAATTTTTAAAGTGGCCAAAATAGTGGCCAAAGAAAGCCTTTTTGGCTATGAAAATTAAATGTGGAATCTTCTCTGAGGCTGGACTGTTCTCTCTAGCTGAGGCCTGGAGTCCAATCCCCACCTGTCATTTCCCAAGAATGAGATCACCCTTCAGTGAGCTCTTACATCATGTGTTCTGGGCTTCATAGAGAAAAGTGATCTTATTTCCAGACCTCATTTTCTTTATCAAACTGCAATATTCTTTTCAGTATCAAATGTGTAAAGCCATGTTTTGGTTTGTTTACATATTTGTTTGCTTTGGCAGTCTTCTGGGGTTTTTCCTTCCCACTTTCCTCAGCCTAACTCTAGCTGAGCTTTCTACTCTGTTTTGAGCTTGGACCCCATTTTCTTTTCCCTGGTGTGAGGAGAGAGCTTTCGGGGTATGTTGCCCATAGATATTTCCTTCCCCTCAGTTGGGGGGATCCTTTCTTTTTTCTCCTTTGAAGGTTGTATTTTGTTATCTCCCCTTGAATACATCTAGTGGTTTCAGCTTAAAAAATCCTGTCAGGTTGGGGCTTCCCTGGTGGCGCAGTGGTTGCGCGTCCGCCTGCCGATGCAGGGGAACCAGGTTCGCGCCCCGGTCTGGGAGGATCTCACATGCCGCGGAGCGGCTGGGCCCGTGAGCCATGGCTGCTGAGCCTGCGCGTCCGGAGCCTGTGCTCCGCAACGGGAGAGGCCACAGCAGAGGGAGGCCCGCATACCACAAAAAAAAAAAAAAAAAAAAAAAATCCTGTCAGGCAAGAATTGGTGACTAGTGAGGCTAAAGATTCTGGAAAATTGTCCTTGGTATAATTCCAGAAGACCCACAATTTAAGGGGTGAGCTTTAAAAAAATCCTGTCACCTAGAGGGAATTGCTAGAGATAGTGTGCATCTAGGGGTTCCCCAACTGGCAATGAGGTGGGCTTGTCCAAAGATAAGGTAAACTCATCCAACGGTTTAAAGAAAAATGATTAATTATAACTTTAGTTATAATTTTATAACTTTTTTATGTTCCAATAAAACTTTGTTTACAAAAGCAGTCTACTGGCTACATTTGGCCCTTGGTCTATAGGCTTTATACCTTCTTTTAATTTTACTTTTCCTTAGGGAGAGTCATCAGCATTATTGAAAAATTGAGCACTTTTTGAAATTGAGCACTTACTGAAAATGTTAGAGAAAGCAAAATGTAAGGAATGCCATAATTCCAGTCATCTTCTCCAGCTTTAACTGCATTTGGAATCCTGTATTGCTTAGAAATGGAGTTTTGCTTTACTTTCCTCTCGATTCAGGGATCTGATGCTTCAGGATATGTTTTCATAGGAGGTATGGCTTGTTCAGAACGAGCACTTTTAAGATGTCAAGTCCTAGTTCTGCTTTCCTGCTGGCCTGAGGCAGCAACGTAGTGATGAGAGATGATTTTATAGGAACTTGGTGGCACAGTTGTCTTTAGGGAAATTCCTGAAAGTTGTAGCATGCTCATCTTTTACGGGTGGCTCTACAGGAAAATGAAAAGCCCCTACAGTCTTTTTTCTGGGTATTTCTCAGAATTAGAATGACGATGTCATTTATGTTCTGAGAGCTGTGCTGAGAAGGTAACTAAGGTTTCTTTCTTTGACCTTTTATTTTCTTCTCTTTAACTTCCTTTAATTGGGTCCCAAATACCCAGAGCCTGAGCTATCTGAACATTTTTTTCTCTCTCTCGTGAGATTAGCAAATCATGAGAAAGTCAGTTCATTGTAGGAACTGGAGTGAAAAAAAAACCAAAGAAAAAACCCATGTAGGAGTTTGAGATTGGGCTAAAATCTTCCATCTGCTAGACTGCCCTGGGACATTCAACCTACATGATCATTGCTGTAGAAACACCGAATTTTAGTCTCTGCATTTACTTCCCCTGACTCTCCACTTCCCATCCACCACACACAAACTAAGGACAGGGAGACATTTGATTACCTGATATGTATTATTAGACCCTGTGAAATAGCTTATTTTAACTCATAATGATAACTCAAGAATTCATGTTAACCATCCAAAATCAAGAAAATATGGAAAACTTGAAGAAGAAAATTAAGATTACCTATGATACTACTTCACAGAGATTACCAAAAATTTTTTTCTGGATTATGTACTTCTAGACTTTTAAAATATCTACATATAGAAATCAATGTCCACATTTTTGGAAAAATGAGATCTCAATGTGTTTATTTTGTAACTTTGAAAAAATTTAACAATATGTCATAGACATGTTTGAGTCAACACAGAGTTACAAATAGGTTTGCAATGAACATTTTTGTAACCATCCTTTTGACTGGTTATTTAAACACTTGTAAGATAAATCCATAGAGGTTTGATTCCTAGATCACAGATACTCTTCTGATCTCATTCTCTTCTACTGCCAAGTGCCCTTCAAAAATTTACATTTCCCTTCAATAGAGGTGGTTGTTGTTTTTTTTTTTGCGTTATTGATAAATAAAATTTAAGATAGGTAGATTTTCACCATTCTGACTGTTAGTAAATTTGTCGTTAAATGTTCATTGGCCTGTTCGGGTCCTTTATATATAACAGGATAAATATTGAGTTGACTTTCTCTTATCAATAATTTGGAACTCTCTACAGGTAATGGATAGTAAACTTTTGCCTGTTTAAATATATTGTAGACATTTTTTCCCAGTCTCTCTTTTAACTTTTTGAAGTCTTAATTTTTGTTAAGATCTGTCAGTTGTTTTCATTGGCTTCTGAATTTTCTCATGCTTAGAAAGGGATGTTAAATTATATTTTTAAAAATTCTAAATCTTATGCTTCTATCAATTTTATTTTTTAAATCTGTCTAAGTTTTATTTTTGCATTTGTTTTCAAGGAGGGCTCTTTCTCTCTCCCCAGTGGATTGCAAGTTTTCATAACAATTCATTGAATAATTCTTTCTTTGTAAAGACTTCAGGAATATTAATTGAAACAAAATAGGGTTTTTATCAGCAAACCAAGCAACTAAATTACCTAAAACCCTCTAATGTATCTTGGCTAAGCAAGACTTTTCAGTATATTTTTAACATAATTTTTCATATCAATTATTTTAGATTTTCTATTGTTTTGTTGTTTTTATTGTATTTGTTGTTTTATTATTATAATTTGATCTTAATGGGTACTGGCTAAGGAAAGTTCACATAGTTAGGGTTGTCATCCTTTTCACTGACTCATTTCTTTTTTCCAAAAAATTATTCACTGAACACCTATTATGTGTTAGGTAGTCTGCTTTATGCTGGGGATATAGTCATAAGCGAGACCAGGCCTTCATGGAGTTCCCTTGTAGGGAAGACCGGCAAAGATTGCGGTCTCAGATATGAAGGAAATTGATGAGAGAGGCTGTGGGAAAGGCCTCTTTTTTTTTTTTTTTTTTTTTTTTTTTTTGTGGTACGCGGGCCTCACTGTTGCGGCCTCTCCCGCTGCGGAGCACAGGCTCCGGACGCGCAGGCTCAGCGGCCATAGCTCACGGGCCCAGCCACTCCGCGGCATGTGGGATCCTCCCAGACCGGGGCGCGAACCCGGTTCCCCTGCATCGGCAGGCGGACGCGCAACCACTGCGCCACCAGGGAAGCCCCGAAAGGCCTCTTTTAATAGAGTGATCAAGCAGCCCGCTCTAAAGAGGTGCCACTTGAGCTGAGACGTGAAGGTGAGAAGGATCCAGACATGCAGAGCTGGGGGAGTAGCAGTGGGTAGATGAAACAGCAAGCGCACATGCTCAGAGCCAGGAAGGAGGTGTAGTGGGGTAGTGAGGAAGGGGAAGAGAGGGTATGGGAAGGAGTGGGCAGGAAACGTTCAGGCCATGGTAAGAGGATTGGATTTTAGTCTAAGAGCAGGGGGAAGCCATACGGGGTAGGGGAGTGATGTCTGTCTTATTTTTAGACAGATGTCTGTCTAATTCACTTTTAGAATTACCCCTCTGGCTACTATGTGGAGAACTGGGAACTGTTGCAGTTGTCTGGTGAGAGCGGCTGCTGCTGCTGGGACCAAGGAGACTGCAGATGTAGAGAGAAGGAGACCACTCCATGTTGTGTTTTGGAGGAAGACTTGATCGAGTGGGTGTGAGGGTTGAGGAAAAGGGGGAATCAAAGCATGACTCTGGAGCAAAAGTTCCTGTACTTTGCTGCACATTAGAATCACCTGGAAAACTTATCAAAATCTCAATGCCCAGCTTATACCTAGGCATCAATTAAATCAGAATGTCTAGGGGTTGGAAGCCAGACTCTGAAACCTTTAAAAAATTCCCAGGTGACGACTATGCAGCCAATGTGGAGAACCATTGACAGAATGAGGGATTGCACCTGAAACATATAGATAAGAGTATGTGATCAGGCATTGAGCAGATGTGCAGAGAAGAGGGTGGAGGGTTGGTATGAGAAACCTATTAGTCATGTGGGTGGAGTTTCAAGGAAGAGGTCGGATAAGGGAGTCTGTTCAAGAGAGAGATTTGCCAGAGGTGCAAACGTGAAAGTCCACATCCTGTGGATAGTATTTAAAGCCACAGGACTCCATGAACTCTTCTAGAAGGGAGGATAGAGGATAGAAGTGACCTGGACAGTCCTGAGGCACTGTGGCATCTGGAAGTCAGATGGAAGAGGAGCCAGTAAAGGAGAGCCAGAGAAGCCCAGTGAGGTAGGAAGCAAACTAGGGGAGTGGGATATCCTAGTAGTGGAGAGATGAGGTTGTTCCAGGGACGTGGTGGATAGCTGGATCAAGTGCTGCCAAGCCACCAAGCCGAGACCTGAGAAATGGCCGCTGGAGTCTGCAGGCGGTGATGGTTCCCTCTGAGCGGGTTTAGAATGGAAACCCAGTGTTTGCTGTAGAGAATCTGAAGCACAAAAGTACCTCGAGGAAGGTAAATGCTGGATTCATTCCATCATGGCTTTACTTGCTTTTTCCTTTTCCTTTCAGTAACATTTAGAAGTCTCCTGAATTTTCGGACTAGGATGCTGTGGTCTGCAAAAGTATCACACTGTTTTAAATAAGAGAAATTATGTTGGAAACATTAGTTTATTTGAATGTAACATTTTTTTCCTTCATTCGTGACCATCTTACAGGCCATTGCTCTTTAAGAAATATTAATTCAGGGATCAGAAGGAACACTGGACAAGGATTCTTACTGGATTCTTGAATCCAATTCTTATTCTAAATTGGATCCTTACGGTTGGGGGCAAGTGGCAACCTCAGGGCACCTTAGTTGCCTCGTTTGTAAAATGAGGAGATAGGAACAAGTAATCTCTAAGGTAAGGATTTCAAACTGGATGCACATTAGAATCACCTGGGGAGCTTTTTAAATACCCCCATGCCCAGGCTGCACCCACACCAATCAGGCCAGAATCTCTGAGGGAAGAAGCAGGGCATCAGTACTTTTGAGGTGCCCCCCGGCGACTTGGTGTGCAATCGGGTGTGAAAACAATGATATGAGTTCTTGTCTAGCTCTAATACTTTGAGTTATTCTGTCCTGGGTATAAATACATTCCTGCCTTAGACAAAATCAGAAAGAAGGGAGGAATGAATAGACACTGGGTGGCAGCTAGCAGTGTCTGTCATGGGAGGTCTCAAAATTTACCTTCCAGACTTCCTCTCACAGGAAGGGATTGAAGGACACTCTCCACAAAAATGAGGGAGTAAAGAAAGAGATGGAAATGGGATCCAGGAAATGCTTCTACTTCTAGTGTTGCTACGTCAATACATGATACCTATATGGGCCTGATAGGAGAATGCAGAATCCAATTTAGCAAGGAGGTGAAGGGAATTCCCAAACTGATGGCCTTGAATAAGGATTAGAAAGCAACCCATGTAGTTGGAACAGGAGAATGAGGGCTCCATGAATGATGTCCCTGGGAGAAGGGAATTGACAGGATGCCCAGCTTGGTTGACTGTACTGAAAGGAGCTGGAAGATTCAGCTGGAGTTTGGTGATAAAGTCCTGGTTAGTATATGGAAAACTAAGCAAATGGAGAAAAAGGCAATTAACTCCAGAAAAAAATTTTTATAAGAGACAATATAGGGCTTCCCTGGTGGCGCAGTGGTTGAGAGTCCGCCTGCCGATGCAGGGGACACGGGTTCGTGCCCCGGTCCGGGAGGATCCCACATGACGCAGAGTGGCTGGGCCCATGAGCCATGGCCTCTGAGCCTGCGCTTCCGGAGCCTGTGCTCCGCAACGGGAGAGGCCACAACAGTGAGCGGCCCGCGTACCACAAAAAAAAAAAAAAAAAAAAGAGAGAGAGATTATAAAATCACAGTGTACTGGGAGCTTCCCTGATGGCGCAGTGGTTAAGAATCCACCTGCCAATGCAGGGGACAAGGGTTTGAGCCATGGTCCAGGAAGATCCCACACGCCGCAGAGCAACTAAGCCCGTGTGCCACAACTACTGAGCCTGTGCTCTAGAGACCGTGAGCCACAACTACTGAGCCCGCGTGCCACGACTGCTGAAGCCTGTGCTCCTAGAGCCCATGCTCTGCAACAAGGGAGGCCACCGTAGTGAGAGGCCCGTGCACAGCAACGAAGACCCAATGCAGCCAAAAATAAATAAATAAAATAAATTTATTTAAAAAAATATATATATAAATAAAAATAAAATCATCGTTTTACTAATAGCTCAACTCTGAAGAGTATTTGCATATTCACTTCATAAGTTCTGAATGTTAATTTATCTGAATGTTTATTTATTATCAAATTTTTATTAAAACTTTGTTGGGACAATGAGTGGGGAGGTGAAATGTGTGTGTTGGCTGGGAGGGGCAGCTGTAAGAGCTACATCCCTATTTTCCATAGGAGGCTATAAATTGATAATATACTAAAGAGGAAAAAATAGTGAAATGGTATTATTTAGAAATGTTAAATAACAACATCAACAAAGCAGATAAAAGTGGTTGCCCCTAAGGGGCAGAAATCAGAAGAGGGGTTGGAGTTGCCCTTGGTCATATGATAGGCTTAAAATTAGCTGACATCACACAGTCCTGATTATCTGGGGAAAGAGTAGATTTTCTTAATAACTGATGGTAGCTCTGATGGGCTTCCTTCCTGACTTCTTCCCACAGTACCAGTGTCAGGCTTCCTTCCTAAGTCCAGCTTCTCTAGCTTTTTTTTAGCCCACTGTGCAGATGACTTTCCATTCTATTCCAGATCTTGTTTTTACTCTTACAAATACTGTGTTTTTTTCCTTTGATATTTGGGTCTTTGTGCCATTTATTAAGCTTATACAAATCTATGTTTCCTATGGTTTCGTGAAACAAAAATAATCCATAAGAGTCGTGATTGCTCTTATTTATTTCCTGCAATTTCAGTTGCGTGACTGCCCTGCAACTGATGGATCAGTGTAACTTAGATCTTCATGGATTTCTGTTCCTTAACTGTTTTTATGGTGTAGTCACTTCTCCTGGTTGTGTTCCCACCAGTTAGCAATTCTGTCCTTTTCTAAACCTGTTGGTGATTTTCATCGTTTTTGATGGAAGTTGCAGTATTCCTCCTGCTGATCTAATTCTTGCTTACCAAGTTGTGATTGCACCTTTCAAGCCTCCTGTACCAAACATCCAGCCCGGTGCTCAGCCCTAGAGGGTGTTGGATAAGTATGTGTCAGATGCACGAATGTTTTAATGTTTCAGTCTTACGATATTGTCCTGTCTCTCTTTTGTTTTTTAGTGTTCCCTCTTTTCACTTGGCCCTTTTTTTTTTGGCACTGTTGTATTTTTGATATAATGATAAGATGTGTGGTTGTGTGTGCACCTGTGCATGCCCATGTTTAATACCCTTCACCTACTGGGGAACTAGGGAAAACCCACAAATTGAGAAGAGTGGGGCAGTAAAGTGCCTTCAGAAATGTAGAGTTTAGAAAGCTTACACATTTGCATTTTCCTTGAGATGCCAGAATTTTTGAACCAAAATATCATTAATATTTTTTCTGTATTTTTATCATTGTATCATCAGTTGATCACATTTGACTAGTACTATCCTATATTTCAACTATTGGCTCCTGCATGCTTGAGGGGAAAGGTTTTCATGCTATTTCATTTTTCTTTTTATTCTTCACCGTGGTATGAGTACTGCAGCTGTTCTCTAAACACCTAAGTGAAAAACTTTGGGAGATTTTTAAATAATTAGTGTAAATAATTTAATACAATGAGTGATCCCCATGTTCATTATGTGCTACTTTGCCTTTTTTTTTCTTGGCCAAGACTTACCTTCTTAATCAGGTTTCTTAGGGTAATATTAAGAGCAGTTATCATTTCCTGAACATTTAGTGGCCATATTAGTTGAGGAAACCAGCAGCTGGAAGAATTACTTGAAGCCTCTTGGAGCAATTGGGCTGCATCAATTCCCTTCTCTTTGTTCCAGGGCCCTCAAAGCATACTTCAGTTATATCACTTGACACATTTTATTATACTTTTATCTTTTCACATCTCTCCCTTCCACTGGACTGAGCTCCTGGAAGGCAGGAAAATGTCTCTGTCAGAGCTTGGCTCACAAGGTATTCACCAAGCACTTGACCTACTACCCTGAGTTTCATTCACACCACTGTTTTCCAGGAAACAACCTCCTCTTTCTTCAGTACAGTGTTTCTCACACTAGAGGCCGAGGGTATGTTCGGGGGAGGAGTTTCCATGCCTTTATTCTCAGGGTTCTATCACAACTTTTCAGATGCCCTTTTTATTTTACTAAATGAAAAGACATTGTGAATCATCAGGATGAATACATTAGCAACACAGATCCACTGAGGTGATGGTGGTTAACGCTGAATTCGGTATCGCTCAAACATGCCCGCGAAGCTTCCACAGGCATGTTCTCAGGGTTCTGAAGGTTCATATTGGAGGATGTGGCTCTTAGGCACAGTTAAGATGCCACCTTCTTCTTGGAAATGCCTCCCTTGATCAATACTCTTCATCAAGTGGCACCTGCCACTCCGTGTATTAGGACATGTTACGGGATTCCCCCTCTGGCTCTGAACCTGTCTCCCCAGAGGCAGACCCCTGCTTCCATAATACTTTGTATACTTATGGTACAGCAGCCACTGAGCTATTTGATAACTTGTGGATTTGCACTCACAAGTCTGTCTCTCCTAATGGATGCTGAGCATCTATTCAGCTTTGTGTCCCGAGCACCCAGCAAAATCGCTCAGCACAGTAAGTGTTCAGTAAGTTGGTTAGATCAAATCAGGAGGTAACTATAGCAGCTGCAGGGCAAACACATTTTAAAAAGTCTACTTATTCTTTTGAAATGAGACTCATTTTGGTCATTGATTTTTCATTTTTTTTGTTTTTCCCAAGGTTTTCTTATAGATATTTTTACCTATATGTCTTTAAATATGGTAAGCATGGTTGTTTTCTAATCTGCATCTGATTCTGATATGCTTGGCCCTGTTTCTGCTGTTTCTTAAATTGACTGCTTCATGCTACTTGGTTTCTTCATGGGCCTGGTATGTATTAGTACCTGTTAGTCAATGTGTTTTACAAGTTATTTGTTAGAGCTCCCCAAGTCCTAGGGTGAGGGTCTGGAGAGGTCTGCATGTGTTTGCTAGGAGACGAGGGCAATCCCAGTCTGGAGCCCCCTGAACCAAGCAAGCTCACAGTTTAACATTCCCTGGCTCACCCAGGCAAGAGGCTCAAAGGGCTGGGTTGTGACCATCATTTCTCAGTATGGGTCCTTCCCTTCCTTTCCCTCTCCCTCCCTCCCTCCCTACCTCCTTCCTTCCCTCCCTTCTTCTTTCCAGCAAAATAACCTGGCCTACTAATTCTGGAAATAGGAGGTCTAAATATTTACTTAAAAATAGAAAATCATTAGCAACTGCGTATAAGCCTTAAAAAGTCTTAAAATAAGCCTTAATATAGTCTCTCTTTTTTTTTGACCTTCTTTTAAATTTGTTAGTCAAGCTAAATAACATAAGTCATAAGTCAATATAAAAATGTCATTAAGATATTTTAGGTGAAAAGATCACTAAGAATGACCCCCAGTTATAAAAACTTTCTAAGAAATGAGTAACTTGAATGATCAGCTAAACTTAATAGAGTTTATTCATTAAACTTACCATCAAGATGCTTCCTGTTTCAAGAAACAGAAATCAAACTTAAACAGGCTTAAGGTCCAAAGAGTGTTTATTGGCTCAACTTGAAAGTCTTGGAATCATGGCTTCAGGCATAGCTAGCTCCAGGAACTCAAACATTGTCATTAGGCAATCTTAACTGTTCTTCTGTGTTAGCTCCACTCTTTGGCAAGCTCTCCAATGCTGGCCTCCAGGCGAGATGGTGAGATGACTTCCAGGAATTCTAGACTCAGCCTATGCTTTAAGTCTGTGATCCCCAAACTTTGCTGATTATGCATTCAACAGTAAAAGTTAAACACATATCCCCAATGTGTATATATTATTTATAAATTATATGCTACTATATACCACTGTTATTTTATATGTTATATTATTAGCAGAGCTCATTTTTCTGTTTGTTTTTAAGATAAAGAATAAAATAGAAGTACTAATATTTTCTATTCTCCCAGTGGATTGTTTTGCACACCCCATTTTGGGGACTACTTAGTGGAAAGATCACATCTCTTCCATTGGTTATAATTACAGTCTTGTGACCACATTTCATTGGTTCTTTTTGGCCTAGCTTGAGTCATGTCCCCATTTCTGAGTCCAGAGTCCTTGAAATAGTAAAAGCAAAATTTTGCTAATATATAGGATGACACAATTATATGATTGGTCATAAATAGAGAGATGCTATTTTAACTTTAAAGATATTTATAATTTGGGATCTTATAATCACTGATATATCATGCAAAAAAAAAAGACATAATCCTTCTTTCAAGGATTATAGAACAGAGAGTTATAGAAAAGACGTTCTCTATTTCTGTAACAATTTAATTCCTTTAGTCTGTACTACATTTCTGTGATTTCACACCTAGCATATCACAAAAGTATCCCACCTAGTTTTTGTTAATACTCCAGTGACAGGTGAATGCTATCTGTTAGGATGTAGGAATTGACAAGTCTTGCAAATAAAATCCTATTTTTATAATTTTGATAATGGCCACTTGGAGCAAGATGGGTAGCTATATGTAAAGGCAGATGATAGAAGGTCCTGAATCATTTTCAGATTTCTAAAGTGAAAAGGACTTCACTGGCTGGAGAGAGTTTTGCTTGTAAGAATGGGTAAAGCATGTGAATGGAAAGTATTAAGTATTATTCAGGAGCTTTCTGATGGACAGGCTCTTTTGTGTATTGAAAAATTAATCTTCTTTGGCAGAGATGCAATGGCTCATCTTGATTCTGAGGTGAAAGAAGAATGTCTGAGAGAAGACCTGAAGTTTTACTTCATGAACCCTTGTGAAAAATTCCGAGCCAGACAACAGATTCCGTGGAAAATGGGTTTGCAGATTTTGAAGATAGTCATGGTCACCACACAGGTAAATTATATTGTCAGTTCATGTGTTCTTTTTCTTACCCCAGGATGAAACTGTTTTCCCATGTTCTGCCACTTGACTTTTGTCCTGAAAAGGCCACGCTCATGTTCATAAACCTGTAAAATTATTCTGGAGGGCAGGTGGTAGGTCGAAGTTCGGTTTAGATGCTGACTTTGTTTAAATAAGGGACTCTGAGGTCATCTCTCACAGGTTCTGTAAATATAGATAATACTAGACCTGAAGGGGGTGTGGGGTTTCTATATCTGAATGAGGCACAGGGCTCGTGAAGGCTGCCCAATCCAAAGTGATCTGTATTCTTGAAATCTTTTCTTTATTCAAATACATCTTATATAAATACACTTTGGAAATCTGCATTTTGGACTGTTTTGATTTTGGATTTATGGACTGCTAAGTTTTCTTTTCATCAGTAGCTAAGTGCTTAAGTAAACACTCCCCCACCTTACCTATGCCCCGTCCCCTTTCCCAGGCACTATCAGGTATGTCTAAAGACTACACTGGGACCTTTTGTTTAAATTCATATTGTTAAGCACTTTATTATCAGTTGTCATCTAGTTTTTGGGCCTGTGCTACTGAACCAGTTTTAAGGAGGCTTCTCTGTAGGTAACTACGTTTGAAACACACGTCCTTTTAAAAACTACTAATTTGGGATATTAGGCTCCATGGGAAAATAATCATTCTGTCATCAGTGTAAAAACTGTTTGTAAAGATGTGATTTCTGGAACACAAAAGTAAATACCTTTCTAAAAATCACTTCCATATAGTTTCAGAAATGAGAGAGGCGGATCCTGCCATAACTGAAGTTGCATCTTTATCCTGTGTTCATAAAGAGGTCTTGTCACTGCATGACATACTGTACCAGCTCATCACGTTTTAGGGTAAACAAGTTACTTCCAAAGAAACAAAGATGAGAGGCAGGGCCAGTGTTAAATGTATATGCTTAGCTATTTTCTTTGAAAATTGTTTTCATTTTAATTCTTGGTTTTGAAGTTTTAATTTTGGCAACCTACCTATAAAGTAGGTGCATTGCTAGGATTGTTTGGAAGAAGGAGAAATAATGTCCCCTTTTGCTATTTGGTTAATTTAAATTTTTCCCCAATTACTTCTCTTGCCAAACCAGCTGTCCTTTCAAGTTTTTGATCTATTAATGTTATTAAAATTGTAACTTACCTAGGCATAGACTATCATCACCCTCTTTGACTTACCTTTTTTGTCCTGATAACTACTAAATCCCATGGAGTCTTCCTTCAAAACTCTATATCTTTATGTTTTGCCATATTCACTATCTTCTCTCTAGCACAAACTCTTACATTGTTAGTTAATTAAAAATGTGTATGAAGCACCTCATATGCTCTGCATTGTCTTGGGAGTGTAAGCTGTGAATGTGTTACCACTGCTGACAGCTCACACGTAGCCTAGCCTTTCCATGTGCCGGGCACAGTAAGTGCTTTATGTGTGTTAGCTCATTCCATCCTCACTGGAATCCATGAGGTAGGTTCAGTTTTTACCCCCTTTGTATGGATGAGGAAACTGAACCAAAAAGAGCTGAGTAATTTGCCTATGGCCATTCAGCCAGTAAGTGGCAGAGCCCGGATTTGAGCTTCGGCAGTCTGGCTCTAGAGTCTGCACTCTTATTCAAATACTGTTTCTTTCTAGATGTTTATCTTCAGAGTTTGCACTCGAGGAATACACATAAGTTAACTAGGCTGCTTCTGGAATTCATCTTAGGCCTACCTTTTTTATCTCCATATGCACCAGTCCATTCAATACACGTCAGATTAATTTTTCTTAGAATGCTTTTATTGTGTGTCTCCTGCTCAGAAACTTCTGTAGAGCCCTATTTCCCACAGAAAAAAATTTTGACTCTGTGGCCTGAAATTCACAGATTTCCACAGTCTGCTTCAGCTTGCCTTTCCAGCAGGTTTTCATCTCCTGTTTCCTCCCCACATCCCAGACAGATGGACCCACCCAGTGATTCTCGTCCCTGCCCTGGTGTTTCTCCACGTCCGGAGGGATTCTTTTTCTCCCTCATCCTGCAGGTGCTATTTGAAGTCCACCTCCCCTGCCAGCCTTGCCTGATCACTCAACGTGTAGTTTTTCTTGGTTCACTCGTACCCCTTGCTGGCCACATCACTGATTTCGCTTTTAATAGAATATTTCTGGGACTCGATCATTTACTTTTTTGTGTAACTGTACCCGGCCTCCCCTAACAAAATTGTGGTGGATTAAACTTGTGTTCCCCTGTAGGGTCATTCTAATAAGTTTTGCTACTTGGGTGATATGTAATTGGAACAGATTTCTCAAATATCTTTCTTTCCTTCAAATCCCACTTTTCCCTCCTCCTCTTTTTCTGTCTCTTTTAGCACTCCATCCTCAAGTCTAATGGGATGGGTTCTGTTTTATCGCGGTTGATGGGAAGGAACCTTTTTTTTTTTAGACATTCCTACCCTGCATTCTGCAGTGATTTATAATCTTGAGAGAGGTGTCTACATTCTTTTGCTAGATCTGCTCTTTCTCTCCCATATTCTTTGCATATTATTAGAGTGGTATCTTGTTTTTACCTGGTACAGAATATTTTCTCCTCCATTGATTTCATAATCAGGTCTTAAATTCACAATCTTTGCCAGGCTGCACTTAATATGTAATTATTTTTCTGTCTTGTAACCTCAGCAAATCTTAAGATCTAGTTAGTGGGGCTAGAATGCACTTTTCTGTCAGCCCCTTTTAAAAAATGAAATTATTTGACCAATCCTCCATCATCTCTTCACTCTTGCTCTGTAGGGGGTGTTTCGTTCTGCCATCGCAGGAAGGGGACCTCATGATCTCCCCCTCCAGGGTTTCTCTCCTCTACTGAGAGATGCTTGGAAAATCCTACCCCTGACCTGAGTTGGGGCCATACATGTGGATCTTTGCTTGTTCTGTGAACAACAGGATGGAGAAAATTTCCTGTTCTTGATGCCAGATGGAAGTGGTTCCCAGCAGAGATTATACCTCCATGTTCTCTCATTCCCAAAACTGAGGTAATGAGCTTTGAGTCTAAATAAGGTGGTAGCTTAAAATAGCAGCAAATTGAATGCTGCTGTCCTGGTCAAGTTATTCACTCCCCATTCCCTTTTTGGGTTTCTTTAGCTTAGCTAGGAGCGTGGGAAGAGTGGCTCTAATATTCTCCACTTCTAGAGTTAAGTTGGCAGCATTTCAGTTTGAGAGGTTGTAGGCCATGTGGTCAAGAGAACTAACAGGTGAGTCAAACAAACCTGGTTTGGATCTCCGCTCTCACACTCTTCTTTTCTGTTTCAACCTGGATAAAGTATCTGACTTCAGGTTGCTGGCGTATAAAATGGGATGGACAGATTTGGTATTTGACTCTGACATTGTGATGGCCACTATTCCAGTTCCTGAGTGCATGGTAGTGGGGGAAAAAAGAAAAAAAAAATCCCTGTCCTTGTGGAGTCTAGTGTAATATCTCCCTCAGAGGGTATTGGGAAATTAAGTGAGAAATAACAGTTATACATTTTAGGCACAGTGCCTGGCACTCAGGACATAAGAGCTGTTAGTCAGCACTATGCAGTGTCAACCTTGCCTACTTTGTATCCCCGCTTGGCACATAATAAGCACTCAGTAAACTTCGATTGAAGAACTTGATTCATGTGTGTGTACCAGTTTTTTTTTCATTTGTATGTCAGTATTTAATAAGCCCCCCGAACAATCATGTGTGTATTGTTTCCCTGGTTTACTTTTTTAGCTTTTGAAAAGCAACGTGACCTTTCCTTTTCTGGCAGTTCCTACAGGCACCATTGATAGACATCACATGCTTGAAAGAATCTTTAGCCTTTGGTTGCTTAGCTTTCAGCACAGGTTGGATGTTGTGGGACTTCTTATCTGATATTTTCCTTAGAATAGCTGGGTTAAGCAATGGCTCAATCCTTTGACCTGGTATTTGAGGAATGTGATCTGGTGAGGCTCAGATGCTAAAGAGGGTCATCTATGTACATTCTCGAACAGTAGTTGCAGGTCTGGAAAGCTAGCACCTAAATTCTTTAACAGGAGTCCTAAAGTCAGATTTTTCAGCAGATGGAACTCCTGTAACATAATAAAAATGACTTTGGATTTAGGCCTGGCTTTCATTATAGTTAGGTGTCTTGGGCAGTGTAATGAGACTAAATCTCAGTTTCCACATATGTAAAGTGGGGTTAACAGTATTAACATTTTCATAAGATTGTTGTGTTAGTAAGTGAGATAGTGCATGTAAAGCAGTTAGTACAGTGCCTGGAGTGTGATAATTGCTGAAAAGTGGTAACTATTTTTAATTATTTAGCCTTTTTAAAAAGTCGGGCAAAATTTAAAAGATAAAAAATACAGGGACTTTCCTGGTGGCGCAGCGGTTAAGAATCTGCCTGCCAGTGCAGGGGACAAGGGTTTGATCCCTGCTCCGGGAAGATCCCACATGCTGCAGAACAACTAAGCCCGTGTGCCACAACTACTGAGCCTGCGCTCTAGAGCCCATGCTCCGCAACAAGAGAAGCCATTGCAATGAGAAGCCTGCACACCACAACGAAGAGTATCCCCCGCTCGCCACAACTAGAGAAAGCCCGCGTGCAGCAACGAAGACCCAACCCAGCCAAAAATAAAAATAAATTAAATAATTAAAAAAAAAAATCACTAAAAAAATTATGTAAGTTTGCATGTGCAACATTTGTTTCATCTGAAAGGTCTGGTAGTTGAACCATGGAGTGACAGCAGGTGACACAAATGTCAAGGTCATCTTGTTGAACTTGCTGGTTTCACACATGATAGCAGAGTCCCAAATTGTTTTGGTGACTTAGCATGGTGACGGTTTGGGTTAAGTTTTCTGGACTCTCATTGTCTTATAAAGCAGATGAGGAGATAAAGTGGGTAGATGGAGAAGGGTGTGGGGGACAGGGTTTATACAGGTTTGACTTCTGCCATGCCATGTGTGTGTCTGTATGTGTGTTGATGTGAGAAGGAGAGAGAGCAGAGCAGCAGAGCACATGTGAGGGTGTACGTGTGAGAGGGGGTGTGTGAGAGTGAGTGCGAAAGAGTATGTGACAGAGCGTGCGTTGAATGTGAGTGGAAAGAGAGGCTGTTTGTGTATGGAATTTCCTGGGTTTTGGGGGTAAACATTTAGTGCCTACTAATTTTCCCTACTTGTTGGATTCCAAGAAGAAAACTTAAGGGCAGAAAGAATACATTCACTCCTGGTGAAGAGAGCCCTTGGCATCTAACCCTGTACTCTGATACAGTATAAGGAGGAATAAGTGGGAGTTTTATCACAAGAAGGTGGGTGCTTGGTGACAATGTTTGGGTCGACATCATGGAGGTGGAGCGACCCCTGTTATCCTTTGTGGTGCTTTGATGCTGTAGATCTTGGAGACATTAACTCTTAGGTGTAAATCTCATACGAGTTCTTGCAGAGCTAGAGGAATTGAATTCCTTTGACGACAATTACCTCTTAGCTGGAGGAAGTATTATACAGGCCACTTTTCAAAAACGTTCTTCAAAAGCCACGTGCAAAACATTGTTACGATTTTTTAAAATACTTACAATTTCTAAATGTGAAATCATTTAGATTTAACTGTCCAATAGTAGTCAAGCACGTGAATTAGTGGTTTACTAAGCACAGTTGACCCTTGAACATAGCAGGTTGGAACCACACAGGTTCACTTATACGAGGATGTATTTCAGTAGTAAATACTACAGTGCTACATGATCCATGATCCATGGTTGGTTGAATCCTCGAATTCTCAGGTCGGACTATAAATTATACTTGGATTAACCCCCGCATTGTTCAAGGCTCAAATGTCCATCAGTTTTGAAAACAATAAATTTGAAATGCAAGTATAAGAAAAATAGATTCAAATTAGATAACCAACCAGGACCTACTGTATAGCACAGGGAACTGTACTCAATATCTTGTAATAACCCGTAATGGAAGAGAATATAAAAAAGAATATATATATATATATATAATTGAATCACTTTGCCATACATCTGAAGCTATCGCAACATTGTAAATCAACTATATTTCAATAAAAATTTTTTTGAAAAGAAAAAATAGCAAAACTATAAAAAAAGAAAAAAGAAAAATGGATTCAGACGTGACTGATTTGGATTCCTCCTTCCTCTTCTCCTTCTCCATCATTAAAGGCCATTAAGGTTGCTAGTCATTGGGAGTGGTCATTTCTTCTAATTTTATGCTATTTTGAATTGCTGATTTAGCTTGATGAGGTTATTTCTGGGGGGAAAGAATTCCTATATTTTGACATTGATATGATTAGTAAAAACCAAAGCAGTGAGATTTTTCTGGCTGATGTTTATAGGTGAGGATTCATGATAATAAGGCATTTGCCTCACCTGGTAAATGGTAAAATTCATATACTTCTATTTGATTTTCTTTCCTAGCTTGTTCGTTTTGGTTTAAGTAACCAGCTGGTGGTTGCTTTCAAAGAAGAAAACACTGTTGCTTTTAAGCACTTGTTTTTGAAAGGATATTCCGGTGTAGATGAAGATGAATACAGTTGCAGTGTATATACTCAAGAGGACACCTATGAAAGCATCTTTTTTGCTATTAGTCAGGCAAGTATTTTGTTGTGACTTACCAATACTTTGAGAATATGTTGATCCTTGACCTTGTTGTCTTAGCAAAGAAAATAATTATACATATATTAACATATTCTGATTTAAGTTTTGCATAGTCTGCCAAAAAAGTTTATTGCTTTTTCTGTAGCTACATTTCCACACAATAGATTTTGCCTATTTTAAGTTTTTCTTTAAGATTTTTGTTTGTATTTATCCCTTCCCACCCACTACTATTGGGAGATTACCGCAGATCAAATAGACAAATAGCTAAAAATAGGCTTATAATCTCAGAAGGTTTGATGAATGAGAGACCAAATCTAAGATTCTAGCATCTCAATTTTGATGTCTTAGCATTAATAAGCCTAGCTGAACCTTAAGAATATGGAGTAGGATATGATAATATTTGTGTCTAGGTAGTATTGAGAAACCAGATTGGTAGGCCTGAAGAAAATATTTAAAGGAGAGAAATTCTTATTCTTTCTTATTCATTAATTCATTCATTTACTCATTCAGTAAATATTTGGGTACCTAGTATGTACCAGGTACTGTTCTAGACATTGGGGATATAGCATGAATAAAACAGACAAAACACCTGTCCTTATAGAGCTTAATTCTAGAGGGGAGAGCCAGACAAATGAAAAGAAGTGAAAAATATAGTACAGAATGCTGACTCCTTGAAGACACCACCAAAACAAACAAACAAACAAAAAAACACATGTTGAGAAGCAAGACTGAGCTCACTGCTAACAGTGGTAGCAGAGATGGTCCCTTGACCATTCTCCATAGGTTGTAGAGTGCAAAGTCTGGCTATAGATTTTGAAGTCTGGTTTAAGGCACATCTTTCAGTGTGAGGGGAGCTGGATAAGAATTGAGTAAAGATCATCATATAATAGTTTAGGATTGGTGGGCATAACAAGATGAGGGTTTTGGTGGGGGATGTTCAGAGAGTCTTGGGAGTTATTAGACTACATCTTCAAAATGATCATCTATTTAAATGAGGCTTTGGGATGTTCCTGAAGTAAATAATGCAGTTATTTGCAATTTTTATGTTCCTGGAATAATAAATTCATATTAATGAAGATAGGGGCCAGTAAAGCCCTGGTAGTACAGATAGGCAGATGGTAAAGCTGTGTTAATGTAAGTGGTGGGTGTGGATGGCTTGGGTCCTCAGAGGTATGTTGAAAATGATAACTGGAATAAAGCAGGGGAGGAGACTGGACTGCCTGGTGGTGCCTGTGTGCTGGAGATGGATGTTTGCAGTTTTTTTTGGGTGGTAAGGAAAGGCCTCATGGAGGCGGTAATATTTGAGTCAAGGTCTGAAGACATGAACCTTGCAGGTAGATACCTGGGCTTCTAGGCAGAGGTAATAGCAAAGGCCCCAGGCAGGTGTGCCTAGAGAGCTCCAGAATGGCCTGGAGGTCAGTGTGGCTTAGGAGGTGGGGGGGTGGAGCCAGTGGCCAGTAGTGGGCTGGGAGTTCAGAGAGATAGGCAGGACCTTGACTTTGGCTCTGAGTAGGTGGAAGCCTCTGGCTGCACTTTAGTTTTGAGTTCTGTGACGCCGTGTGTCTCTGCTCAACCCAAGAAAATTACCTTGTGGTGTTTTACATTGGGGAGTTCTACTGAGAGATATGAGACAAACAATAAAAAATAGCTAAAAGTATATTCCATGTGCTGTAACTTCTGACGAAACTTGTTAAGCTCATAAGTGTCTTTATTTAACTATTTTTAATAGTTTCATCGGCTAAGAAATTTATCTCTGGGGACCCTTGGTTATGGAGAAAATGAAGACAACAGAATTGGATTAAAAGTCTGTAAGCAGCATTACAAGAAAGGGACCATGTTTCCTTCTAATGAGACACTAAATATTGACAGCGACATTGAAATAGGTAATACAGTGATAATTTCATTTTATTTCTTTATCATCTTCTGTGGTAAGAGCAAAAAACACCCTCGTGCACTGGCAGCCCAAATGAAACAACTTTGCTTTTGTGACAGCTGACCTATCTGAGGCTTTAACATTTGCCTGCAAAGGGCTTTGGCTCAGGAAACTATGGGTCTGATGTGACAGGACCAGGAACATTTGTGGATCTCTTTGGTGCAACTCAAGATTGTTGGTTTTGGGGGTAAATGCACAGGTGTTTCCTGTTTGTTTAATTTTTTCCCTCCGTGAGGGAGTGATTAGGCTTTTTGAAAAAAAATGAGTCTGTATTTGTTAAATGAAATAATGTGAGTTAAAATGCTTGGTACTCTTGCTTTTATCATTTGTTAAATATATTAATGCCCTTCAAAGGTGAATTGTGATTAATAACTCATTTTCTCTGTTTGGAGATTGGCAAAAAGTTAACATCTAATCAAGTAGAATTGTTTTGTGACATTCTGTTAAGAATTTAAAAGCATACCATATATAAATGCAAAGTATTTGACTTGAGGCTCTGGAGGTTTTGTCTTTCATTCAACAAACCTTTGGTGTACAGTTATCACGCCTAAACCACTCCCTGTTTTATGAACTGGGGTTGCTGAGATTAACCAGTCATGGCTCCTCAAGTAGCTAACAGGTCAGAAATCGGGGTCCTAGCAGCAGTGTAAATTTGGAGTGGTTTTATTAAAAAGAGAGCTCCAGAGTTCATTTGACCATATTTCCTATAACCCGATTTTAAGGTGCCTTGGTAATACAATAGAAGAACATCCCTGTAAAACAAAGGTTCTAATTCATTTTCCACAGGCTACCTGTTTAGAATCTTTTCATGAGTAAATGTGTCCTACCCTCTTGACTCTAAAAGAAACAGCCCATAAGCCAGCACTGTCAGGGTCCCCGGGTTGCTTCCAGAGACCCATCAGTAGCTTGGTTCTGTGGCCAGCAGCCTTGAAATGTCCCTTATCTTATTGCCCTGCAGGCTCTGCTACCCTGAGTTCTGTGTGGTAGTCAGTCTGCAGGGGCTGATCCAGTTTCACCCTGCATCTTTCTCCTGAGCTGTCAGCTGTGCTCCCCGCTGTGGGCAGTTCCTGTAACTGGGAGTACTGAGAGGTGGAGCTGAAAGCTTGTGCAGTGACCCTCTGCTCCAAATGAGCCATGGCCACTTGTACTCTTAAAAATGTGAGCCTTAATTGGGTAAATCATATGACTATTTTGCAGTGATTCATATGTTGTTTCCCTCAACTGATTTTTCTTGGAAAATTGATTAAAGAAATGTGGCCAAAGTCAGTATCAGTGGCTAGGCAAGACAGAGCAGAAAGCAGGATTTATTCCCTGACCATTGGACATTGGTGTCCTTGGTCATTTCCTTTCCATCATGTGGAATATTTTTAACCAAATGGAGAGAAGTTGACTATTAATTTGACTTTATTTTAAGAGAGACTGTTGAAGCAAGCTAATTATATTTTTTGACTTATTAAATTAAATATAACTTATCAAAGAGAACTTTTTGATGTATCTATTCAAAAGGTGTAAAAAAAATAATCTTAAAAATGCTTGATACTGGATTTTAGACTTTCTTGTCTTGGATACATTGGAGGAAGCCTGCAGACGGTATAAATAGGGATTGAGTTTGACTTCATTGGTGTGGCATTATAGTTTAAATAGGTGAATTAGCAGAAGCTTTTCTAGATTACCTATTTATGAATTTGCAGTATCTTTATGATTAAGAGAAGCATCCTTCAGTGTGCTCAGTGCAGAGATCTGCCTGTGTTCTGCTTTCCTGGTGGGTTTATGTTTAGCTGCATGACTGATTGTACAGTTCAAGCTAAGGGTTTCCCCTAATTCATGCTGAGGATATATCCCTCTGTCCCTGCCTCTAGACCTATAGCTTTACAGTTCAGCTTTACTGGGGGTACTGTAATGAATCCTGTTAAAAAAAAATTTTTTTTACAACATTTAGATGGATATCATTCTAATACAGTGTTTCACTTTCTATAATGCAGATTTTGAATTTCTTATCTTCTCCTTTCCACATATTCTTAGCATGAAACATTATGACCATATCATCATTTTACCTGTCATTTTAAGAACATATTGAATCCACCCTCCCTTTGTCTCTGAGAGGGTTGTTATTTTCATCTGCTGGAGTGTTCTGCCTTGTAAATGAGATTCATTTGAGTGATGAGGCTGCTACTCCAATATCAGTTTGTTCTGTTTGAGGTTTGATGTTTTACTCAGGGCTTTTGCCATTTTTAAAAAAAAAATCTCAGTTCTTAGGTTTTGCTGCCACCAGGTGCTTGGTGGCCTCATTAGCAATGACTGTAGCATGAGGTATGGCAGACTCCAGAGAGTTCTGAATGTGTATGTAGCTAAAGTGTAGTTCTATTACAATTACAGAATCTGAATAATCAAATAGAATTTTATAAGGCAAATTTTACAGATAGTGTAACATTAACTAACATATGCTGTCATATTTCTCTGAATCCGTCAATTTTTAAAAAACTCATCTGTTTCATAAACATTTGAAAGTGAGAAAACTTAATGTCTTTTTTCATTTTTAAAAAAATTTGTATTGGCGTATAGTTGCTTTACCATATTGTGTTAGTTTATACTGTACAGCGAAGTGAATTAATGTCTTAGAATGAATGAAATACGGGAGAAAAAGACCTAGGACAGTATCTGGCACACAGATTTTTAACATATTCCTCCTTCTTTCAGAATACAGTCATTTACCCAGATAAGTTTAATTTAAATATTATTTTTTCCTTTTCCTTTACTTTAGAATAAAAATGTTAAAGGTAGAAGGGCCTTAAATAGCCTCAGTTTGGCCTTCACTTTACAGTTGAGGAAACTGATGTTCAGTCGAGCTTGGTGACTAGGCCAAGGTCATGCAGTGATTTAGTGACCGTGGGTCTTTGCTACTCTAAACCCGGTAACATGGGCATCACCCAGGAGTTTGTGAGACATGCAGAATCTCCAGGCCCCACTAGACCTGCAGAATCCAAATTTGCATCTTAACGAGATCCCTGAATGACATATACACACATTAAGCTTGGGAAGCGCCGGCTCAGTACTCTGCAGCTGAAGGTCTTTGACTTCGCACAGACCTCTCTTTTACCAGCTTCACACATTTTATACTATCCATCACCATCGGCCTGCAGTGCCCCCTGTACCAGCTTGGACACCTCTGTCCATCAGTATCACTCCCTTACAGAAGCAGTTCGGGCGCTTGCCTCTCCCTTCTTTCTCACCTGGATCCTGCCAGCCGTCACCAGGGTCCTCCGTGGCCGAGCCCCAGTGCCCCAGCTGCTGATACCTCCTGGAGAAACGAGCCAGAGCACATGCTCACACTGCCACACGTCTGCAAGCCTCCAAAGACAGCACCTCCAGCAGGCTTCCCGTCAGCCCGGTGCTGCCGAGGCGAGGCCGCGGCCAAAGGCCTCCCACGGCACCAGGTCCCACCCCTTTCAGCTCTGCGAAGTCGCCTCCCTCTCTCTGCACCCAAATTCGCATCTCTGAGCTCGGTTCCTCCCTGAGTTCCAGACTCCTCCTCCATTCAGCCGGCTGCTTGACAGGCCACTTGACAACCCCCGCTGTGACTCTAATAGGGATTTCAAACCTGCTGTGTCCAAAACAGAACATTTCAAGCCTCCTCCACCCCCCACCCCTGGCTCAACCTGTTTCTTTCTACTCTTGCCCGTCTCAGAAAACGAAACCAACATTTTCACATCATGCCATCATATTCCCAGTTGCTCAAGCCCCAAACTTGAATGTGTTGGTGTCTCCATTTCCGTTGCCACCTCTGTAGTCCAAGCCGCTGCCACTCTTGCTTGGACTGGTCTCCACCCCCTGCCCTGCCCCTCAGCAACCAGAATGATATTTTTTTAAAAATTGGCTAAATTGGGACATCTCATTCCCTGGCCTAAAAACCACGAGTGGCTTCCCATCTTTTTAGAATAAAACCCGCAAGTCCCTGTAGGACCGGCCACCCGCCTGCCCCTCCAAGCCCCCGCTTCCCTGGTCCTGCCTCCTTGCTGTTTGTTGAACAAGTCAGGCTCTTTCTTGCCTGGGACTTAGTGCTCACTTTTGTCCTGCCCAGAGCGCTCCCCCTGGATCTGTGCTCAGCTGGATCTCCTTCCTCCCTCGGGTGTCGGTTTAAACAGCCCCAGTGCCTCAGAGCCCTTCCCAACAGTTCTCCTCAGGTAGGGCCTCCCCACCCACTTAACCTCCATCACTTCACTGTGTCTTGGCAGTACTGTGCACACCGTGAAATTATCTTGTGTATATTTTTTCACTCTTGGTTTATCTCCCCCACTACAGTATGAGCTCCATACAGACCTCATCTGTCTCGTTCATTGCTCTACCTTCAGTGCCTGGCACAATGCCTGGCCCCTGAAAGCTTTCAGTAAATATTTACTGAATAAGTGAATGAGTCAGGTAGGGAGCCTGGGCCTTTTGAGTTTCCGAAATAGGTGCTCAGAGGTCAGCCTCATCAGTGTACTGGTGAAGAGCTCAGGCTCTGGAACTGAGCACATGTGGATTTAAATTCTGGTTGGCCACCAGCTAGCTGTGTGACCTTGAGGAAATTTCTTGGCCTCTCTGTGCCTTGGTTTGTCCATCTGTAAAATGGCAACAATAGTGTATCTCTCACAAGGTTGCTTCGGGGGTTAAACAGGATGATGCATTAAATGAGAGAACCTATAAAGCCCCGAGCACAGTGCCTGGCAGAGAGTAAGTCCCTGTATGTTTTTGCTATCTTTATCATCCTATCTTTAGTTTTGATCAACTGCCCTCACTGTATCAATCAAGGCCCAGTCAGGAAAACCAACATTGAATTGTTTCTTGATACTAATGGTCCATTTGCCAAACACAGGGAGGCAACCCCTCTGACACCTGCCTTTCTTAAATATTGTGGCTGTTGAGCTGTCCATTCAGCTCCGTGTCCTTGTTTTTGGCCCAGGTGGCCTGATTGTCATAAAATGTAAGTGTGTCCTCCATATTTTGAGTGTCCTATATACTAGGCAATGGGTGTTCAACAGCCACAGCATTTGTGCCCTTGCTCTCAAGGACCTTATCTTCTAGTTGAGGAGATAGATAAGCAAATAAAGAGTCAAATTGTGAGAGAAGTTTCTCAGAGAACAAGCCATAGGGCCTACCCGGGTTCTCAAGCACCTACTGAGTGTCGGGCATTGCAGGAGGCCCTGACTTTTCCATTTTTGAGGCAGCACAAAGGGGGCAGCAGCAGCCCAGGTGAGAGTCGGCCAGGCTGGTTCACACCAGTTCTGGCATCAGGGCTGAGTGACCTTGAAGGGCGTTATCCATGAAAGGTGTTCATTGTCTCCAGACCTCCTCGGTTTCCTGCCAAGGTGTTAGGCTACACAATAATGAGAGTAATTTTTATGTGCGGCTCTTGGAATCATTCTTTTATAGTTTACAGCTCATAATTTATTTATTTATTTATTTTTTTGCGGTACGCGGGCCTCTCACTGTTGTGGCCTCTCCCGTTGTGGAGCACAGGCTCTGGACGCGCAGGCTTAGCGGCCATGGCTCACGGGCCCAGCCGCTCCGCGGCATGTGGGATCTTCCCGGACCGGGGCACGAACCCGCATCCCCTGCATCAGCAGGCAGACTCTCAACCACTGCTCCACCAGGGAAGCCCCATAATTTATTTTTATTTGAATACAATCTAATTTCCTTTCTTTCTCTTGATTTTTTTTTTTTTTGGAAAAGTATCGGACTAAACAGAAAAGTTGCCAAATAGCACAAAGATGTCCTTGTATACCTTTCATCTAACTTTCCCAAATGCTAACATTTTACCACATTTGCTTTATCATTCTTCCTACATAAAAAATTTCTTCTGAAATATATGAGACTAAGGTGCAGACACAATGCCCCTACCTCTAAATACTTGTGTGCATCTCCCCAAACAAGAACATGCTCCTCATAACCACCGAACAGCGCTCAAAAGCATGAGTTAATGTGGATGTGATACTATAATCTACAAACCATATTCATATTTCATCAATTGCCCTAACATTATCTACAGCAAAAGCCATGCCTAACCTCCCTGGTGCAAGATCACATATTGCATTTTGTTGTCATATATCTTTAGTCTCCTGTAATCTGGAGAAAAATTGAGTTCTTGTCTTTTTTTTTTTAATGACCTTGACATTTTTAAAGAGTAGAACGTCCCTCCCTTGAGTTCTCCTGTTTTTCTTTTTCTTTTTTTTTTTTAAATTAATTAATTTATTTTTGGCTGTGCTGGGTCTTCATTGCTGCACGCGGGCTTTCTCTAGTTGCGGCGAGCGGGGGCTACTCTTCGTTACTGTGCGCGGGCTTCTCATTGCGGTGGCTTCTCTTGTTGCAGAGCACAGGCTCTAGGCGCGCAGGCTTCAGTAGTTGTGGCACGTGGGCTCAGTAGTTGCGGCTTTCATGCTCTAGAGTGCAGGCTGAGTAGTTGTGGCGCACGGGCTTAGTTGCTCTGCGGCATGTGGGATCTTCCTGGGCGAGGGCTCGAGCCCGTGTCCCCTGCCTTGGCAGGTGGATTCTTAACCACTGTGCCACCAGGGAAGTCCCCCCTGTTTTTTTTTTTTTAAATACATTTATTTATTTATTTTTATTTTTGGCTGCATTGGGTCTTTGTTGCTGCGCTCGGGCTTTCTCTAGTTGCGGCGAGCGGGGGCTACTCTTCGTTACTGTGCGCGGGCTTCTCATTGCGGTGGCTTCTCTTGTTGCAGAGCACAGGCTCTAGGCGCGCAGGCTTCAGTAGTTGTGGCACGTGGGCTCAGTAGTTGCGGCTTTCATGCTCTAGAGTGCAGGCTGAGTAGTTGTGGCGCACGGGCTTAGTTGCTCTGCGGCATGTGGGATCTTCCTGGGCGAGGGCTCGAACCCGTGTCCCCTGCCTTGGCAGGTGGATTCTTAACCACTGTGCCACCAGGGAAGTCCCCCCTGTTTTTTTTTTTTTAAATACATTTATTTATTTATTTTTATTTTTGGCTGCATTGGGTCTTTGTTGCTGCGCTCGGGCTTTCTCTAGTTGCGGCGAGCAGGGGGCTACTCTTCGTTGCAGTGCGCAGGCTTCTCATTGCCGTGGCTTCTCTTTGCTGCGGAGCTCGGGCTCTTGGCACGCGGGCTTCAGTAGTTGTGGTGCACGGGCTTAGTTGCTCCATGGCATGTGGGATCTTCCCAGACCAGGGGTCGAACCCGTGTCGCCTACATTGGCAGGCGGATTCTTAACCACTGCGCCACCAGGGAAGCCCCTAGTTTTCCTGTTTCTTTGTGCCTAGATTGAGGTTACGCATTTGGGGCAGAAATACCACACAAATGGTACGTTATTTCAGGAGGCACATGATGTCTCTTTATCTCAATCCTGGTGATGTTAACTTTGATCACGTGGCTAGGGTGGGATCTGCCAGGTTCCCCACTGTAAAGTTACTGGTCTCCCTGTTGTGATTAATAAGTATTCTGTGGAGAGATGCTTTGGAACTTGTTGAGTCTTCTGCTCTCATCACACTTCGGCCCACTGGTTTTAGCATCTGATTCTTGCCTGACAGTCACTGTGGTTTTTTCACGGCCCTAGACTGCATTCACCTAGACCTCCAGACCCTCTCCAAGAACCCTCAGGACTGGAAGAACTCATCATTCTTCAGAATGGAATTTTATCGGTAAATATGCTTTAAAGTCTCATTGCCCAGGAGACGTAGATGGGGAAAGGAGAATAGGGTAGGAAGACTGTGGCAATTTATACCTTGTAATATTTTTTATTCAGCCTCTTGCAAGTTGAAATCTCCTTTCATCTCAAAGGCATTGACCTGCAGACGATTCATTCCCGTGAGCTACCAGACTGTTACATCTTTCAGAATACGGCAAGTGTCTATTTTACTAAGGCATTTTATCATTTTTCTCTACTCCTTTTGTAGGTGCAGAGTGCAAAGCACATCCACCTATAGATGTGTTTGATGCAGTCGTGTTTAAAACAGTTTTAACGCCACTTTATAGCATCGTTGGTCCAGAGGCCGTGACTTCTAAAAATGATACAAGCCCATTCCAACTTTCTAAAACTAGATTTTTGGGTTGAAAAGAGTTTTCAAAGTGGACTTTGACTTCCTACTCTCCGAATACATTTTTAAAAATAGCTATGACCTGTGTTTTAAGTGCCTATAATGTTGTTCCCACCTTCGAAGGAAGGTCTTTGCAAATGTTGTAGCAAATGTTTTCAAACCTCAAGGCAGAAAGTGCCCCTTTGGTCTGAAGGCCAATCTGCAAAGGATCAATTGCTGCAGCCTTTATTTTGGGAGGGGCAGGCATGTGCCATGGACTTCCTCCCTTCCTTCCTTCCTTCCTTCCTTCCTCCCTCCCTCCCTCTCTCCCTTACTCCCTTCTTCTCTCCCTCCCTTCCTTCTTTCATGTTTCTTGATGGGCAGAACTGAATGCTCAGTTGGACGTTATATGTAACTGCTGTTTTAGCAATTCAGAAGCATGCTTCATTCAACAGCAATCACTAAATGCTCAATGAGTCCCTACAAGGCAGCAGGCAAGTTGCCATGCTCTAGAGGGACCATGGCCCTCAGGAAGCTTACAGCCTAGTGGAAGAGATAGAAAAAGAAGTCAACAAAAAAATTAATTATAAATTGTGACATGTAGTAAGGAAGAATGTCTCCCCCAGAGAGTAGCATGATTAATCTCCCTGGGGTGACCCACACATTACAAAACGCATTATGAAATCCAAGGCAAGGCAAAGCTTGGAGAGCTGAACGTGTATGTGATCTATGATTAAACCCACAGGTGCCTGAACATCTTTGAGCACAAGCCACGTGCACATTACACATTCTCAGTGTAATCTAAGAATATCGTTATGACCAAACCAGAGATTCGAGAATTAAGCTATACAGACCTCATTTCTATACATATGAACTAGGACCAAACTTCCACTAGCCCTGGCATTCAAGGCCTCATTTTCCCCCAGGAAAGCCCCTAAAATACGCTGCATATTTCACTTATAAACTTTAAATGCTTGAAACATAACGTGGAAGATTGAGGGCATTTGGAAATCTTAAATTCAACCCATAACCCTGGAGCAATCTTTGCCACTTCTGGAAGCACATGTAGCACTTCTGAAAGCACATGTAGCACTTCTGAAAACATATATATAGCGTTTGAAGCAAATAGAAAAATAATTTCTAGCCTAGTAAAAATCTAGTGTTTCATACCCAAAGGACTAAATTAAGGCAAATGCTTGTAAATTCCATTCAGTGTAATAAATGAGGTCTTTGTGTTCTCTTGTCAAAAATTGGTGGTGAATTCTCATTTTTGTTCTTTGGACTGGTTGGCTGCTTTGCTTTAGAATTTCTCTGAATCCGAATGTGCTTTTAGTAGAATTTCATGTATTCCCCTTTTGGACCACATTTTTTCATTAATAATAGGAAGTTGTGAAGGAATCATGTGATGAGGACATTTTCATCAGTCTAACTCTCTTTGGATCAGCACGCTATCTGGATGCCATTGATATTTTAAGCAGAATTGATCTAACCAGTCATACTTTCTGCTGGGCCGTAACCTCTTCATCAATTTGTGTCTCCAGATTATCTTTGACAATAAAGCTCACAGTGGCAAAATCAAAATCTACTTTGACAGTGACGCTAACATCGAGGAATGTAAAGACTTGAACATCTCCGGATCTAGTAAGTATGTTATATGCTTGCCCATTGTGGATTATGGAAGATTTTTATCACTTCATTTTGGGATTTGGGGTATATAAATGGTTTATTTGGATGATGATAAGAATAAAGGGCTCCAAAAAACCACGTTTTGAACATTTGCTTCTGTTAAGCAGACCCCGAAGCTCTGCATTTTTGTTCAATTCACCAAATGTTGATTACAGACCTTGTAGGAGAGGTCGTGTGGCCCAGCGGTTAAGAGCAGTTTCTGGAGCCAGACTACCTGGGTTCGAGTTTTGGTTCTGTTTCCTGTGCCTGTGATCTTGGACACATTGCTT
This sequence comes from Physeter macrocephalus, assembly GCF_002837175.3. Classification (NCBI taxonomy): domain Eukaryota; kingdom Metazoa; phylum Chordata; class Mammalia; order Artiodactyla; family Physeteridae; genus Physeter; species Physeter macrocephalus. The sequence continues at coordinate 109,669,574 of NC_041217.1, forward strand.
AACCTCTCTGTGTCTCAGGGTCCTTCTCCGCAAAATGAAGGTAATAATAGTACTTACCTTCCAGGATGTTGAGTATTAAATGAGTATGTAAAGCAGAGCACTGAGAACAACAGTTGGCACACAGTAATTGTAGGCGCTCTGGAAAAGAAAGAAAACGCCTTCATGAGGGGCACTGGCATGCCTATAAAATCTCTAGTGTGTCCTGACTAGGAGTAAGTGGTGGAGGCACAGAAGATATGAGGATCAAGAAAGCAAAGGTTCCGGCTTCCCTGGTGGCGCAGTGGTTGAGAGTCCGCCTGCCGATGCAGGGGACGCGGGTTCGTGCCCTGGTCCGGGAGGATCCCACGTGCCGCGGAGTGGCTGGGCCTGTG
>NC_041217.1:109670232-109687220 GCF_002837175.3 Physeter macrocephalus
CCACAGCAGTGAGAGGCCCGCGTACCACAAAAAAAAAAAAAAAGAAAAGAAAGGAAGGTTGGTTTTGATGGGGACAGAGTGAGACATAGAGTCCAGCAATGCTTCTCGGAGAAGGTATGATTTGATCTGAGCCTGTGACAGTGGAGTGGGATCAAGGCCTTCAGAGCCCAGAGAGCAGGCTGGACAAACCTGGGTCATTTACTCTGTCATCACTCAGGAAATACCTCCTGATCCACAGATAAAAGTGGGCTACTCAGACCCCATTCTCACTGGGGGGGTTGGGATGATGTTAATGATGGGTGATCAGTATTTCTTCATTTACAAGTTTTGTTTAACTGAACCTGCCTTTTGACCAGATTATCAGAACAAAATACAATGTAAAATACCTGTGGTTCCTAACTATTTTATATTAGTTTTAAATTAGACTCAATTTGTGGCCTGTTGCTTTTCGGTTGCATAATATGTGCTGATGATTTTGAAGTTTTGGCTTTTTAGTCCCATTAGCTGACTCCAGCCTCTCATCAGAGTACACAGTTTTAGTTTCTGTTAAAAAGTGGGTACTCTTCCTCAGCAGACACACTCTCCCCTGCAGAAACGCACAGGGCAGACACGTGTCTTCCAAGGCCGAGTGTAGGCTGCAGCTATTTTATGTGATAAAAGCTAACCCTTGTCAAATAGGAAATGTGGTTTGGTATAGTCATTTGACCAAGTAAGTCAGTCAGGCAAACACGTTTGCCAGGACAGTTTCCTTCCTCTCCACGGGCGTCCTTATAATATTGGGGAGCTGTCCTCGCCTTTGCGCAGACGAGAGGCGCTCTGGCTCCCTCCTGTGGCCAGTGAGGAGAAACACAATCTCACAGCTAGAAGCACTGACATTTATATAGGCTTCTCCCAGGGCTGCGCCATCACTAGGAGAGCACAAATTTAAGGTGATGTGACAAGTCTTAAAAAGCTGAAGTTTGGAAACCAGCTTAGGAAATGGATTTTTTTTTTCTTTTATAGGAAGCTGTCTGGTGGATTGATTGCCTTGGCTCTGGGGGAGTAGAACAAAGCCAAGCGTGACAGCTGGTGGGATCCTTGTGCTATTTGCAAAACATTCTGAGATTCATTCACATCCATGTGCTTACCCTGAAGCTTCTCTCTCCTTCTTGTCATTACCTATGTTATCTCAAGGTGAAATGTAAGGGAATGCGCATTTTTACATACAAACTTGAAGTTGCCTTTTCTGACTTCTGATACCCATGCCCAGTGTGCCACTGATCTTCACATCAACTTGATTTTATAAATGTAGCCATTTGGGCATGGGAGCTGGAGGAGGTAGGTACTGATGGACAGGACTCCCCACTGATGGGTGATGTAAACGTATGTCCCAGGGAAATGGGGTTTAGTAAGTGTGGGAAGCCCTGGTTAGGGTCACACAGGTGGCAGTGGTGGTGGTGTGTGGGACTTCTCAGGCCCCTGGAAGGACTGGGTGGGGTAGGATTTTCTTAACCACATTTCCAGAGTCATGTCTCTGGACTAGTGTTATACAAACCCAGGTTTAGGAACTGTTCCTGTGAGAATAACATAATTTCAGTAGAAGAAGAAAGCAATTATGATGTTTATAAGATACTTTTTGTAGCCACATCAAACTAGTCTTCTCAATAGATCAAACTGAAACAATACAATACTGATTTCTCTGTTAGGAGGGACGGTTTATCTTCCTAGTTCTGGGCCTCAGTTTTCTCAACTGTAAATAAGGCCCAATTCAAGTAATCTTAGAAATTTTGTTCTAGTTATAGGTCAGAAAGGAAGGTATTCGAGGCTGTTCTTGCATGTTTTAAGATTGCGGCCCCATCTTCCCAAGAACTGCCCCTCTTCCCTCTGCTTCATTCCATGGCTCCTCCCCCCAAAACTGGTCTTGGGTTTTGGTCAGGTTGTTTTCTTACCTACCCATTAGATGGTATCTCCAGATAACTTAAACTTGTGAAGGATAAAATGGCCAAAGGTGGATGTAAGTGCTCCGTACGAGGCACTGACAAGCACTCAGCAGGGTTTGACCTGATTTCCTGACAGCGCGTGAAGCTGGTACAGCTGTGCTCCCATTTGGTACCCGAGGCATCTGAAGCTTAGCAAGGCTAAATAACTCGCGCAGTGAATTACATTTACTTGCTGGCCATGCTCCTAACCCACTTAGGGTTAGGATGAGCTGCCCTCAGACACCCGTGATGGGCTGCCCTCAGACACCCGTGCCATGGTCACTCACGCTGCTGTTATTTCTAAATCCGTGGACACACTCCCATCTTTCTCTTAAATGCCTTCTCTGCGGAGGTGTCGCTGTGGAACATCCTGACTTTAGACTCTCCTGAAGGTTGCCTGTCCCCAGCGCTGCTTCCTTCTCCCCTGGTCTTTCTCTGTCTGGTTCCTGAGTGCATCTCCTCTCCTAATTCCCAAACATTGCCACCCCCGCCTTCCCATCCTTCCTAGTCTGCATTCCGCTCTGTCATCTCTCTGAGAGGCTGTGTCCACACCCATGGTTTCAGCTGCCACCAAGTTGTCCGCTCTTGTCATGAATGTCCAGACTGAGCTCAGTTGACCCAAGACAGAAAAGGAGTCATTCTTGGTCAGTCCTTCCTTACTCCCTAAGTCCCATTAAAGACCAGGTCGAGTCTCTCTTCTTCATCTTTCGCCACTTTGTGCCTTATCTTTGTGTGCCTTCTCTGCCTCTAACTTCTCTCAGACCTTCAAGAGTTCTGACTTACATTATTCAGTGGTCTTCCTGTGCTCTGCTGGGGTCTCTGCACTTATCTGTAAGCGTACTGAAGCATTATGGGGACACACATAAGCACAGGCACTGTCATGCTGAATAAAAACACACCCGGTCCCTGCCTCCCAGAGCCAATCATGTCCGAGGGGAGATGGACATTGAATGATATAATAACCACTGAGTTTGCTGTTCTTGTGTGCATGGGGTTGCTCCAAGTGCTTTCATGTGTGAACTTATTTAACCCTCACAACAGCCCTATAATACAGGTATTTTTTTTCATTCTACCCATTTTTTGGATGAGGAAACTGAGGCAACTTCCCCAAGGCTCCACAGCTTCTGAGTGCAGGGCGGAGATTCAGACCCAGGTCTCAGGCTCCAGAGACCGTGTCCTTTTTCATTTCACACTGTCTCTGTGCTCCTTGCTGTGCTGTCTTTGAAGACACAACTATAAGTTCAGTGACCATCAAGCAGAGGGCAGTAAATGGAGATATAGGTGTGTATACTTATGGACAGGGCTACGATAGGGTATTGGGGGGAGGGTTGATGGGGATGGGAATTTAGGGAATTGTCCTGTTCTGTTCTGGGGAGGAAGATACTCAATCTGAAACCCAAGGCTGAGTAATCCCCATGTGTGATGGGGAGGGGGTGCAGTTCCAGGCAGAGAGATCAGCATGTGCAAAGTCCCTGAGGCAAGAAAGAGAGAGAGGAGAGAGGGAGGGAGAGAGCTCCAGTGCCTGGTAGGAGCAAGGAAGGAGGAAGAGAGTGGCCTCAGGGTGGGCAAGGTGGGGGCCAGGAGAAAGCAGCAGGCGGCAGGTGATGAGACCACAGCGGGTGAGCAGGGGCCGGGCAGGGGAGAGCCGTGGTTTGGGATTTGGGACAATACCATGAAGTCTGAGAGAAGCAAAGGTTACAGTTTCATCTTCCTCCAGTACCTTCCCTGTGTTACTGTGTTCCAAGGCAAAAATCTGATTACTACTCTCCTTACTTTCATTCTAAGAAGTGATTTTTCCCACATGCAGAAAAAGCTTATTGAATTGGCACTCTTTGCTGGCAAAGTACAGAGTAAGCTTGAGAAGCAGAAATGGGGATTCTGAGTGGTGGGACTTTAAAACGTGTGTTCCCCCATTAATGGAGAGCTTGATGTTTGTTTTTATGTGAAAGAACTCAGAGTATGTCAGTAGTTTTGCCACTTTTTTTTTTTTTTTTTTTTTTTTGCGGTACGGGGGCCTCTCAGTGCTGTGGCCTCTCCCATTGCGGAGCACAGGCTCCGGACGCGCAGGCTCAGCGGCCATGGCTCACGGGCCCCGCCGCTCCGTGGCTTGTGGGATCTTCCCGGACCGGGGCACAAACCCGCGTCCCCTGCATTGGCAGGCGGACTCCCAACCACTGCGCCACCAGGGAAACCAAGCCCTGGTTTTGCCTCTTTTGAATGGAGCCCAAATGGACCACCTTCTACTGAATTCCACACTGTAGTAAATATTTATGAATACACTTTAGTACATCTGTTAAGAATTTTTATGTTTTTAAATGTATAACTCGACATCAGGGAATGATTACCTTGTTTGTGAACCTCTGAATGAGTGCAGTGTGATTTGTTTCTGATGTTGAAGCATTTATCATTTGATCTTATTTTCCAGCTGCCATCTTGTTTGGAAATTATTCCCAAGTAAGGTGTGTTTGACATTTGAATTCTGTTTTCGTTTCTCAGTTCAGAGAAATACTCAGTATGTCCTGGTGTTTGATGCATTTGTCATTGTGATTTGCTTGGCATCTCTTATTCTGTGCACAAGATCCATTGTTCTTGGTCTAAGGTTAAGAAAGGTAAGTGTGTGTTGGAATTTCCTCCCTCCCTTCCTGACCTCCGCCTGCAGTTTGTCCAAACAGTGGGGCCTTGACATTGGGTCATCCTGCCCTTTCTGGGGCCCTTGACTGAATTGGATTCCTTTGAGTGACTGTCCCCTTACGAGACATTATCAACCTGGGGTGTAGAGAGTGAGTCAAAGCTCCCAGCATGTCGGGTGGAATCAGACAATTATTCTGCTTAAACCTGAGCTAAGAAGCACAGATACACTGTGGTGAATGATCAAGCTTTTGAATGCTTCTAGAATAAATGAGACCCTTTTAAATTCAGGAGTGATCTTAAGAACAGAGTAATAACATGTGTGGGTTTCATCTTTTGTCTTCAAATCAGAGTTCATTCTGACAGGGAGACATGGTAAATGGGTTATAATGATGCATAAAAGACTTTATTCTATTATTTAAACTAGTTTAAAAATTCTTCCCTGAGTTTCATTTTACCTTTTTACCCTTAGGGCTCTTGTGACTATATACTCTAGCTCACCACAAATCTTATTCTGGTGTGTGGCATGTATGTATATACAGACTGGGGTCAGTGGACGTAGGAAGTCATTAGAATACCATATGTAGAGGAAGGAAGCAGTCTACATTCTATTTTTCCAGGGCTTGACCTGTGTCGATTTGTTTTGTAAATATCCACTTCTCTTAGCCACCCTCCCGCACCCCACAAGCCCCTTGATATTCTGAATCCAAAGCCAGGGTCTGGGTTCTGCCGATGCGAGGGTGGCACATTGGGAGCACACACTCGGGGGCCGGACTGCCTGCACTCGAGTCCCGGCTTGGCCGCCCCATGTCTCAGTTGCCTCCTCTGGAAAGAAGTGTCCATGGTGCCTAGTTCGTAGGGTTGTCGTCTGGTTGAATGCGTTGAGAATAATGTAAAGTGTTTGGAATGTGCTCTGTGTTAGCTATTTCAACAAGAGTCTGTTGGAGTGAGAGCACAGCATTGAGTGTTTGAGTCACTTAGTTAACTGGAATGCTCACCTCTAGCTGGGGTGGATGGTGGAGGAAGGTGTGGGCTGTAATCTCTGCCCCCCAAGTGAGGATCCATCACGTTGGAAAAGGTAATGCCGTGTCTTTGGACAGGCGAGAGCACTGTTTTACGCTTTTCTCCTTCCAGAGGGCAGTGTGGTTTGTAAGAAATGTTTTTTAAAATGTTTGCCGCAGAGATTCTTAAATTTCTTCCTGGAGAAGTACAAGCGATGTGTGTGTAACGCCGACCAATGGGAGTTCATCAACAGATGGTATATCCTGGTGATTATCAGCGACCTAATGACAATAATTGGATCCATATTAAAAATGGAAATTAAAGCCAAGGTAAGCGGCAACCCACTGTAAATCTTCTGTTCTTTCTGTTCTTCTGGATGGTCTCAAATACTGTAAGATATGCAGTGATTCTCAGGTTTTCTCTTTTCTCACGCCCATAAAATGGAAGCCTCCTCTGACTTGGTTTCTCATGAAGGGAAAATGAGGAAACGGATGTTCTGTGGAAGGTGATACTCCTATGAATATCCTCTAGGAAACTTGACAGCATCTTCAGAATAGGAACTGAAGTTTGAGAAGACTGGTTGTTTGGGCGGGCTTTGTTTGTTTGTTTAAGTTGCAAAATCAGCAGCTGGCCCATGAACCAATCACGTCAAGAGCCGAGGTGCCCATCCATGAGTGATGGGGGCTCTGATGGATGGCGTGAGGGCAGGAATATTTGAGTGCCTCTAGGCGCCTGGCTCTTTGGGTAACTTAGTCGGTTTAGTCTCCTAAGTCTTGACTTCTCTCCTCCGTGCTCTGCCATCAGCTAGCAAATCTTACCAGCCTTCCCTCCTGACCTCGAGATACCTCCGTCTTGTCTACCCTGACTGCTTCGGCTTCCTTCAGGCCGTCTTCCTCTCTGACCCCGATCGCTGCAGCTGCCTCATTGTTGTCCTGCCTTCAGCTTATACCCCTCGCAGTCATTCACACAGCTGTCAGAGTCATTCTTCTGGGAGTGTCTGTCTTGCTGTGACAGTCCTTTCTGCCGCAGGGACCCCCTTTGGGATGAAGTGGCCTTTCTTCAGCATGGCCTCCAGGGGCCTCATGATCTAGCTCTGCCTTCCCCTCCCGCCCTCGCTCTCCCTGACCCTTCAGTGCTGCCCCTCTGGCCCATCTTGCAGGCTCTCAGCAATGGGCCCTGTTCAGCCTCTCTCCATTTGCTTGCAAGACTCCCCTAGCCTGTCCTCCAGGCCCAGCACTGCTCTGGGGTCACGCCCTCGGGAAGCCCTCCATGACAAGTCCAGCATTGTGTCTCTCACTGCACACAGCATATTGTATTAGAATTACGCTTGTGTGTGCGTCTCCTCAATTAGAGTCCTTGAGAGCAGGAACTGTTAGCAAATCACATTGGAGCGTTCTTTCAAAAGTAGCTGAAAGGTATTGTTTGATATTTAACAAACACCATTAGCTTATGTGCTTTAGTGCCTAGGTCAGTGGTAAATGCAATTTCTATTTCAGGATATTATTTGAACAAGAATTGAGTTCAACCAATCTTTATACTAAAAGGAAATGAGGAACACATTTGGAATTGTGCTCTCTATTATTTCCTTCTTCAGTTTAAGAACACTCAGAATCACTGTAGAGAGGCAGGCGGTCCATTCTTCTCCAGTCAGTTAAAAGTGAGGTTCATAAGCTGAGTGGAGTAGAATATTTTACTCATGTCTGTTTTTTCATTCCCTAGAATCTCACAAATTACGACCTGTGCAGCATTTTGCTTGGAACATCTACTCTCTTTGTCTGGGTTGGCGTCATCAGATACTTGGGTTACTTCCAAGCATATAATGTAAGGATGTGGCTGCTGGGTAGCACCACTGGGGTTGAGGTCCATTTCTTTGGGCTCTAGTAGCTACTTTTTAATCCCCCCTCATTGTGCTGATTTTTTTCAGGTGCTCATTTTAACGATGCAAGCCTCACTGCCAAAAGTTCTTCGCTTCTGCGCGTGTGCCGGTATGATCTATCTGGGTTACACCTTCTGCGGCTGGATTGTCTTAGGACCATATCATGACAAGGTGTGTAGCCTCATTCTTCCTTCTGCACATGAAGCACTTGAGACCCTTAAATGTGGGTTTCTAGCACTGACCTTCGTCCCACTTTTCTCCAGCACATACCCTGGACATCAGTAAGCATGTATCTTTGCATTGGTTTTCTTTTTCTTTCCCTTTGCCGGATATTGAAGTGGCTTCGGGATATTGAAGCAAGAACTGCAGGGAACCAGAAAGCATGTTTCTTGGTTGTCTGGGTCTGGCTTAAGGGGTCACATATTAACCCAGCCAGTCACCAAGTAAGAAGTGTTTGGACGTGAGATCACTGTAGTAAAAATGAAAATTAAATGAGGAAAAGTATTACAAAATCTTCCTAATTCAAAGTATTAAGGTTTTCATCCAAATTAACTGAGGAGACTGGAGGAGGATAAAGACTGCCCAGAATGACCATGTTAGGTTTATGATTAAAATGATAACACATCTTGCCTTTGCAGGTGTTGTTGTTTTTTTTTTTTGTGGTACGCGGGCCTCTCACTGTTGTGGCCTCTCCTGTTGCGGAGCACAGGCTCCGGGCGCACAGGCTCCGCGGCCATGGCTCATGGGCCCAGCCGCTCCGCGGCAGGTGGGATATTCCCAGACCGGGGCACGAACCCGTGTCCCCTGCATCGGCAGGCGGATTCTCAACCACTGTGCCACCAGGGAAGCCCTGCAGGTGGTTTGGATTTCAGTGTCCTCTTAGTGCCTTATTAAAGGTCAGTATCTGAATTCTAAACTATTGCTGGACTTCAGTATCATAATCTCAAGGACATCAAAGTTATGTTCAGATGTTCTTGTTTTAAAATGATAAATTTGATTCAAAGATATAGCAGGAAATGAAATTAGGTAGGCCTTGTTTTCAAACCAAAAAAAATAAAAGCAATGACTGAATCTTACAGTTTTTTTTGCATGGGCCTCTGGCAGTTGGAACAACAGAAACAACAAAAATAAAAATAATAGCAGCTAACACTTGATGCTATTCTAAGCATTTCTCTCTTCTCTCTCATTTAATCTCGTCAACAGCTCAGAGTACTGTTATCTTGGCTTAGGTGTTCTACAAGGAGAGAAATAAAAATATAATGATGCTGGTATAACAGCTCGGCCTTAAGTTTTGACCTTGATAGTTGCATTAAACAAAACACGGTCAAATCTAGTTTACAAACTCTTCACAAAAATCGAGCAATCCACAAAACTCAAACGTTCGGTATTGTCCTACTAAAAGAAATTCTAGTAACTTGGCATCCACCCAGGCTTGCTCCTCTTTAAGTGTTTCATTTAATATGTCCAAAGAGAATTCCCGTTTTCCTATCTGAGAACCTGTATAATCAACAAAGTGCCAATCTCTGGGTTAATAGTAAATCTTGGTAATCTTATTGCTTTCCAGTTCCATTCCACTGCTTTAAAGGTGACTCATGAGTAAAAATTGTTCTTCGATGTGATCTCTCTGATCTGGAGAACTGTCTTAGTGCCCAGGAAAATTTACATTTTTCTTCCTTGCTTGCTTTATGGTCTGGATGCTTTGCCATATTTTTGCCACTAGAGGGCAGTGTTGCGCCACGCGGCATAAATACTGAGCCTCCGAGGCCAGTGACTCAAGTGGTCCTATCTCCGCTGCCCTCTGTCTAACCTACGCCATCATTATTTTGGAGGGTGCTCAGAAAATGTTGCTTGAATTTCACTAAACTAGCTACCATTCTGAAGTGCTGTGTGCTAGATAGGTATGGTGCCCATGTTCCTTACCTCCCTTTCTAGGTTAACCCTTCTAGTAGGCCTGTGGGGAAATATTATCCTTTGACAGAAAATAGCGATCTTAATATGTTAATTTTCCTGAGGTTGTATAGTTAGTGAACGGCAGGGATAGGACGCACACCCAGGTCTGCCTGACACTAATAGACATGCTTTGAGCAGTACCCTGTAGGGCTTTTCTTCTTTTCTTGGTATTATCTAAAACAGACCATTGCAAGAGAGCATTCAGTCTGACTCAAGAGTAGATCAACCGTGAGAAGAAAGCCAAGTAATCAGTCTTATTTCTTTCAGTGTGCATCAAGGTTACCTTGTGAAAAATGATGTTGTTTGCTTTGTGAGTCTGACTGCATTTTCATATGTTCAGTTCTGTCCTTTCAAAGAATCCAGGGGAGACTGGGACACTCTAGATCAGCACTATCCAAGAAAAACATAACGAGAGCTACAAATTAGAGCCATGTCTATCCTTTTAAATTTTCTATTAGTCACATTAAAAAAATTTTTTAAAGAAACAAATGAAATTGATTTTAATTATATATTTTATTTAACCCAATGTATTTAAAATATTACTTCAGCCTGTATTCAATATAAAACATTGAAATATTTTACATTCCTGTTTTTAGGTACTTAGTCTTTGAGATGTGGTGTGTATTTTATCCTGACAGCATATCTCACTTTGGACTGGCTGCACATCAGATGCTGCATAGGCACCTGTAGCTGGTGGCTGCCATATTGGACATTTCACCTCTTGACTTGTGTCTCTCACTTAATGCCAGCCTTTCACTTCTCCCCCCGGGGAGTAGAGAGATAAGAACTGTATCTCTGGGGTTGTCTAGCAGGTCTGTTTATGGCTTCTATCTCCCAGCTCTAGCCAGGCTGATATATTGCGGAAATGCAGAGTTGAGTTAATTCAGTGAATGCACTAGTCAGTAGGATGAGAAAACCTTCAGTCTGGATCTGGACTTACGTGCTTTTCTTCTCTGTGTTACTTCTTCTTTGAGTCTGAAGTTAGAAATGTTTACTGCCCCTGCATGTCTCTCTCCAAATTAACCCAAATTGTCAGAATTTTCAGGTTCTGCCAGTCAGTCAGTATCTGTTGAATCAGAAGACCTTCAGTATTGCCTGGAGCCTTGAAAAACAGCACCATAGTGAGCATTTTCTAGAATTTCTAGAACCACACCTAGCTTGGATGCGGAAGCTAACTCTTTCTTTAAAAAAACAAACAAAAAACTCTAAAGAGGAGGTATCGGGAAAACTAGAATTTCACCCTGCTGTTTGTATGGCAGCAGGAATCCCACATTTCAGCTTCGCGTTTTCCTGTTAGACATCGGATTTCAATGGTTCAACTGAAAGAGTATAAAAATACAAGAAGTGTCCCACCGATGTTGCCTCCAGCACTAATGGGCGTTGGCACAGCGCCCTTTCAAAATGTCTGGGCACAGCGGGCTGGAGACGGTTGATGTTTAATAATTCAAGATGAGGAAAGGAGGAACATTACTCTCATGTGGCTTTGACGTTTCCCGAGGACTTTCCGAGGAATAAACCTTTGTCTTGCGTTCATTGTCCCCATTTTACAAATGAGAAGGCAAAGCATTGAAAAATCGTTGGACTTGGCTGATGTCCTCGGTAAAAGTTCAGCAGCACCCGTGTTACATTTGTGCTTTCAAGGCCTCTGCTTTTAGCCAAGCACCTCTATTATCAAAACAACTATTAGCTGGTTAAAACATTTTATCTGAATGCTGCATGAGGTTCTTAGCACCAGCTCTTGAAGCAAATTTTTATGTCATTCTCTGACATAAGCCATTGCAGGTTATGTTTTCATTCAAATGAAAGTTCTTTTTGGCTCAACTGCAAAATTATCATTTGTGGAACAAATGCTTGGGTTCTCACTGTGTTCCTCTGGAACCTGGGAGGACCCTTTATGGAGATATTCATTTAATATTTATTAAATGAATATTTAATAAATAAAATTTATTAAATAAATTAAATAAATTTTTAATATTTATTAAATATTTATTATTAAATTTATTATTATTTATTTAATATTTATTAAATTATGCACCAAACACTGTCGGGTTCTTCTAGCCCAGCTTCTTGCAGGGCAGGGACCATGGATTATTGCTCTTTGCGTTCCCCGTGTTGAGTGTGGTGCATTGAACATGGTAAGGGCTCAGCAAGTTTGCTGAATGAACCAGAAACAGAGACACAGAAGTATCTGCTTTCCAAGTACTTACAAGCTTGTAAGAACCAGAAAACAGTTTCCTATGAATGCAGTCCTTCTAGACCGGAAGCGCATTAGGACCTTATTTCTCCTTACCTTGGGTATTTTTTTTTAATCTCTAATTTTTTTAATTGAAGTATAGTTGATTACAGTGTTTCAGGTGTACAGCAAAGTGATTCAGTTACACACACACACCCACATATTCTTTTTCAGATTCTTTTCCATTATAGGTTATTACAAGATATTGAATATAGTTCTCTGTGTTATACAGTAGGTCCTTATTGTTTATCTGATTTATATATAGTAGCGTGTATCTGTTAATTCCAAAGTTCTAATTTCTTCCCCCCAGCCTTTCCCCTTTGGTAACCATAAGTTTGTTTTCTGTGTCTGTGAATCTATTTCTGTTTTGTAAATAAGTTCATTTGTATGATATTTTAGATTCCACATATAAGTGATATCGTATAATATTTGTCTTTCTCTGTCTGACTTCCTTCACTTAGTATGATAATCTCTAGGTCCATCCATATTGCTGCAAATGGCATTATTTCATTCTTATTTATGGCTGAGTAATATTTCATTGTATATATATACACCTCATTTTCTTTATCCATTCATATGTTGATGGCACTTAGGTTGCTTACATGTCCTGGCTATTGTAAATAGAGCTGCTATGAACATTGGAGTGAACGTATCTTTTTGAATTAGAGTTTTCTCTGGATATATGCCCAGTAGTGGGATTGCTGGATCATATGGTAACTCTGTTTTTAGTTTTTTAAGGAATCTCCATACTGTTCTCCACCTTGGGTATTTTAAAAGCTGATTTCTACTATGGATTTTGGCCACTGAAACTGGCTCACAGCCACTTCTTGTGGGACGAAACGATAGAGTATGTACCAATTACTTACCTTATTGGGTCTCTGTTAAACTTTTTGGTGGGTTAAAATAAATCTCACACGCCCGAGAAGAGGGAGGTGAATAACATTAATGCTGAGATGGATTTTGTGTCTAGACTGATTCTAAGTAACTACACAGGAAACTAAGGGATGAATTTGCTGTGTGCCCACCAACTTGCAATTCTGGAACCTGAAACACAGACTTGTAGGGGTTCTTGACCCTACAGAAAGGAATTGGCCAGATTCCAAAAGAAACTCTGAGAAATATGAATTATTAATGGTGCTGTCAGAGTTGTAATTGACGTCCATAGAAACCAACTTGAACTTCATTGTCTTAAGGCTAGTGGTGGGGATGGAAACTATTTAGTCTGGGAACTGGCTGTCTTACTGGTAAATTATCTGCATATTAATAAGTGATTTGCTCAGATGGATGTTCCCTCCAGATCTCTGTAGAGAGCGACTTTAGTACTGCTCTTCAGAGTTGCTGCTGATGCAGCAAGACCATGGGCATGATTCTTGTTTGGGGTACATTTATGTACTCTCCCTTGGTTACAGACTTTACCCCATGCATCCAGCCATGGAGCAGGGAGGGTAGGACCTGGTGTTTGCTAGTTGGTTGGGGTACAGAGAAGCGTGTAGAGAACAATTAGAAGACCAACAGTAGTTTCCTCTGTGGTTCTTACTGACACAGAGAGCAGACTAGAGCTGCCAGGGCAGTCTGTCTTGATGCAGACTTTGAAATGGCCCTTCAACATTGGCTTCATCAGACACAGACAACAACGAACATACCAGATGAAGAGAATAAATCCCATGATTTAAAGACAGAGAAGATGGCTGGGTGTTGTGAGAGGAGGGGGCACACACGGGATGTTAATACTGCCATGAAGGGATGGATTGAGGCCACACAAAGGAGGAAACTTACTCCAAACTTCTTGGTCTGGATTTCTGCTTTGCCTCCGCACGTTGAATATTGTTAAGCAAGAGACATGACCTGAAGGCTATATTCTCTGAAGTTTAGATTTTACTGTAGCTTGGACTGGATGCTGAAGAGGCTGAAGTAAAGAAGGCTTCCTTGGAAGTTTCTGTAATAAGTATGTAAGTGTTGACATCAGAGTGGAGTAGAAAGGGTGGGTCAGAGAAACATCATAGGAACAGACAGACCTTATTAGATTGTAGAGCAGGGAAGATAAATGGATTCAGCATACAGTTTTTTGTTTTATAAATTTATTTATTTATTTATTTTTGGCTGTGTTGGGTCTACGTTGCTGCGTGCAGGCATTCTCTAGTTGCGGCGAGCGAGGGCTACTTTTTTTTTTAAACATCTTTATTGGAGTATAATTGCTTTACAATGGTGTGTTAGTTTCTGCTGTATAACAAAGTGAATCAGCTGTACATATACATATGTTCCCATATCTGCTCCCTCTTGCGTCTCCCTCCCACCCTCCCTATCCCACCCCTCTAAGTGGTCACAAAGCACCGAGCTGCTCTCCCTGTGCTATGTGGCTGCTTCCCACTAGCTAGCTATTTTACATTTGGTAGTGTGTATAAGTCCATGCCAGCGGGGGCTGCTCTTCATTGCGGTGCACAGGCTTCTCATTGCCGTGGCTTCTCTTGTTGCGGAGCACGGGCTCTAGGCACATGGGCTTCAGTAGTTGTAGCTCAGGGGCTCTAGAGCACAGGCTCAGTAGTTGTGGCACACGGGCTTCGTTGTTCCACGGCATGTGGGATTTTCTCGGACCAAGGCTCGAACCCGTGTCCCCTGCATTGGCAGGCGGATTCTTAACCACTGCGCCACCAGGGAAGTCCCTTTTTTTTTTTTATGGAGTAGAAAGAGTGGGTCAGAGAAAAATCATAGGAACAGACAGACCTTATTGGACTGTAGAGCAGCGAAGATAAATGGATTCAATGCACAGTTTTTTTTTAATTGAAGTATAGTTGATTTGCAGTATTGCGTTAATCTCTGCTGTACAGCAAAGTGATTCAGTTATACATATATACATTCTTTTTTCAGTATTCTTTTCCACTATGGTTTATCACAGGATAGTGAATATAGTTCTCTGTGCTATATAGTAGGACCTTGTTGTTTATCCATTCTCTATATAGTAGCTTACATCTGCTAACCCAAACCCCCTACTCCATCCCTCCCCCTTGGCAACCACAAGTCTTTTCTCTATGTCCATGAGTCTGTTTCGTAGATAGGTTCCTTTGTGTCATATTCTAGATTCCACATATAAGCGACACACAGTTTTAAGCACTTGATTATTTTGGAGTAATTTTTCTTTGGTAGGAGACTGGAATCACTGACAGAAATAGAGAAATTTGGAAGGACAGCACGTTTTCTGGGTTCAGGTTGTAGGAGGTTTTATTGTGTTGCATGTGAACTAGTAGCACGACTGCCAACTGGAAATGTCCCAGAGACATTCATGAGGGACTTGGCTGTTCCCAAAGCCACACTTACTGACTTGATGGATGTATAGGCCCCCACCACTAAGGACAGAATTGGTTCACAACTCTACAGTAACTTGTTGCATCTGCATTTCTGAAAACTATATTGCCTTTTGCCTATTAAGTCATTATCATTCTTTACATAGAAGTTTTTCGCATTCATCTGATGTTTAACCCTCTGACCCCAGAGATGTTCATTCATTAAGCACCTGCTGTTTGCTTTCAGTCGATGTGGCAGTCGTTGGTCAACTGCGTAAGCCAGATAGGGGCTGACAGATTCCGGGGGCATTCCACACCAGCCCCTGCTCGGCTCTGCCCCTCAGGGCTGTCAGGTGTTCAGTCAGCCTCCAGCTAACTACCTCGTGTCATCGCTTCTACCTGGCCCCTCAAACTCGCCTCGTCTAGAACTGAGTCCAGCAGAGGTCCCTCCCCCGTCCCCTTCCGGACTTAATTTCTCCCCAGTTTCCTCCTCAGTTTTCTGTGGATTCCTTGCAGTCCTGGGCCCCTGCACTCACTCTCACTGGCATCCAGGCCCCTGGGCTGTTCTCATTCTAGGAGATCTTCACAAGCCACGGTTACCGTTTAGAAACCCAGATTAGATCCTGTCCCTCTTCTTTGTTTTTTGTTCTGGAATTTATTTTTAAAATATCTTTATTAGAGTATAATTGCTTTACAATGGTGTGTTAATTTCTGCTTTATAACAAAGTGAATTTTATTGGAGTATAATTGCTTTACAATGGTGTGTTAGTTTCTCCTTTATAACAAAGTGAATCAGCTATACATATACATATATCCCCATATCTCCTCCCTCTTGCGTCTCCCTCCCACCCTCCCTATTCCACCCCTCTAGGTAGTCACAAAGCACCAAGCTGATCTCCCTGTGCTATATAGCTGCTTCCCACTAGTTATCGATTTACATTTGGTAGTGTAAATATGTCAATGCCACTCTTGCACTTCATCCCAGCTTGGCCTTGCCCTTCCCCATGTTCTCAAGTCCATTCTCTGCATCTGCGTCTTTACCCCTGTCCTGCCAGTAGGTTCTTCAGAACATTTTTTTTTTATTCCATATACATGTGTTAGCATACGGTATTTCTTTTTCTCTTTCTGACCTACTTCACTCTGTGTGACAGACTCTAGGTCCATCCACCTCACTACAAATAATGCAATTTCATTCCTTTTTATGGCTGAGTAATATTCCATTGTATATATGTGCCACATATTCTTTATCCATTAATCTGTTGATGGACACTTAGGTTGCTTCCATGTCCTGGCTATTGTAAATAGTGCTGCAATGAACATTTTGGTACATGACCCTTTTTGAATTATGGTTTTCTCAGTGTATATGCCCAGTAGTGGGATTGCTGGGTCATATGGTAGTTCTATTTTTAGTTTTTTAAGGGACGTCCATACTGTTCTCCATAGTGGCTGTATCAATTTACATTCCCACTAACAGTGCAAGAGGGTTCCCTTTTCTCCACACCCTCTCCAGCATTTATTGTTTCTAGATTTTTTGATGATGGCCATTCTGAACGGTGTGAGATGATATCTCAATGTAGTTTTGATTTGCAATTCTCTAAAGATTAATGATGTTGAGCATTCTTTCATGTGCCTGTTGGCAATCTGTATATCTTCTTAGGAGAAATGTCTATGTAGGTCTTCTGCCCATTTTTGGATTGGGTTGTTTGCTTTTTCAATGTTGAGCTGCATGAGCTGCTTGTAAATTTTGGAGGTTAAACCTTTGTCAGTTGCTTCGTTGCAAATATTTTCTCCCATTCTGAGGGCTGTCTTTTTGTCTTGTTTATGGTTTCCTTTGCAGTGCAAAAGCTTTTAAGTTTCATTAGGTCCCATTTGTTTATTTTTGTTTTTATTTCCTTTTCTCTAGGAGGTGGGTCAAAGAGGATCTTGCTGTGATTTATGTCATAGAGTGTTCTGCCTATGTTTTTCTCTAAGAGTTTGATGGTGTCTGACCTTACATTTAGGTCTTTAATCCATTTTTATTTTATTTTTGTGTATGGTGTTAGGGAGTGTTCTAATTTCATTCT
>NC_041217.1:109688556-109689099 GCF_002837175.3 Physeter macrocephalus
TCCATTTCTTCCAGGTTGTCCATTTTATTGGCACACAGTTGCTTGTAGTGACCTCTCATGATCCTTTGTATCTCTGCAGTTGCTTTAGGTGTAAGGTTAGGTTGTTTATTTGTGATGTTTCTTGTTTCTTTTTTTTTGTTTGTTTGTTTGTTTGTGGTACGCGGGCCTCTCACAGTTGTGGCCTCTCCCGTTGTGGAGCACAGGCTCCGCGGCCATGGCTCACGGGCCCAGCCGCTCCGCGGCATGTGGGATCTTCCCGGACCGGAGCACGATCCCATGTCCCCTGCATCGGCAGGCGGACTCTCAACCGCTGCACCACCAGGGAAGCCCTCTTGTTTCTTAAGGTGGGACGGTATTGCTATAAACTTCCCTCTTAGAACTGCTTTTGCTGCATCCCATAGGTTTTGGGTCGTCGTGTTTTCATTGTCATTTGTTTCTAGGTATTTTTTGATTTCCTCTTTGATTTCTTCAGTGAACTCTTGGTTATTAAGTAGTGTGTTGTTTAGCCTCCATGTGTTTGTGTTTTTTACAGATTTTTTCCTG
>NC_041217.1:109689924-109722230 GCF_002837175.3 Physeter macrocephalus
TATTCTGTTGTTTTTGGATGGAATGTCCTATAAATATCAATTAAGTCCATCTTGTTTAATGTATCATTTAAAGCTTGTGTTTCCTTATTATTTTCATTTTGGATGATCTGTCCATTGGTGAAAGTGGGGTGTTAAAGTCCCCTACTATGATTGTGTTACTGTTGATTTCCTGTTTTATGGCTGTTAGTATTTGCCTTATGTATTGAGGTGCTCCTATGTTGGGTGCATAAATATTTACAATTGTTATATCCTCTTCTTGGATTGATCGCTTCATCATTATGTAGTGTTCTTTTTTGTCTCTTGTAATAGTCTTTGTTTTAAAGTCTATTTTGTCTGATATGAGAATTGCTACTCCAGCTTTCTTTTAATTTCCATTTGCATGGAATATCTTTTTCCATCCCCTCACTTTCAGTCTATATGTGTCCCTAGGTCTGAAGTGGGTCTCTCATAGACAGCATACATATGGGGCTTGTTTTTGTATCCATTCAGCCAATCTATGTCTTTTGGTGGGAGCATTTAATCCATTTACATTTAAGGTAATTATCGATATATATGTTCCTATTACCATTTTCTTAATTGTTTTGGGTTTATTATTGTAGGTCTTTTCCTTCTCTTGTGTTTCCTGCCTAGAGAAGTTCCTTTAGCGTTTGTTGTAAAGCTGGTTTGGTGGTGCTGAATTCTCTTAACTTTTGCTTGTCTGTAAAGGTTTTAATTTCTCCATCAAATCTGAATGAGATCCTTGCTGGGTAGAGTAATCTTGGTTGTAGGTTTTTCTCCTCCATCGCTTTAAATATGTCCTGCGACTCCCTTCTGGCTTGCAGAGTTTGTGCTGAAAGATCATCTGTTCCACTATAATCTCTTCAAATATTTTCTCAGTCCCTTTCTTTTTCTCTTCTTCTTCTGGGACCCCTATAATTCGAATGCTGGTGCATTTAATGTTGTCTCAGAGGTCTCTGAGAGTGTCCTCAATTCTTTTCATTCTTTTTTCTTTATTCTGCTCTGCAGTAGTTATTTCCACGATTTTATCTTCCAGGTCACTTATCCTTTCTTCTACCTCAGTTATTCTGCTATTGATCCCTTCTATAGAATTTTTAATTTCATTTACTGTATTGTTCATCCCTGTTTGTTTGCTCTTTATTCTTCTAGGTCCTTGTTAAACGTTTCTTGCATTTTGTCTATTCTATTTCCAAGATTTTGGATCATCTTTACTATCATTATTCTGAATTCTTTTTCAGGTAGACTGACTATTTCCTCTTCATTTGTTAGGTCTGGTGGGTTTTTGCCTTGCCCCTTCATCTGCTGTTTGTTTCTCTGTCTTCTCATTTTGCTTAATTTACTGTGTTTGGCGTCTCCTTTTCACAGGCGGCAGGTTCGTAGTTCCCATTGTTTTTGGTGTCTGTCCCCAGTGGCTAAGGTTGGTTCAGTGGGTTGTGTAGGCTTCCTGGTGGAGGGGACTAGTGCCTGTGTTCTGGTGGATGAGGCTAGGTCTTGTCTTTCTGTTGGGCAGGTCCACGTCAGGTGGTGTGTTTTGGGGTGTCTGTGGCCTTATTATGATTTTAGGCAGCCTCTCTGCTCATGGGTGGGGCTGTGTTCCTGTGTTGCTAGTTGTTTGGCATAGGGTGTCCAGCACTGTAGCTTGCTGGTCATTGAGTGGAGCTGGGTCTTGGTGTGGAGATGGAGATCTCTGGGAGATTTTCGCCGTTTGATGTTGCGTGGAGCTGGGAGGTCTCTTGTAGACCAGTGTCCTGAACTTGGCTCTCCCACCTCAGTGGCACAGCCCTGACGCCTGGCTGGAGCCTGTCCTCCACATGGCTCAGAATAAAAGGGAGGAAAAAAAGAAAGAAAGAAAGAAGATAAAATAAAATAAAGTAAAATAAAATAAAATAAAGTTATTAAAATAAAAATAATTATTAAGAAAAAAAAATTTTTAAGTAATAAAACAAAGAAAAACAAAAACGGACAGACAGAACACTAGGACAAATGGTAAAAGCAAAGCTATACAGACAAAATCACACACAGATTTGGGATGATTCGTTGTCTATTCAGATATTCCACAGATGCAGGGTACATCAAGTTGATTGTGGAGATTTAATCCTCAGCTGCTCCTGAGGCTGCTGGGAGAGACCTGCCCCTCTCTTCTTTGTTCGCACAGCTCCCGGGGTTCAGCTTTGGATTTGGCCCCGCCTCTGCGTGTAGGTCGCCCGAGGGCGTCGGTTCTTCGCTCAGACAGAAATTCGGGGGCTCTGGCTCACTCAGGCCGGGGAGAGGGAGGGGTACAGATGCGGCGTGAGCCTGCGGCTGCAGAGGCTGGCGTGACGTTGCACCAGCCTAAGGTGCGCCGTGAGTTCTCCCGGGGAAGGTGTCCCTGGGTCCCGGGACCCTGGCAGTGGCGGGCTGCACAGGCTCCCGGGAGGGGAGGTGTAGAGAGTGACCTGTGCTCGCACACAGGCTTCTTGGTGGCGGCAGCAGCAGCCTTCGCGTCTCATGCCCGTCTCTGGGGTCCCCGCTGATAGCCGCGGGCGCACTAGCCCCCTTCAGGCTGTGTTCACGCCGCCAACCCCAGTCCTCTCCCTGGGATCCGACTGAAGCCCAAGCCTCAGCTCCCAGCCCCCGCCCGCCCCAGCGGGTGAGCAGACAAGCCTCTCCGGCTGGTGAGTGCCGGTCGGCACCGATCCTCCGTGCAGGAATCTCTCCGCTTTGTCCTCCGCACCCTGTTGCTGCGCTCTCCTCCGCGGCTCTGGAGCTTCCCCCTCCGCCACCCGCAGTCTCCCCCCGTGAAGGGGCTTCTAGTGTGTGGAAACATTTCATCCTTCACAGCTCCCTCCCACTGGTGCAGGTCCCGTTCCTATTCTTTTGTCTCTGTTTTTTCTTTTTTCTTTTGCCCTACCCAGGTACGTGGGGAGTTTCTTGCCTTTTGGAAGGTCTGAGGTCTTCTGCCAGCGTTCAGTGGGTGTTCTATAGGAGCAATTCCACGTGTAGATGTATTTCTGATGTATCTGTGGGGAAGAAGGTGATCTCCGCGTCTTACTCTTCCGCCATCTTGAAGCTCTCCCTGTCCCTCTTCTAGTCGAAGTTTTCATTAGTTTCCAGGGAAGGCTGGGATTAGTCTGAAGTGTGTAGAAGCTCAGACAGGGCCCTGTGCAGCACAGCATAGACTCACCTTCCCCTCCACTCCTTAGGCTCAGCACCGATTCCCCCATATGCACCGAGCAAATCCTTCTCTTCCTCCTCTCGCTGGTGAGCTCCTCAGCCTTCAGGCCCGAGTCCTGAGGGTCACTTTTCTTAGGCATCCCACCCAACTCTACCAGAGGGCGTTATGTATCTTGGCAGTGGCCTGTCCACTGTCAGCTGGGGAGCCCTCAGAAGGCACTAGCCATGATCATTCATCCTAATGCACTTTCCCACCTCTGGTAATCTTTAGTATTTAAGACTCTGAAGTTACCTGGACCTGAGCTTGGAAAGGCTGCAGGGAAGCCATTCATCTAGCACAGTTTTCTTAAGCCTCTGTCTCTGGCCCTTCCACTTTGTCTGGTGGTCTGCAGTTCTTTCAGAAAGCAGTTTGGCAGATTGTAGCTTTAAAAATGTTAATCGCTTTGGGACTTCCTTGGTGGCGCAGTGGTTAAGAATCCGCCTGACAATGCAAGGGGACACGGGTTCAAGCCCTGGTCCGGGAAGATTCCCAAATGCCGCGGAGCAACTAAGCCCCTGCGCCACAACTACTGAGCCTGCACTCTAGAGCCTGTGAGCCATAACTACTGAGCTCGTGTGCCTAGAGCCCGTGCTCCTCAACAAGAGAAGCCACCACAATGAGAAGCCCATGCACCGCAACTAGAGAAAGCCTGCGTGCAGCAACGAAGACCCAACGCAGCCAAAAAAAAAAAAAAAAGTTAATTGCTTAGACCCAGTAATAGGAAAAAAACACTATGCTAAGAAACGTGCATTGCATTTGCATCGGCAGGTGGACTCTCAACCACTGCGCCACCAGGGAAGCCCGCATTGTTCTTTATAATAGCAAACATGATTGGCATGTCCAGTGACAGGAAAATAGTTAAATTTGACATTTCCAAGGAGCGGTTCCATTATCTAACATGCTAAGTATGAATAACATAAGACTATGTTAAATAGAAAAGAAAGAAGAATCTGGATCCAAAATTGTTAGATGATATGACTACAAATATATAAGAAGTGCAAAGGAAAAAAACTGAGGGAAGTGTCAAGAGATGATCTTTGTGAGTGTGGAGCAAAGTTTTGAGTAATGCTTTCCTACACATGGTACGTGTGGTATTCCAGATTCCCTAAAGTGAATGTTAATAACAATGGCAGCAACATCTTCAACAAAACCAGCTAACTAGATAATTCTCTGCTTCTTTGGCTAATATGTCTCAAAAACTACTTTTGGTCTCCCCTGCACAGTTTGAAAATCTGAACACAGTTGCTGAGTGTTTGTTTTCTCTGGTCAACGGTGATGACATGTATGCGACCTTTGCTCACATCCAGCAGAAGAGCCTCTTGGTGTGGCTGTTCAGTCGCCTGTATTTATATTCCTTCATCAGTCTTTTCATATATATGATTCTCAGCCTTTTCATTGCAATTATTACAGATTCTTATGACACCATTAAGGTAAGCAGTTATCATTATTTCCTGACAAAAAACTATTGCAAATTCTGTATAGATCAGAACATGGGAAAATACTATAATATTTTACTTACTTAAAATACTGTAGTTTTACTTAGATTTTGAGGTTTTGTAGAAAAGAAACTTTTTAGATGCTGGAGGTTAATTTAAATATGCATTTAGGACATTGTCCCTGGTGCCCAGTGGATTGGTTTGGAGGTATGGTGGGAAAGAGAAAGGAAATGGGTAAAGATGGGCTGAGTTTGGTAAATCAAGTAGTTGGGCTGTCGATCTTGGCACTGACAGGTGTACCTGCCTGTCCCGGAACTTAGACTTTGAGTAGTAAGTTTCAGTGATAAGGGGTGACCGTCATCCTGACAAGTGTCCAGATATTGGCATACCTCATACACTGGATGCCGCTCGTGTGGTGCAGGTCTCCTTTACATTTTGAAAGCTAAGGCTTTTGTGGCTGTTTAGCTTCCTGCCTTGCTAAGCCACCCGGTGGGTCATGTGTCCTTTCAGACTAGGTCCATTTAACTTATCTGTAGCGTGAAGGAAGCTCTGCTGCCTCGGGGGCAGTGGTGTCTCCGCAGCAGATGGTCATGCTCAGAAAATCCTGTTTCGGGGCCAGCATCTGAGCAACCAGGGATGCCATGTTCGTGTCTTGGGGTGTTGTCCTCTTCTTGAACCCTTCTCAGACTATCACAGAAGAAGCCAGTCCATTGGAAATACTTCTGAGCACTTTGTGTGCGAGGAGATGCGTGTTCCCGTGGGAATGGGTGGTTGGCTCCACAGCGGGGCTGGCCGTGGGGAGATAAGCAGTGCCCTGCTCACCGTGGGAGCCTGTCCTTGACGTGGCCGTGTCCCCGTGTGTGCTCCAAGCCTCGGTGACCTGGTGGATGACCTCACTAAGCGTGAGGGGAGGGGTCTCTCAGGGTCTTTATGTCTGCTTGGAGGGACCTACTGCCTTCTACCTCACTAAGTGACCAACTTCTACAAAAGTAGAGGAAATAGGGATTACTTCCCAGCCAGACTCTGTATGGCAGTGTGGGGAAGAGGAGGTCTTACCGGGTCTTGCAATTAACATGAAAGCTTTAAACTTCTGACTATTTCCTTCACTCCTTTAATTAACACACCCCTCCCCTGCCCCACCATGGCTTGCTTTCTGGAGTTTTCCTCTGGATGGCTGTCTGTTCCCATGGCTCTCTGTTCAAGCCATGGTGACCCTGGCTTGGCTTTCAAGGGACTGATAGATTGATCATTGTTAATACAGTTCTTGGATCTGTGCTAGCAACGTGGGAGAGTTTTATTTTAGCAGAGATGGATTTGGTTTGTTGACAAGAAGCAATTTCTCTCGGTATAACTAAGGCAACAACACTGTGTACTTTTTAAAGAAATACCAACAGAATGGGTTTCCTGCCACGGATCTTCAGGAATTCCTGAAGGAGTGTGGTAGCAAAGAGAAGTGTCAGAAAGAGTCATCAGCCTTCCTGTCCTGCATCTGCTGTCTGAGGAGGTCAGTACTGTATTCAGTCGGGTCTCTGTGCTCCCAGGATGAGATGCCCTGCTGCCTTAACAGAGTCCTCCCAGGTCAAATCAGCTGACTGGGGGAAATAATGCATCCCTCCTTGCTTTCCTCCCACTGTAATTGGCTTTAGAAATGAATTGTTTCTTATAAAACAAGGTAGAAAGGTACATGACATGGTTGAAATCTCTTGGGAATATTATGAGACTGTTTTGAGAAGGCATGAACTATGTCGCTGAAGTCAAGAGGGTGAGCTGGCCAAAGGAAGAGGTCACAACCCTTCCTTTTAGAGATGGAGCTCTGGGAATGTCAAAGGTGTTTTCACCTTTTCGCAATCTGTAGTACAAATAACCTTCCTTGAGCAGAACAAGAAACCTGCTTGAGAGGAGGCCGTACGTGTCCTTGGCTGCAAACACAAATCAGCTGATCACCTGCTCTTTGCTCGCCATTCATCAGTACACTTACACAAATAGTCTGGACCTCAGTGGCAAAGCCTCCACATAGTGGCTTGGGGACTAGAAAGGGGGTCAGATGAGGATAATTTTCTTAATTATGCCCATGTTTGTTTTCGTCTGAAGTCAGGAGTAGGGCTTGTTAACTGCAAGTACCCCCTACTCATGTGTTTTGAGAAGGATTCTCTAAACCAGATTCCTGAAGGAAGATGGGAGAACATAATTGCTACTTAAAATCGCAGGATGTATTTTCCGTTAATCAATTCATACTGCAACTTGGGATTTGAAATGATATGTTGGAGCATTTCCAAAGAATGTCTGGTAAATATGAAATGAGGTCTTCTGAGAAGAGTTAAGTTTTTACAATCACAGTTTATCCTCTCAGAGCATTAAAGTGTTGCCATGGAAGCAAGGATAAAGGGAAATTACTTTTCTTAATAGGCAGCTGCCTCCTAGGAGGCACCTTGTATTATAAGGAAAGTCTCTCAAAGTTGCTTTTCTAATATGTAGTTAACTGTAAAGAAAAAACAAAAAGTATTTGAGAATGTAGTTGTGAATTCTGGAAAGTAATGGATAGGTTTTGGTGTTTGATTTTTGGGCCTCAGTTTATACCACAAAAAGCCCTGGGAGGTTGTTAAATGATTTCTTTGCAGCCATATGGAATGAGTGAAAGATTTAAGGAGTGCACTTGGAAGACTGAGTGATAAGATCGGACCTGAGTGGTGAGAAGAACAGAGCAACAGCAGCAGACAGTCTTCCCTAAGACATGCTAAGGGTTGTAGAGAGGGTGCCTGGTGCGGAGGCAGGTCTGCCCATCATGAGGAATGAAAGGATTAAATGGAACAGAAGAGTCCACCAAAGGAAATCAGGTGAAGAACTAAGATGCTGAAAGTTTTGAAAGAAGAGGATATCAAAAATAAAAACAGAAGTGGCTGAAGGTGGTCATGGGTGAAGTCAGCTAGATCAGTTTTAGCTGAATAATCAGATCAAAGCCTGGAACCTAGGGTGGTCTGGATGGACCCTGCAGAGAGTCAGTGAGGGTCATAGGGCCTGATGAAGGAAATGGGTTGTACTGGGGCCTTGGAACAAGTGATGGCTTTGAAATCACCAAAAATTAAATACACCTGGATGTGTTTAAGAGCCGGAAACCTAAGAATGGAATAAAATTGAGGAAGGCTATGAATGGAGAGTACATATTGGAGACAGACCTCACTGAGGGAACCTGGGGAATAAGGGCATCATAAGACTTGGTGTCTGGGCCCCTCTCCAGTGCCCATGACGTACAACCCAGCTATCACAGCTTCACCTCCTCTGGAGCGTGGCCGGGTTTATCTTTTTCAACCAAGCAGTCCAGCAACCACCACAGATTCAATCTCCCACAGACTGATTCTCCCTTGAATAGTTGACTGAGCCCCTAGCCTGATGGTCAGAACACCTGGGTTTTCGTTTTGGACCCTGCCAATTACTGAATGTGTCCCCTGACCTTTCCTAAACCTCTTGGTTCCTCTATTGTCGTCAGAGTGGAACAGGTAGCCTCTGCAACCTCTTCTAGTTCTAATGTGATCTGGTTCTTGGGAGAGATATGCTTGGTTGAGCAGATGCAGAGTTAACCTTTCTCCTTCTCTACCACAAGGAGGAAAATCTGCGGTTCTAGCCATTGAGAAGCTTTGTCAAAGGGAGATGGAGGGTAGACAGCTCCTCAAAATTACCAAAAGCATCTAGTCAAACCCCAAATAATGTAAATTATCCTTCTTAAGTTTTCTTCCTATTAAATGTCACACTCAGCATGTCAATAACCTTTGTATGCCTACCTGATAGAGTATGTATTCCTGTTCCATCTCAAAGATTTTTAAGCTATTGTTCTCTTTTCTCTTTCCTTGTCTTCCTTTCTATTACAGGAATGGAAGCGATGACCACTTGATGCTTATTAACTAAAATCCTCCTGCTGAAGATAGTCAAGTTTCAGGTCTCCGTATCAAGTGACAATGAAGAGGGGCCCCAAATGGCTTGGACCAGCACTTCCAAAAATACTGATTGCGGAGTGGGAAAGAGGACTGGCTATGAGCTGGCTGAATAGAACTGAAGTTTCAAAATTCATTTTTATAAACTTGGATGATGGAGAATAGACCACAGTCAACTACTGGGCTAGTGTCATAGAGCAGTGATGGTGAAATTCTGTATTAGTCTTTTAATTTCTGACATCACAGTGTTGGGATGGAAAAAAATCACATGTCAGAGTGTGCAAAACAATGGTGTTTAAAGCCATGCATTTGAAGGTATGAGTTTATCATCAAATACGGGTTTGTCTTAAAAGTGATTCTTGGGTTAGAAGACATTTGTGAATTCATGGTCTGCACAAAACTGAAATTGGTTGCAATAACAATTTAGGCACTCGAAGCTGGAGAACTATTAAGCCATGTGAAGATTACACTTAAATCAACAAAAAGACCTCTTGCAGTGGACATTCCTTGGCTTATTTTCCTGTGGTCTTCTTCTCAGCATGATATGAAACTATCGGCAAAGTCAGTGGGATAAACTGGAAACAGTCATTTGGACACCTTGTTACTTGTGCTAATTGTTGATTGTACACACGTGACATGTGGACATTATACTACAGCAGTGGTCACTCATTTTAACAACCAAACTCCACTGTGGTGGGCACTTACTGTTGTCAAGCAAGGAAGATGGTATTTTTTCGCAAATAAATTAAATTAATTTTTATCATAACATATGGAACTACTACTACTTTTTAAAAATGTATTGTCTCTTAACATCCACTTAGTGAAAAATTCAGATCACATCTCTATCAGCTATCTGGTCTCCAAAAGGGATTTCCCACTTTCTTAAAAACAGTGAAGGAGATATAGGGGCTAGTTATTCAAGAAATATTTATGAGAATGACTTCAGATTAAGATCACTTCATGCATAGATTTAGTTCATACCTGAGCTGTTTTAGGGGTCAGCTATTTTAAATTTACTGGTGAAGAGTAGGGTTTGAATTAAGTAGGACTCTCACCCCAGGGCTCTCCCTCTTTTTATCCTGCTCCTCCCCACCAAGCCCCTGCCAGAGTCCTGGTGCCCCACTCCTCTCTCCATGCCCCCATACTTTCTTCATGTGCCCACACCAAATCTAGGCCAGGAAAGTCTTCCAGTTAAGGCCATTAAAGTCTGTAGGTGGGTGACTCAGGTCTATACACAAAATACTTTGCTAAAATTATCATTTTAGTTATAAACTACTTACCAAAAATGTCAAGAATTATATTCAATTTTTAAATTAAGAACCATTTAACCCGTGGTTCTAGGGTCATTCCCATGACTCCAAAATCAGTGTGCAGTTAGATCACTTATTCACCTCTGAGTATACCTCCAGTACCTCGTTTATGTCTGAATAGAATTGCTATTAATGCCTTTTATGTAATCTGCTGCTGTGATGCCTCTGTGACTACCATTTGAATTGAAGATTAATGATGGTCTTCTATGCTCATAGTTTTCTTTTATTGGCTTTCATGTTTCCTTTTCTTTCTTTTCCCTCCAGCTGGACAAAACACTTTCAGGAAGAAAAATCTTTTTTCAAGTTTACCCTGTATCTGTGGAAACGTTGTTTTCTCTCTTTTTAATAATTTTAAACAATTGTCACCTTGCCAACTGTATTATCTATTTGGATTTTATTGAACAATGTTTTCTCATAACTCTGCTAATAGACACATCTGGGACAATCCACTTTCTCTCCTTCCCAAGGCCTCCACTTGGAGAGTTCACTGTGAAAGTTAGGAGACACATTCTTTCTGCCTATTGGTTTCATTATGGGATCTCCTGTTCTTTTCGAACGTACCTCCTTGGCTTGCAGTGACTTGCTCAAAGCCAGATGCAGCATCCTTAGGCCTGTTGACTTGGGGTGGTAGAAAAGATCATGGGCATGGAGGACATCTAGACAGACTTGAGTCAAAATCCCAGTTTATCCTGTAGCTTTGGGGCCCTGGGCAAATTACTTTCTGCTTCTAAGTGATGATGACAAACCTTAAACTGTGGGATTGGCATTTAAGTCAGGTAACTCATGCAAAGCCTGGCACTAAATTGAAACTTGAGCCATTCTTTTCTTTTGACTTTCTGCCATGTTTGTAAGTAGGTTCCATGGGATCGTGGAGGAGTGAAGATGTTAAGACATTTAGTCTGCCTGGGTGCCTGTCCGCCTACTATTCAAGTCTCCTTGGACAGGTCATACCAGCCTCAGTTTCCTCATCTGTAAAGTGGGGCTTGCAAGGATTAAATGAGTCAAATTTAAAGTGAGTAGAGCAGGGCATGACTTGTAAGTGCTCAGTGAATGTTACATCTTCAAAAAGCTTTTCTTTCATGGTCTACAAATGTACAAATCTATCACCTGGGCCAGCCAGGAAGACCTTTGCTTTGAAGTGAGCTCACCACACACTTTTGGTGGACTTTGTTAAGACTCTAAGTGTGTAGACACCCACATCCAGCATCTAAAGTTCACGCAGTTGTACAGGAGCCTGTGGACATGAACAGCCTAAATGCCCTGCCTTCAGGGGCAAAGCTGTCAGTCCTGATGAGAGGGTAAAATTCCCCGAGGTGTATAAGTGTCACAAATTCCCAGTCCTTCACCTTGGGTGAGACCCTCTGTCCTCAGCTAGGAGCCCACTGTCTCAACCAAATTTGTCAGAATGTGTGAAGTACAGGTCAGCTATTGCTGATCTGAGGTAGCAAATGTGAAAAGGTGAGAAAGAGTATTTAGGAAAAGATCTTCAAGAGATTCCAGTCACCGTCCCCAACCCCTGCTGAAGGCTCACATCATAACAATCGTGGGAGGGTTGCCTGACCCACCCTCCTGCCCGAGGAGGCCTAGGCTTAGCATCTTAGGTTTATGAAAAGCACAGTGATCCAGCCTCTTGATTTAGAGGTTACTAGCCAGTCACCCTGTAGTGCCCGAGGGCCTCCCTGTAAAAATAGCCCAGCACTGTCATTGAGGTTTAGGGGCCCTGGAGTCATTGGGAAAGTATGTTCCCCTAACTGCTACTGTGGTCTTGGCCATGGATTGCTCCTGACAATATAAAGAGCCGTGATGCTTAGAGATACGATTCCAGATATCTGTATCACTCATGTGTGTCGGCCGCTTATTCCAATAACACTGAATAACTAGACCCAATTTTACTACTCACTGGTTCACCTTTATTTTCATGTAACTTGAGCAAATCTTATTTTGCCACCCCTGACTTGAAGTTTGAACATCTCAACCATAATATTCCAGTGATGCAGAGTCTTTCTCTAACAAATATCTAGAATTTCACATAATTGTAGAACACGCACAAAGTAGCTCTTGTGTGACAGGATGATTGAGGACCTCACAGGCAAACCCTAAGCGCGGCATCCTGATCTTAGGCACTTTAGGAAGGACAGTGAATGATGGCATGGGAGCTGGTGCTGGAGCGCCTGCTGAACACCTCTGCCTCCCCTCCTTGTTTTTTTCTACTTGAGAGGTTCCGAGCTGTCAGTACTGGTAAAAGGCAGCTTCGTGGCTGTGTGACCTGTGCATCTGAAAAGGTTTAATGCTCTGCCCTCACAGTCTTGAAATTCTCAATATTTTTTTAACAGAGGGCCTCACAAGTGATGTAGCAAATTCTGATGATGGGACTGTGTAACTCAGCGACTAACAAAATGATTAAAGCATGGCCTTTTAGGAAAAGACTAGGATCCCAGCATTGTACATTTTCTTTAAAACAATTGCAATGTAACAAAAGGACAGAGTGAAGCTCAGTGGGAATACTTTTTAACAGACTTTTGGGTGCACCATTTTTTCTCAGTTTCTATTCTCCCAAGTAAGTGGCTGTGGGGCTTCTTCTCATCTCACATCTTTGTTTCACAGATTAAACTACTGTGGTTGGTGATATTGGCCAATATCATTTCCATGTCCCACTGGCAGGTTGGAGCTGGGCTGCTCACCTTTACCCCTTCCCTGTGCACCACCCTGCCCCCTACCCCCCATCAATGAAGTGCCTCATTTTCCAAATTTCCACTTCATGTTTTTCCCTTGACAGAGAATCAGCTTAGGGTGGTTCTTCTAAACTCGAGCATGTTTGCCTGCCTAGTTGCCATATGACCTCCCACCTTGCTCAGCAAAGTCCTTTGGGACCTGCTCCACCCACTGGATAGTCAAGCACTTGCTCCAAGGTCTTTGCAGCCATTTGCTTTTAGAATGAAGGCCCCATCTTTGAATGGGAAGCCGTAGAATTGTTCAGCATGCTGTGTATTGGAGAAAATAACATAGTAGCACTGGGAAGACTCCAAGATGAACCAAATCTCAAAACAGACGCTCAAGTTGTTAGGGGAAACAATACAACTCATGGCAGTTCTACCATAGGCTCATTTACAGCAAATGAGGCTGCAAACCAGAGCATGAAACTGATGGCCAATGTTTCTCTTGCCGTCTGTCTCTGCCAGAGAACCAGGGAGTGAACGAGAAGATAAATGGGTACACATGAACATTTCCACACCACCTTTCGTAATAAGGACAGCAAAACTCTGACTTCTTAAAGATCTCTGGGAGCTATCGGCTGTGGTGGATGGAAGAGACAATTTGTTAGCGTGATATATGTTCCTTAGTTTCTGATGATACATAAATTATCCCATGAGCCATGATACATATGGTTTACAGAGAATTTTAAATGAAAGCAATTTTTTTTTTTCTAGCAACACTAATTGCCTAGCAGCAGTAAATTACTCATTCCCCGCTTCCTGTGGGCTGCGGTCATTACTCTCTCCTGGCGGTTGAGCCCATGTCCCCCAAGAGAAATGTTTGCTTTGACAAAGTGAATTTACATCCTCACTTGTGAGCCTGCCATGCTGGGTCTACAGAAGGAGAGGGTATTAATAATGCCTGATTTCAGACCTAGCACCGAGTGTTTGTGTTATCCTGCATGTGTTATCTATGAAAACAGGACAGTGTGTTGGGTCTTAGCTCTTGGCTGCCTTTGGAGAAAAATCAGGGAGCTGCTATCAATATTTAATCTTTTCCAGCTTGGAGGTTTAAAAGGTAGACTTAGATAAGAAACATGGACATTTCCAGGATGACAAGTTAAGCAAGGGAAGTGATAAGCACCATTAATTTGGGGAAATATTAGATAATGATGTGTGTAGATGGAAAATGGTGATGCTATTAAAGACTGTAATTCGATACATATTTGTTGATTTCCAACATTGTGCTAGGAGCTTAGGAAGTAAGGAATGAATGACACGATCCCTGCCCTCACGAAGTTTGGTGTCTAATGGGAGGGACAGCCATGTACCAAGCAAGGATAATACAAGGTCACCCACGGTACTAAATGAGAGCAGAATGGCAGTAGCTCCTGCCTGCCTGGAGTATAAATGAAGGCCTCTGAAGGAGAAGTAGACAAAGCTAGAACTGAGACTTGAATAACACATTTTATTTGACCAGACAGCCATGGTGTAGGGTGGGGGGGTAGGGCTTTCTGGCTAAAAGGAACGGTGTGGCAATGGCTTGGACATCTGAGAGAGAACCCAGCCAGTTAGCGAAACTATGTTTTGGGGTGGTCAGAATATAGGTCACATGTTGGAGAAAATGGTTAGAAGACAAAACTCGAGAAACGGCAAAGGAGGGCTTTAGACCCGGGAGGTACATGACCAGAGAAGGCAGAACTGGGAAGGATGGATCAGGGTGGTATGAGATAAGCAAGGAAATCAGTTACAAAGTGACTGCAATTAAATTTAAAAAAAAAAAAGTGATGCTATTACCCTGTAATTAAACTAAAAAACAAACACAATGAAAAACTTTGCCTGAAAACTGTCTCTGAGGAATATACCAGCTCTCACATATATGTGTTATCTATCTGTATGTATATTTTTTCTTTTTTTTTTTTTCGGTATGCGGGGCTCTCACTGCTGTGGCCTCTCCCGTTGCGGAGCACAGGCTCCAGACGCGCAGGCTCAGCGGCCATGGCTCACGGGCCCAGCCGCTCCGCGGCACGTGGGATCCTCCCGGACCGGGACACGAACCCGTGTCCCCTGCATCGGCAGGCGGACTCTCAACCACTGCGCCACCAGGGAAGCCCTATTTTTTCTTTCTTAAAAGGTTTCTCTGATAAATACCCTGTCATTTCCCTGAGAGTTTGTGCTTTTAGACTATGCATTTAGAGGGAGGGTCTCTTTTCATAACTTCTATTATTGAGAAATGTATTTATTAGGATGAATGGGTTGAATGCATATTTCTATCACATGGTATTTCTCCTTCCCGCATATTTAAAAAGAAGGTTATCAAAGACTGTCTCCACATCATCCCTCCCCACCTAATCCTACACACACACACACCACTCTGCAGCACCCTGAACTTGACCAGCCACAGTTTGTGTCTGTAAAGGTGGCGAGACTTGTAGGTGTGACCGCTAACAAAGCCAGCCTGACATCTCTAGTCTGAAGTTTACGGGTGGCACACAGACTTTCGGAAGTTTCCATCTCCCTGCCCCCTACCCAGGACAGCCATCCAGATTTGGGTGTGGGATCACAAAGGTCAGACTGAGTGTGGCCACCTGGGAAAGCGGTGTCACTGGGAAGTGCTGGGAGGTGCTCTGCCTCAATGCCTCCTTAGGCTAGGACAGCGTGGCAGAGGGGTGTGGAGAGGCTGAGGGTTAGGGGACGGCGGGGTGAACTGATTAAAGGACTCTGAGAAGAGGCTGTGTGATTTGGAGGTCTGTAGTGAACGTGGTCATGTTAGAGGACTATTCCTGGGCTCAAGTAGCCTGAGACTGGGAGGAGAGCCAGGGCGGAGAGGGTGGCATAGCTTCCATCTCACAAATGTAGAAAACCTGGCATGTACAAGTGCCCAGGTGCACTATTTCCTTCCAGACCCCTGCAGAGGAGGTCAGCAGTTTGTGCTGAGACCAACCCCAGTCATTCCTCCTTTCAAGGTCTACCTGCTCCAGTGAACTCACCTGGTGAGGACCAGAGGTGGGAGACTCCTAACAGCTCCTTAATTCATGGAATGGGTGAGGGGCAGGGGGTGGAAACCCTATCAGGGGTTTCCTCACCTCTCAAAGTAGGAGGTCAGGGAAGCCAGGCTGGGCGTTGGTGGTGAGAGAGAACTCTGCAGGCTGAGCATCCTGAGAGGCACAGTGGGAAGCCTGGCTCGGCCGCTGGAGGTTCACCCTCTCAGCGTGCTCAGAGGGCCAAACCGTGATCTTCAGGCACTCTACACCGGCACCGTGACCCTGGGTGACCAGCAAGACACTATGCGGGCAAACTGTCTTGTCCACAACTGTTCCTGGACAGTGAGGCTGCCCAGCCCGAGTCTGATCTCTGGTGAAAATGCATTGGAGTTTCCAGGCAGACTAACTCGGAGACTGTTTCCTGTATCTTTTCTCGAGGAAGTCAAGTTCCTGGAACAGTACTTAAGGAACCATAGTAATGGACTGAGGAAGGGATGGGTGGATCAGTGATGATTCTTCTACTAGAATTTTATCTCCCTTGCATAAGTGGCTCCAGAGTCCATCTGGGAAAGATGAGCACATGGTAAGAGATGACAGGCAGATGAGGGAAGTTTGGGTGCAGGCATGGTTATGGCTAATGGGTGATGACGGGGCTTGATCTCTCTCACACTTTTCTCTGGGCTTCAGGAGGCCCTAACCTTTAGCCCTTATGCAAAATATTCTGTCACAGTTTCCACATGCATATGATTGAGACAAAAGAGTTGACATTTGTTATTCTGTATTAAAAATGAAGCAACTAAATGGGATAAACCCCGTAGATATATATTTCTACCCCATGGGCCTTTTCCAAGAAGGACAATTCATGTTCACAGCAGGCAGTTCAGACGGTAAGTTATTGAGATAGAAGTGCGTACAAGACAAATGAGCTAGTCTCATCAACCAGCATCATCAGGAATGTGTCTTAAAAAAGATAACTATTCAGCACCTTGCAACCATGTAGCCAAATAAATTCTGGATGGATTAAAGATTTAAACATGAAAAATTAAGCCTGTAAAAGAACTAGAAAGAAATATAGATGAATATTGATCTGACTCAAGAAGTAGAGAAGGGCTTTCTGAGTTTAAAGCTGCAAATAAACCATAAGAGAAAAATCAGACAAATTTACTACACAAAAAGGAAAAATTTCAGAGAATTAAGAATGTAAACAAAAATTTTAAAGTGCCCTGGGAAAAAAGAATTGCAGCATATATGACTGGCTTAGTATCCTTTCTCAGTGAAGGAACATTACAAATTTCTGGAGGGTGAGCCCCAAAGGTAAGGACTAAATTTTTTGTGTTTCTGTATTTCATGTGTATAGCATTTTTCCTGACGAGTAGCAAGCACACAAAAAACAGTATATTTTTGAAAAGCTATATTCAGCTGGTTGCCTACTATGTACACCTATTATTGCTACTCATCCCAACAAACTTACAGCTTATGTATCAGGATGTCCACTTTACTGAAGAGAAAACTTCAGATTAGGTGACAGAGCCTGGCTTCAAATCCAAAGCTTCTGACTCCTAAGCTCTCTCTCATCTTCCCTTTCTTCTGCCTGCTTTCTAAATAATGCTTGCTGAATAGAACTGAACGGCAGGAAAAAAATGTTCAACCTCCTTAATGAGAAATGTGACTTCTATTTTTGAACAACACCCTGTTAAGCAACATTCCTTGAACTCACACAATGCTGGTGCTAGTGGAAACTAATCCGTATCTTTGTAGGGGAGTTAAAAGCTCCATAGAGGTTCCCAGTTTTTACATTAAATTGCCAGGTGATTTAAACAAGTTGTCAAGATGCTCGAAACCTGAGAATCCTTATCTTTAATACAGAGATAATAAAATTGAGACTACAGAGAGGTCAAGTAACTTGTGCAAGGTCACACAGCAGTAATCACCAGAGCTGGGACTCAGACCCAGGCAGTCCATCGTTAGAGCTGGCTAGTTCACAAGGTTGATGTAATGTCTTGGAGATAAGGGATGTCAGCAAGGTTTGTAAAGGATAAACTGGACACATTGGGTGAAGGGAGATAAAAATTAAAGTTATAAACCTGTTTTTTGTGTGGGCAAGAATTGTGAAAATAAGAGCTTGATAGGGACATCTCAGATGTCTGGGTGTGTCCTTCTTGACCTAGTATCTATTTTAAAGTTTCTACAGCTTAAAATGTACACTGGCAGTCTGATCATCCCCTCCCTCCCATCCCCTTTATGTAAACCAGTATGGCAGTACTGATTAATGGATCAAAGACAACATGCCCACACTTAGAATCGTACCCAACTAGCTTTTTCAAAAGAAAAAAGAAAATGAAAATAAAACAGATAATTGCATCCACTGGGGTGGAGTTTCTGGCATGTGCAATGATGAATCACCATATAGTTGTGATTAAGAAAAGACAGCCACCCCATAAAACCTCGACTTAGCACCTCTTTCATCTCACTGGCGGGAAGCCAGGAGAGTCGTGTTAAAACCTGTTTTAATATCTCTCATGTACTTTTCATGCCTCCGTGCAGTATTTGATCATTGACAAAGTCAGCAGTTGTATGTGCATCTCAATCAACGTACCTTTCAGGAAACGCCCTTCATATTCTGTCTCTCTAATTTATATAATTTATTTTTCTAAACCATTTGAGAGATAGTTGTATATATTATATCCCTTTATGCCTTAAGACCTCAGTGTGTATTGCCTAAGATCAAGAATAGCCTCTTAGGGCTTCCCTGGTGGCGCAGTGGTTGAGAATCCGCCTGCCGATGCAGGGGACACGGGTTCGTGCCCCCGTCCGGGAAGATCCCACATGCCGCGGAGCGGCTGCGGAGCCTGTGCTCCGCAACGGGAGAGGCCACAACAGTGAGAGGCCCGCGTACCACAAAAAAAAAAAAAAAAAAGAATAGCCTCTTATATACAAGGATATATTGTACAACACAGGGAATATAGCCAATATTTTATAATAACTATAAATGAAGTATAACCTTTAAAAATTGTGAATCACTATGTTGTACACCTGAAATTTATATGTATTGTACACCAACTATACCTCAATTAAAAAGCAAACAAAAAACAAAAAGAATAGCCTCTTATAGAATCATAGTACAATAATTAAATTCAGGAAATTTAACATTGATACAATGCTTTTATCAAATCTACAATCCATATTCCAGTTTTATCAATTGTCCCAGTGATATTCTTCATAGCATTCTTTCCCCTCCAGCACAGAATCCAATCCAGAGTCTCTACTGAATTTAGTTGTCATATCTCCTTAGTTCCCTTTCATCTAGAACACTTTCTCAGACTTTGTCTTTCATGACACTGAGATTTTTGAAGAATACTGGTCATTATTTTACATACAGCCCCTTAATTTGGATTTGTTGATGTTTCTTCATGATTACATATAGGTTATATATTTTTGGTAGGAATACCACGGAAGCATTGTGGTGTCCTCCTCACGGTATCATATCTAGAAGCACATGACACGGGTGTGCTCCTCATGGGTGATATCTATTTTGATCACCCTGTCAAGATGTTGTCCGGTTTCCCCATCATTATAGTGGCCATAAAAATGCACAACTCAGATCTCCCAACGTGAGAAGCCTAACTGATGACTGTCCCAGCTGCTGTGCACAGAATCCATCTGGGTGGAGATTCCACTTTCCACTGACTGCTCTGGCCGATGAGTGAACACAGCAACAATCATAAGGCAGGCCCATTCCTGCCAGACGGGGACCCCTCTGATGGGCTCCCAGCAGCCTGGCTGAATTCCTCTTCGAACTGGGTTGCATCAAAGACTCTCCTACCCAGCACTTCATCTTCTCCTCCCTCCCTCATGAGGTCAGACTGGCATTGTCTGACAGCCATCCCTGCCTCCTGTGGCTCACTCCCCTTTTTCCCTCACAGCCGCTTCCTCTCCCTGCAAATTCTTTTGCATTTCCCAGCATCTGCCTCTTGGAGGGTCTGAACTAACACAAAGTGATACAGAAAGAGGTGGTTGAAAACAGGTGTTAAGATGGAAATTTGGGACTGGTTAACTCATCCCTGGTGGGTGATGAGGATACCGTCCTGAGCGGTAGGTGGGGCACACATAGTCTCTGATACAAGGTGGTGGCCCCGTTGCCAAAGATTTCACTACTGGTGACCTGGAAATGCGTCCTGGTGGTCAGGAATGCCATTGCAGCTGCGATGATTCAGGATGACTCAGTCATTTTGAAGATATGGGGAGAAGAATGCTTACAAAGACAGTAGAGTTGGCTGATTACTTCTAAGTTGACTGGCCCTCTGCAGAGAGGTGAGAAACTAAGGCTGAGACGAAGTAGTTAAAGGCCTAGTGTGAGAGCCAGAGGTCTTGGTGGTAGCTTACAAAGAGCACTTGATCTCCTGAAGTGCAAGAGCAGACAGACTGAGCTGTGGATTGAAGACCCTATTTAGTAGACTTTCTTATCCTTATTTTATATATGGGAAAATGGAGGTTCAGAGAGATGGAGTCACTTGCCTTTATTCACGCAGCTCCCAGCTTTTTGACAGGTCAGTGTACGTACTCTTTCTGCAGATATGTTTGTGTGAATCCACGGACTTCACAGAAAGAGAAGGCAGCCGTTGCTTTTGGAGGGAACACTGCTATATCATATCCACTGCATATTCCATCTCACTCCCTCTTCACTACTATTTTGACCACTTTTTTTTTTTTTTTTTTGCCAGACTCATGTCTCCACCTCAAAAATTCAGGTCACCTAAATAAGAATGATGGGTTAGACGTTCTAACCAAACTTACAAGAGCTACAAAACCAACCGCTAAGAAAAAACACTTCTTTACACTAAACACTGAAACAAGTTTTCTTTCTCTTTGGTATACATGTAACTCCAATGTGTGCATTTCAAGTGAGAGAGAGATGAATGGTGAGAATTGTTTTACTGGGCCATGATTTGCTAATATTTGTGTAACTGTATGAATGGGAGTAGTTTTACTCTTAAACATTAGACAAAGCACAATAACAGATAATTGAGATTTTTCAGGCATGTTCAAGAAATGGTGAGTAAAGCTAATACTAACAATCCATCCTAGGACCATGGATTCATAATAACATCTTACATTCAATAGTAAATACTAAAAGGTTCGCAAAGGGCTGTCACATGTATTATTTAGTTTTATTCTGACAATAACCTTGCATTAGGTAGAGCAAGTTTTATTATCCCTATTTTATATATGGAGAAATTATATTCTTTCACAAACAGAAAAACTAAATAAAGAAAGTTAATTGAAATGCTCATGCATTATAAGAAATGCATCTGAAACCTGGCAAAAGAGGAACTCAGTTTCTGAAACTACCTACTGTTCTGCCTGGAAACTTTCATTTCTTTTATAATTTTAAATATTTAATATAATTGCTGATACACTATAGTCAGTGTTTCCAACTTGCAGAGAACCCTCACTTAAACCTATAATTCCTTTTGCTGCTCTTTTCAATCAGGATTTAATGAATAAAATAATACGAGCACTCAACATGATTTCCTTTTCTTTTGACATTGCTGAACATTGCAAGCAGCTTAAAACCTTTTAAATTGCCATGGGGTTAATTTAAAAGGAAAGATAAAAGAACTAAACTTAGTAATTTCTACATCTGATTTATTTGGGAGGTGGGATGGAAAGGGGTTATTATTATTTTTTCCAGTAGAAATACTTCTCTAAATGTCGCAAGGGAAGTAAGGAAAAAACAGTTTTATAGCCAAAACTGTGCTTTTTTATTTAGCAAAGTAGTTTCTTGGAGAATAATTTATGTATGTGAGGATTCTCTTTATCTCAAATACGTTTTGCCTTAAGGTCTCATTTGTTGGATATTGATAGAGTTAAAGAGGCTGTCTTTTGGTTAATCTTTGCTTAGTATATATTTCTTATCATATGACTTAAATATATCTCATTCAAATAGCATGTAGCTGGATTTGTTAGCTCAATCAAAGCATCTATATTTAAACTGGATAGTTTATTTTGTTTACGCTGCTGTGACAACAGACATATTTGGACGTATTTCTACAATCCTAATTTTTATTTTTCATAAATTATGCTCTTTTTTTCTCGTTTCTTTCCCCCTCCTTTCCTTCTGTTGGATTAGGGGAGCTTTTCTTTATTCCCTTCTATTTCTTTTCTTTTAGTATTTACTCAACTTTTGAACCTTTTACCTGACTTAGAAAAGTCTCAAGTTAATAAAAAAATTTTTTAAAAAAATATGTATTGGGCTGCACTGGGTCTTAGTTTTATGCCACGTGGGCTCTTAGTTGTGGCATGCGGGCTCTAGTTCCCTGATCAGGGATCGAACCCTGGTCCCCTGCATTGGGAGCATGGAGTCTTAACCACTGGACCACCAGGGAAGTCCTTCAAGTTAATCAAAATTTTAATATTACTCTTTAATTGCATAAGAACCTTGGTCTTTTGCCTCAGGTCACCCTAATTTTCCATTTACTGTCTGTATTACATGATTTTCTTGTCTAGTAATTTACTTCCTTTTTCTATCTCCTTTCCCTCATTAATTGTTATTTTTACTTATTGTCTGGTACAGGCAATGTTTATTCCGATTTACTCATAGTTTTACCACTTACCTTAGTAAAAATGCTTTTTGCAAACCACTTCCTCTTTCTGGGTTTAATTTTCTTTTTTCTTTAATAGCTCTTTTATCGAGTCTGTCTTCATTTGAAAAACATCTTTATTTCACACTCGGTTGTCAATATGTAACTCTTTAGCTGGAAATTAAATTAAATGGTAATGATATTCCACTGCCCTGGTCTCTTGCTGTTGAGAAATGTTATCAGTCTAAATAAACTGTCTTTTCTCACTGGTTGCTTTTAAGATTTACTCATCTTTAATACTTCAGCATGTGTGTGTGTGTGTGTGTGTGTGTGTGTGTGTGTGTGTGTGTGTATTTTTAAAATTTACTTGTTTGAGGTAGTGGTGGTTCTTGAATCAGAAAATGTATGTCTTTCTTCAATTCTGAAAATACTGAGTCAGTAGTTTAAAAAAATAGTATTTCTTTCTGCCCGTTCTTTCTTATCTGGCTTCCTGAAACTCTGATTATAAACCTGTTGAACCTTCTCTTTTTGGTATCTCCTAATCTTTCTTTCATATTTTAATCCCCCTTTTTTCTTTCTGCTACAGTGTAATGAATTTCTTTAGGTAATATCTTTCAGTTCATTAATTCTCTCTTCAGAGGTTTTAAAATTTTTGTTCAAGTGGTTCATTGAATTTTTTTGAAATTTAAATGACTCAATTTTTCATTTCTAGAAGTTCTTTGTGGTTCTCTTTTTTTTACTGTCCTATTTTCTTTTAAAAGTGTCTTGCTATATTTTCAACTTCTTGTATGAGCAGGACTCATAAGATATAAACAGATTATAATTGTAATCTTTCCCCAAATTCCCATTTAAGCCTGATGTATGATCAAGCCTTTCCCCTGCCTTTTAGGTGAAGTCATAGGCAAGTCTCATAAATGTCCTACTTTTTATTAGATAATTGGGCATCCTGTGATTACTTTTAGACCCAAGAGTGATAATAAAAAGACAACACAATTTTAAAGTGGGAAAAATACTTGAACAGACACTTCAAGAATATAAATGAATGCTAATAAGCACATGAAAAGATGATCAAAAGTCACCAGGGAAACACAACTTAAAACTGCCATGAGATACCACTTCACACACACTATAATGACTAAAATTAGAAAGACTAAGGATATCAAATGTTGGCAAAAAGTGAACCAACTGGGAGTCTCAGATATTGCCAAGAAGAGTATAAAATGGTACAACCTTTTGAAAACCTATTTAGCCATTACTTACACATTTAAACATACACCTGCTCCATGACTCAGCAATTCCACTTACAGTTATTTACTCAAGAGGAATGAGAACATATGTCCACAAAAAGACTTGTATAGCAGTATTCAGAGCAGTCTTATTTGTAGTAGCTAAAAACTGGAAATAACACAAATGTCCATTAACAGATAAATGAATACATTTTTAAATATCCATACAATAGAATACTACTCAACAAAAACAACAAAAAGTCATGAACTACTAATACAACAACAACTGGGGTAAATATCAAAAGCATTAAGTTGAGTGAAAGAAACCAGATATAGTATATGATTCTATATATGAAGTTCTAGAACAAAGAAAACTAAGATATAGTGATAGAAATCAGAGGGTCAGCGATTCACTGGAAAGGGCCCCAAGAGAACTTCTGCTCTTCTTTTTCTAGCTTTTTAAGGTAGAAGTTTAGGTCATTGATTTTTAAACTTTATTTCCTTCTATTATCAGTAATTAAAGCTGTAAACATCCCTCTAAATACTGTTTTGGCAGCAGCTCATAAATTTTGATATGTAATGTTTTCGCTGTCATTCAGTTGAAAATATTTTCTAAATTCTCTTGTGATTGCTTCTTTGACCAACAGGTTATTCTTCTATATGTTGCTTAATTTACAGATATTTGAGGATTTTCTAGATATCTTTTTGTTATTGGCTTCTAATTTATTACCATTTTGGCCAGAGAATAATTTCAGTCCTCTTAGATTTATTGAAACTTGTTTTATGATTCAGAATATGGTCTGTGACTGTTACATGTGCACTTAAAAATATAGGTATTTTGTAGTTGATGGGTCTAATGTTTAATAAATGCCAACTAGGTCAAGTTGCTTGATAGTGTTGTTCAAATAACCTATAATGTAATTTTTTGCCTAGCCACCCTATAAATTACTGAGAAACAGATGTTAAAATCTCCAACTATGACTCCCTCTTGTGAGAGCACTGGAATCACAACTAACTGCTGAACAATCATCGACAGGAAGACACTGGAACTCAGCAAAAAATATACCCCATATCCAAAGACAAAGGAGAAGCCACAATGAGATGGTAGGAGGGGTGCAATCACAGTAAAATCAATTCCCATAACTGCTGGGTTGGTGACACACAAACTGGAGAAGACTTATAACACAGAAGTCCACCCACTAGAGTGAAGGTTCTGAGCCCCACGTCAGGCTTCCCAATCTGGGGGTCCAGCAACAGGAGGAGGAAAATTCAGGAAATTTAACATTGATACAATGCTTTTATCAAATCTACAATCCATATTCCAGTTTTATCAATTGTCCCAGTGATATTCTTCATAGCATTCTTTCCCCTCCAGCACAGAATCCAATCCAGAGTCTCTACTGAATTTAGTTGTCATATCTCCTTAGTTCCCTTTCATCTAGAACACTTTCTCAGACTTTGTCTTTCATGACACTGAGATTTTTGAAGAATACTGGTCATTATTTTACATACAGCCCCTTAATTTGGATTTGTTGATGTTTCTTCATGATTACATATAGGTTATATATTTTTGGTAGGAATACCACGGAAGCATTGTGGTGTCCTCCTCACGGTATCATATCTAGAAGCACATGACACGGGTGTGCTCCTCATGGGTGATATCTATTTTGATCACCCTGTCAAGATGTTGTCCGGTTTCCCCATCATTATAGTGGCCATAAAAATGCACAACTCAGATCTCCCAACGTGAGAAGCCTAACTGATGACTGTCCCAGCTGCTGTGCACAGAATCCATCTGGGTGGAGATTCCACTTTCCACTGACTGCTCTGGCCGATGAGTGAACACAGCAACAATCATAAGGCAGGCCCATTCCTGCCAGACGGGGACCCCTCTGATGGGCTCCCAGCAGCCTGGCTGAATTCCTCTTCGAACTGGGTTGCATCAAAGACTCTCCTACCCAGCACTTCATCTTCTCCTCCCTCCCTCATGAGGTCAGACTGGCATTGTCTGACAG
This sequence comes from Physeter macrocephalus, assembly GCF_002837175.3. Taxonomy (NCBI): domain Eukaryota; kingdom Metazoa; phylum Chordata; class Mammalia; order Artiodactyla; family Physeteridae; genus Physeter; species Physeter macrocephalus. Next base: position 109,715,286 of record NC_041217.1, read on the forward strand.
CCATCCCTGCCTCCTGTGGCTCACTCCCCTTTTTCCCTCACAGCCGCTTCCTCTCCCTGCAAATTCTTTTGCATTTCCCAGCATCTGCCTCTTGGAGGGTCTGAACTAACACAAAGTGATACAGAAAGAGGTGGTTGAAAACAGGTGTTAAGATGGAAATTTGGGACTGGTTAACTCATCCCTGGTGGGTGATGAGGATACCGTCCTGAGCGGTAGGTGGGGCACACATAGTCTCTGATACAAGGTGGTGGCCCCGTTGCCAAAGATTTCACTACTGGTGACCTGGAAATGCGTCCTGGTGGTCAGGAATGCCATTGCAGCTGCGATGATTCAGGATGACTCAGTCATTTTGAAGATATGGGGAGAAGAATGCTTACAAAGACAGTAGAGTTGGCTGATTACTTCTAAGTTGACTGGCCCTCTGCAGAGAGGTGAGAAACTAAGGCTGAGACGAAGTAGTTAAAGGCCTAGTGTGAGAGCCAGAGGTCTTGGTGGTAGCTTACAAAGAGCACTTGATCTCCTGAAGTGCAAGAGCAGACAGACTGAGCTGTGGATTGAAGACCCTATTTAGTAGACTTTCTTATCCTTATTTTATATATGGGAAAATGGAGGTTCAGAGAGATGGAGTCACTTGCCTTTATTCACGCAGCTCCCAGCTTTTTGACAGGTCAGTGTACGTACTCTTTCTGCAGATATGTTTGTGTGAATCCACGGACTTCACAGAAAGAGAAGGCAGCCGTTGCTTTTGGAGGGAACACTGCTATATCATATCCACTGCATATTCCATCTCACTCCCTCTTCACTACTATTTTGACCACTTTTTTTTTTTTTTTTTTGCCAGACTCATGTCTCCACCTCAAAAATTCAGGTCACCTAAATAAGAATGATGGGTTAGACGTTCTAACCAAACTTACAAGAGCTACAAAACCAACCGCTAAGAAAAAACACTTCTTTACACTAAACACTGAAACAAGTTTTCTTTCTCTTTGGTATACATGTAACTCCAATGTGTGCATTTCAAGTGAGAGAGAGATGAATGGTGAGAATTGTTTTACTGGGCCATGATTTGCTAATATTTGTGTAACTGTATGAATGGGAGTAGTTTTACTCTTAAACATTAGACAAAGCACAATAACAGATAATTGAGATTTTTCAGGCATGTTCAAGAAATGGTGAGTAAAGCTAATACTAACAATCCATCCTAGGACCATGGATTCATAATAACATCTTACATTCAATAGTAAATACTAAAAGGTTCGCAAAGGGCTGTCACATGTATTATTTAGTTTTATTCTGACAATAACCTTGCATTAGGTAGAGCAAGTTTTATTATCCCTATTTTATATATGGAGAAATTATATTCTTTCACAAACAGAAAAACTAAATAAAGAAAGTTAATTGAAATGCTCATGCATTATAAGAAATGCATCTGAAACCTGGCAAAAGAGGAACTCAGTTTCTGAAACTACCTACTGTTCTGCCTGGAAACTTTCATTTCTTTTATAATTTTAAATATTTAATATAATTGCTGATACACTATAGTCAGTGTTTCCAACTTGCAGAGAACCCTCACTTAAACCTATAATTCCTTTTGCTGCTCTTTTCAATCAGGATTTAATGAATAAAATAATACGAGCACTCAACATGATTTCCTTTTCTTTTGACATTGCTGAACATTGCAAGCAGCTTAAAACCTTTTAAATTGCCATGGGGTTAATTTAAAAGGAAAGATAAAAGAACTAAACTTAGTAATTTCTACATCTGATTTATTTGGGAGGTGGGATGGAAAGGGGTTATTATTATTTTTTCCAGTAGAAATACTTCTCTAAATGTCGCAAGGGAAGTAAGGAAAAAACAGTTTTATAGCCAAAACTGTGCTTTTTTATTTAGCAAAGTAGTTTCTTGGAGAATAATTTATGTATGTGAGGATTCTCTTTATCTCAAATACGTTTTGCCTTAAGGTCTCATTTGTTGGATATTGATAGAGTTAAAGAGGCTGTCTTTTGGTTAATCTTTGCTTAGTATATATTTCTTATCATATGACTTAAATATATCTCATTCAAATAGCATGTAGCTGGATTTGTTAGCTCAATCAAAGCATCTATATTTAAACTGGATAGTTTATTTTGTTTACGCTGCTGTGACAACAGACATATTTGGACGTATTTCTACAATCCTAATTTTTATTTTTCATAAATTATGCTCTTTTTTTCTCGTTTCTTTCCCCCTCCTTTCCTTCTGTTGGATTAGGGGAGCTTTTCTTTATTCCCTTCTATTTCTTTTCTTTTAGTATTTACTCAACTTTTGAACCTTTTACCTGACTTAGAAAAGTCTCAAGTTAATAAAAAAATTTTTTAAAAAAATATGTATTGGGCTGCACTGGGTCTTAGTTTTATGCCACGTGGGCTCTTAGTTGTGGCATGCGGGCTCTAGTTCCCTGATCAGGGATCGAACCCTGGTCCCCTGCATTGGGAGCATGGAGTCTTAACCACTGGACCACCAGGGAAGTCCTTCAAGTTAATCAAAATTTTAATATTACTCTTTAATTGCATAAGAACCTTGGTCTTTTGCCTCAGGTCACCCTAATTTTCCATTTACTGTCTGTATTACATGATTTTCTTGTCTAGTAATTTACTTCCTTTTTCTATCTCCTTTCCCTCATTAATTGTTATTTTTACTTATTGTCTGGTACAGGCAATGTTTATTCCGATTTACTCATAGTTTTACCACTTACCTTAGTAAAAATGCTTTTTGCAAACCACTTCCTCTTTCTGGGTTTAATTTTCTTTTTTCTTTAATAGCTCTTTTATCGAGTCTGTCTTCATTTGAAAAACATCTTTATTTCACACTCGGTTGTCAATATGTAACTCTTTAGCTGGAAATTAAATTAAATGGTAATGATATTCCACTGCCCTGGTCTCTTGCTGTTGAGAAATGTTATCAGTCTAAATAAACTGTCTTTTCTCACTGGTTGCTTTTAAGATTTACTCATCTTTAATACTTCAGCATGTGTGTGTGTGTGTGTGTGTGTGTGTGTGTGTGTGTGTGTGTGTGTGTGTATTTTTAAAATTTACTTGTTTGAGGTAGTGGTGGTTCTTGAATCAGAAAATGTATGTCTTTCTTCAATTCTGAAAATACTGAGTCAGTAGTTTAAAAAAATAGTATTTCTTTCTGCCCGTTCTTTCTTATCTGGCTTCCTGAAACTCTGATTATAAACCTGTTGAACCTTCTCTTTTTGGTATCTCCTAATCTTTCTTTCATATTTTAATCCCCCTTTTTTCTTTCTGCTACAGTGTAATGAATTTCTTTAGGTAATATCTTTCAGTTCATTAATTCTCTCTTCAGAGGTTTTAAAATTTTTGTTCAAGTGGTTCATTGAATTTTTTTGAAATTTAAATGACTCAATTTTTCATTTCTAGAAGTTCTTTGTGGTTCTCTTTTTTTTACTGTCCTATTTTCTTTTAAAAGTGTCTTGCTATATTTTCAACTTCTTGTATGAGCAGGACTCATAAGATATAAACAGATTATAATTGTAATCTTTCCCCAAATTCCCATTTAAGCCTGATGTATGATCAAGCCTTTCCCCTGCCTTTTAGGTGAAGTCATAGGCAAGTCTCATAAATGTCCTACTTTTTATTAGATAATTGGGCATCCTGTGATTACTTTTAGACCCAAGAGTGATAATAAAAAGACAACACAATTTTAAAGTGGGAAAAATACTTGAACAGACACTTCAAGAATATAAATGAATGCTAATAAGCACATGAAAAGATGATCAAAAGTCACCAGGGAAACACAACTTAAAACTGCCATGAGATACCACTTCACACACACTATAATGACTAAAATTAGAAAGACTAAGGATATCAAATGTTGGCAAAAAGTGAACCAACTGGGAGTCTCAGATATTGCCAAGAAGAGTATAAAATGGTACAACCTTTTGAAAACCTATTTAGCCATTACTTACACATTTAAACATACACCTGCTCCATGACTCAGCAATTCCACTTACAGTTATTTACTCAAGAGGAATGAGAACATATGTCCACAAAAAGACTTGTATAGCAGTATTCAGAGCAGTCTTATTTGTAGTAGCTAAAAACTGGAAATAACACAAATGTCCATTAACAGATAAATGAATACATTTTTAAATATCCATACAATAGAATACTACTCAACAAAAACAACAAAAAGTCATGAACTACTAATACAACAACAACTGGGGTAAATATCAAAAGCATTAAGTTGAGTGAAAGAAACCAGATATAGTATATGATTCTATATATGAAGTTCTAGAACAAAGAAAACTAAGATATAGTGATAGAAATCAGAGGGTCAGCGATTCACTGGAAAGGGCCCCAAGAGAACTTCTGCTCTTCTTTTTCTAGCTTTTTAAGGTAGAAGTTTAGGTCATTGATTTTTAAACTTTATTTCCTTCTATTATCAGTAATTAAAGCTGTAAACATCCCTCTAAATACTGTTTTGGCAGCAGCTCATAAATTTTGATATGTAATGTTTTCGCTGTCATTCAGTTGAAAATATTTTCTAAATTCTCTTGTGATTGCTTCTTTGACCAACAGGTTATTCTTCTATATGTTGCTTAATTTACAGATATTTGAGGATTTTCTAGATATCTTTTTGTTATTGGCTTCTAATTTATTACCATTTTGGCCAGAGAATAATTTCAGTCCTCTTAGATTTATTGAAACTTGTTTTATGATTCAGAATATGGTCTGTGACTGTTACATGTGCACTTAAAAATATAGGTATTTTGTAGTTGATGGGTCTAATGTTTAATAAATGCCAACTAGGTCAAGTTGCTTGATAGTGTTGTTCAAATAACCTATAATGTAATTTTTTGCCTAGCCACCCTATAAATTACTGAGAAACAGATGTTAAAATCTCCAACTATGACTCCCTCTTGTGAGAGCACTGGAATCACAACTAACTGCTGAACAATCATCGACAGGAAGACACTGGAACTCAGCAAAAAATATACCCCATATCCAAAGACAAAGGAGAAGCCACAATGAGATGGTAGGAGGGGTGCAATCACAGTAAAATCAATTCCCATAACTGCTGGGTTGGTGACACACAAACTGGAGAAGACTTATAACACAGAAGTCCACCCACTAGAGTGAAGGTTCTGAGCCCCACGTCAGGCTTCCCAATCTGGGGGTCCAGCAACAGGAGGAGGAATTCCTAGAGAATCAGACTTTGAAGACTAGCGGGGTTTGATTGCAGGACTTCGACAGGACTGAGGGAAACAGAGACTCCACTCTTGGCTGGCAAACACAAAGTAGTGTGCGCATCGGGACCCAGGGGAAGGAGCGGTGACCCCATGGGAGTCTGAACTAGACCTACCTGCTAGTGTTGGAGGGTCTCCTGCAGAGGCAGGGGGTGGCTGTGGCTCACCATGAGGACAAGGACACTGGCAGCAGAAGTTCTGGGAAGTACTCCTTTCTGTGAGCCCCCCCAGAGTCCGCCATTAGCCCCACCAAAGAACCGGGTAGCCTCCAGTTTTGGGTCGCCTCAGGCCAAACAACCAACAGGGAGGGGACCAGGCCCCACCCATCAGCAGCCAAGTGAATTAAAGTTTTACTGAGCTCTGCCCACCAGAGCAACAGCCAGCTCTACACACCACCAGTCCCCCCCATCAGGAAACTTGCAAAAGCCTCTTAGATAGCCTCATCCACCAGAGGGCAGACAGCAGAAGCAAGAACTACAATCCTGCAGCCTGTGGAACAAAAACCACATTCGCAGAAAGATAGACAAGATGAAAAGGCAGAGGGCTGTGTACCAGATGAAGGAAACAACTAAATGAAGTGGAGATAGGAAATCTTCCAGAAGAAGAATTCAGAAAAATGATAGTGAAGATGATCCAGGACCTTGGAAAAAGAAAGGAGGCAAAGATTGAGAAGATGCAAGAAATGTTTAACAAAGACCTATTAGAATTAAAGAACAAACACCTAGAAGAATTAAAGAACAAACAAACAGACATGAACAATACAATAACTGAAATGAAAAATACACTAGAAGGAATCAATAGCAGAATAACTGAGGCAGAAGAACGGATAAGTGACCTGGAAGACAGAATGGTGGGATTCACTGCCATGGAACAGAATAAAGAAAAAAGAATGAAAAGAAAGGAAGACAGCCTAAGGGACCTCTGGGACAACACTGAACTCAACAACATTCACATTATAGGGGTCCCAGAGGAGAAGAGAGAGAGAAAGGACCCGAGAAAATATTTGAAGAGATTATAGTCTAAAACTTCCCTAACATGGGAAAGGAAATAGCCACTCAGGTCCAGGAAGCATAGAGAGTCCCAGGCAGGATAAAACCAAGGAGAAATATGCTGAGACACATAGTAATCAAACTGACAAAAATTAAAGACAAAGAAAAAATATTGAAAGCAACAAGGGAAAAATGACAAATAATAGACAAGGGAACTCCCATAAGGTTAACAGCTGATTTCTCAGCAGAAACTCTACAAGCCAGAAGGGAGTGACATGATAGATTTAAAGTGATGAAAGGGAAGAACCTACAACCAAGATTACTCCACCCGCCAAGGATATCATTCAGATTTGATGGAGAAATCAAAAGCTTTACAGACAAGCAAAGAGAATTCAGCACTACCAAACCAGCTCTACAACAAATGCTAAAGGAACTTCTCTACGTGGGAAACACAAGAGAAGAAAAGGACCTACAAAAACAAACCCAAAACAATTAAGAAAATGGTAATAGGAACATACATATCGATAATTACCTTAAATGTGAAAGGATTAAATGCTCCAACCAAAAGACACAGGCTTGGGCTTCCCTGTTGGCGCAGTGGTTGCACGTCTGCCTGCCGATGCAGGGGAACCAGGTTCGCGCCCCGGTCCGGGAGGATCCCACATGCCGCGGAGCGGCTGGGCCCGTGAGCCATGGCCGCTGAGCCTG
>NC_041217.1:109722507-109724729 GCF_002837175.3 Physeter macrocephalus
GAGGGGATGGAAAAAGATATTCCATGCAAATGGAAATCAAAAGAAAGCTGGAGAAGCAATACTCATATCTGATAAAATAGACTTTAAAATAAAGAATGTTACAAGAGACAAGGAAGGACATTACATAATGATCAAAGGATCAATCCAAGAAGAAGATATAACAATTATAAATATATAGGCACCCAACATAGGAGCACCTCAATACATAAGGCAACTACTAACAGCTCTAAAAGAGGAAATAGACAGTAACTCAATAATAGTGGGGGACTTAAACACTTCACTTACACCAATGGACAGATCATCCAAACAGAAAATTAATAAGGAAACACAAGCTTTAAATGACACAATAGATCAGACAGATTTAATTGATATTTATGGGACATTCCATCCAAACCCAGCAGATTACACTTTCTTCTTGGGTGAGCATGGAACATTCTCCAGGATAGATCACATCTTGGGTCACAAATCAGACTCAGTAAATTTAAGAAAATTGAAATGATATCAAGCATCTTTTTTGACCACAATGCTATGAGATTAGAAATCAATTGCAGGGGAAAAAACGTAAAAAACACAAACACATGGAGGCTAAACAATACATTCTTAAATAACCAAGAGATCACTGAAGAAATCAAAGAGGAAATCAAAAATACCTAGAGACAAATTACAACGAAAACGTGACGATCCAAAAGCTATGGAATGCAGCAAAAGAAGTTCTAAGAGGGAAGTTTATAACAATACAAACCTACCTCAAGAAACAAGAAAAATCTCAAATAAACAATCTAACCCTACACCTAAAGCAATTAGAGAAAGAAGAACAAAGAAAACCCAAAGTCAGTAGAAGGAAAGAAATCATAAAGATCAGAGCAGAAATAAATGAAATAGAAACAAAGAAAACAATAGCAAAGATCAATAAAACTAAAAGCTGGTTCTTGAGAAGATAAACAAAATTGATAAACACTTAGCCGGACTCATCAAGAAAAAAAGGGAGAGGACCCAAATCAATAAAATTAGAAATGAAAAAGAGGAAATCACAACTGACACCACAGAAATATAAAGGATTATAAGAGACTACTACAAACAACTATATGTCAATAGAGTGGACAACCAGGAAGTAATGGACAAATTCTTGGAAAGTTACAATTTTCCAAGACTGAACCAAGAAGAATTAGAAAATATAAACAGATGAATCACAAGTAATGAAATTGAAACTGTGATTAAAAATCTTCCAACAAACAAAAGTCCAGGACCAGATGGCTTCACAGGTGAATTCTATCAAACATTTAGAGAAGAGCTAACACCCATCCTTCTCAAAGTCTTCCCAAAAATTGCAGAGGAAGGAACACTCTTGAACTCATTCTATGAGGCCACCATCACCCTGATACCAAAACCAGACAAAGATACTACAAAAAAAGAAAAATACAGACGAATATCACTGATGAATATACATGCAAAAATCCTCAACAAAATACTAGCAAACAGAATCCAACAACACATTAAAAGGATCATACACCATGATCAAGTGGGATTTATCCCAGGGATGCAAGGATTCTGCAATATATGCAAATCAATCAATGTGGTACACCATATTAACAAATTGAAGAAGAAAAATCATATGATCCTCTCAATAGATGCAGAAAAAGCTTTTGACAAAATTCAACACCCCTTTATGATAAACACACACCAGAAAGTGGGCATAGAGGGAGCCCACCTCAACATAATAAAGGCCATATATGACAAACGCACAGCAAACATCATCCTCAATGGTGAAAAACTGAAAGCATTTCCTCTAAAATCAAGAACAAGACAAGGATGTCCACTCTCGCCACTAGTATTCAACATAGTTTTGGAAGTCCTAGCCACAGCAATCAGAGAAAAAAAGAAATAAAAGTAATACAAACTGGAAGAGAAGAAGTAAAATTGTCACTGTTTGTAGATGACATGATACTATACATAGAGAATCCTAAAGATGCTACCAGAAAACTACCAGAGCTAATCAATGAATCTGATAAAGTTGCAGGGTACAAAATTAATGCACAGAAATCTCTTGCATTCCTATACACTAATGATGAAAAATCTGAAAGAGAAATTAAGGAAACACTCCCATTTACCATTGCAACAAAAAGAATAAAATACCTAGGAATAAACCTACCTAGGGAGACAAAAGACCTGTATGCAGAAAACTATAAGACACTGATGAAAGAAATTAAAGATGATACAAACAG
>NC_041217.1:109724994-109725426 GCF_002837175.3 Physeter macrocephalus
AAACTCTTAGAGGAAAACATAGGAAGAATACTCTTTGACATAAATCACAGCAAGATGTTTTTTGATCCACCTCCTAGAGTAATGGAAATAAAAACAAAAATAAATAAATGGGACCTAATGAAACTTAAAAGCTTTTGCAAAGAAAACTACAAACAAGATGAAAAGACAACCATTAGAATGGGAGAAAATATTTGCAAAGGAATCAACGGACAAAGGATTAGTCTCCAAAATATATAAACAGCTCATGCAGCTCAATATTGAAAAAACAAACAACCCAATCCAAAAATGGGCAGAAGACCTAAATAGACATTCCTCCAAAGAAGACATACAAATGGCCACGAAGCACATGAAAAGCTGCTCCACATCACTAATTATTAGAGAAAAGCAAATCAAAACTACAATGAGGTATCACCTCACACCAGTTAGAATGGG
>NC_041217.1:109725653-109806467 GCF_002837175.3 Physeter macrocephalus
AGAAAACCATAATTCAAAAAGACACATGCACCCCAGTGTTCATTGCAGCACTATTTACAATAGCCAGGTCGTGGAAGCAACCTAAATGCCCATCGACAGATGAATGAATAAAGAAGATGTGGTACATATATACAGTGGACTATTACTCAGCCATAAAAAGGAATGAAATTGGGTCATTTGTAGAGACGTGGATGGATCTAGAGACTGTCATACAGAGTGAAGTGAGTCAGAAAGAGAAAAACAAATATCATATATTAATGCATATATGTAGAACCTAGAAAAATGGTACAGATGAACCGGTTTGCAGGGCAGAAATTGAGATTCAGACATAGAGAACAAACGTATGGACACCAAGTGGGGGAAAGTGGCTGGGGGGGTGGTGGTGGTGTGATGAATTGGGAGATTGGGATTGACATGTATACACTACTATGTATAAAATGAATAACTAATAAGAACCTGCTGTATTAAAAAATAAATAAAATTCTAAAATTCAAAAAAAAAAAAAAAAACCAAACAGCTCCCAAGGCCTGAACCAGGATCAAATTGCTGGAAGTTACATATGGAGACAGATCTGGCTCTGCAGAAAGAAAACTCTTCTAACATTACACCTCTTCTTAAATTGGATGTCCTGACTTACCATGTCAGGAACTTTCCAAGCTCTGGTCACCTTCAGCCGGATACTTGAGGCCTAGAATCATCCTTCAGGAAGAATTTCTGTCCTGGGTGGGAGGTTGGAATAAAAGTCACCACCTAACTCTTTAAAAAAAAAAGAAATCTCCAACTATGAGTATGGATTTGTCTATTTCTCCTTTTAGTTCTGCTAATTTTTATTTCATACAATTTGAAGGTCTGTTATTTGATGAATTGACCCTTTTAACATCATGAAATAACCCTGTTTTATTTTTCTAGTAATAATCTCATCTTTAAAAGAATTATTATAGTATAACATTTCTTGTTAATTTTCAGTGCAGTTTGAGGTAGGTACATTATTACATTTATAGTTGTAAAGACTAAGTGAAACTGGCCAAGTTTGTATAACTAGTGAATATGGTAGAGTATACTAAAGTTTTTGAACTTGACAGCAAGTCTTAGAAGTTATAGGTATTTTAATTCAAACAATCTTCTATGATAAAGTCTTATAACGTGTCTTTTAAAAACCTTTTTGGTTTTCACAATATTTATTCATTTAATATTTATTCCTACACGAGTCAGTATTCTTCTTACTAATACTCATGCTTCTCTTATTGTTCTTTGCCTCCACTATGTTCATTCCCACCATAACACAACATAATCAAAGTAAGCCATGACCCAGAAATTAAAAGGAGCTGAGAATTGAGCCTTCTAAAAAAATCTTCAATTATAGCCAAATAATTTATCATGACATATTTTCTTGTTTGTAAGAAAGAAATATTCATTAATGATTGTAAAGCCAAGTATAAAATTATGTGATGTAGTTATTACAATGTGCTTCTTTCATAAAATCACAGAACCCTATTTTGTTTTATATTTTTTGGTTTCAAAGTTTACTACATTAAAAAAAAAGAATGAAAACTTCTCTTGATCTTCTATTTTGAATGAATCAATTCTCTGTTTTAAATTGAGTAAAGGTTAATAGCTGAGATTGTTTCTATAGTTTACTCATGTCTCAGTCTTCTGTATTATTATTCAAATTATACAAAAAACATTAAATATTAACCCAGACAGTATCCATCAAATCCAATTGAAACAATCAATCCCTGAGATGAGAACGTTAGGGTCATATTACAGCTTTCTTTCACAAAACAAGGAAAAAAAGTTTAGTGCATGGAATGCAGAAACTTCTGACAAGATTTATTTACAACTATTTGCTTTTTCTTTTTCAGGTTACCAGAATAAATATTTGTGCAGCTGAAAATGTTGCTCGTAGCAGGTTCTTGATGGCTTCTCAGACAGGGCAAATATCTAGTCATAGCTTGAGTGTCAGGTTTGGGAGCAGAAACTGGCCTATTATATAAGGTGTTCTCATTGTCCATGCATGGCTTTAGCTTTGCCTGCCTAGACTCTCAGCACCCCACAGTGGTTGAATAGATGCAACCTCCATGATGTGTTCTTAAAGTATCTTGGTGTAGTATGTGCACATTTCTCAGGCTGCAAACTGAGGCAGGCAAACATAGAGCTATTTTTCTAAAAGTGGATCTAAATTCTATCTTTTGTGGTACGCGGGCCTCTCACTGTTGTGGCCTCTCCCGTTGCGGAGCACAGGCTCCGGATGTGCAGGCTCAGAGGCCGCCGCTCACGGGCCCAGCCGCTCCGCGGCATGTGGGATCTTCCCAGACCGGGGTATGAACCCGTGTCCCCCGCATCGGCAGGCGGACTCTCAACCACTGCGCCACCAGGGAAGCCCCTAAATTCTATCTTGAACCTCCTATTTCTATCACTGACAGGCAAATTCAGCAGTCTTGGTCATATGAAGTTTATACTTAGGCTTCTGCTCCTGGCATTTTCTCCCTGTTGTGACATCTGAGACCTGAATGGACTTATTAGTATTCAGGTGTTGGGGTTGAATGGTTGGGTAATGAACACATAGTATACATTCTTTTAAGAGGTGAGTCTTTGGATTCTGGCTCTATCCCTGGTGCACCCACTGCCAGTATATGTCCCTTTAGGTACTTTTCTGTACAGAACTGACTTCAGTGTTTTTCTGCCTCAGTCTGGGGCCCACCGAAAACTTAGACAGTGGATTCAGTTCCTCCTACGTCTAACTATGCCATGTCACCACTTCAATATTGCTGTTCCCTTATCGCCATAGCATGGAGCACACATGCAAGAAAGTTTCCTACCCAAGTCTCAGATGGACAGCAGGGCACAGTATGTCTCTACTTGTATTAATGAGGATAAGTTAGATTATGATGTGGTGACAAATGCTCCCCATTCTCAGTGGCTTAAAAGGACAAAGGTTTATTTCTTGCTTGTATGTCATTCCTGGGTCAGGCACGGTACTGCTGTTCCGTGCCCTCTTTACTCCTGGATCCAGGAACTGGATGATGGAACTGTCTCTGTCTGGGACATTGCTGATATCAGCATAGAGGAAGAGAGAACAGGATGAACTTTGTTCTGGCTAGTAGTCCAGCTCACACTTTATTGACCAAAGAAGTCAAATGGATAAGCAGAGAAGTATAATTCTTCCCCAGGGAGGGGTAGCTTATGTTTTTAAATAATACAATCTACCACACTATTCCTGGGTTCATAACTTAGGGGAAGGATCTCTGTTTCTCTGATAATTTAGCTTGAGGAATGGTGAGAAGTCAGCTACTTCATGCTCAAGGCTATCAGTGTTGCTTCTTCTTCAGCTCAATTCTCTTCTCCAGTAAGGGAGAACCTTATCTAGTCTCCAGGGAGGGTGGTCTGGTTCTTCATCTGCTTTCTTTTTTTTTTTTTTTTTTTTTTTGCGGTACGCGGGCCTCTCACTGTTGTGGCCTCTCCCGTTGCAGAGCACAGGCTCCGGACGCGCAGGCTCAGCGGCCATGGCTCACGGGCCCAGGCGCTCCGCGGCATGTGGGATCTTCCCGGACCGGGGCACGAACCCGCGTCCCCTGCATCGGCAGGCGGACTCTCAACCACTGCGCCACCAGGGAAGCCCCATCTGCTTTCTTTTAGTTGATTGTTTATGGGGAAAAAAAAGTTTATGTTCAGCTTCTTTCAGCATTTAGCCCTTTGAAGCTCAAGAGCACCCATCTTTTGCAAATCACAAATCTGGGTCCTGGGGCATCCTAGTTACTATGGTTTTATAATGCATTTTCATATCTGCTAAAGCAATATCCCCATCATGACTTTTATTTTCAAAATTGGTCACTCTTTTTGCAAACATAAAACTATGCAGAATTAAGTAGTGATGGGATGAATATCTAAGAAGTATTTTTGAATGATTCACACATGTCATATGAGATGGTTTGCTCAATTTAAATGAAGTTTAAGTTGATGTTGAATTTTGATGTTTTGGTATTTTGGGACTATTACTGTGATTTTCAATATGGCTTTCCACTTGAAGTTACATGCAGTTGAGAGATACTCTACATGGCCATCACCTTGCTTGTGCCATCTCTCTTTTCCTTTGGTTTCTTTAGAGTTAACCTTTTGCTCAGGCTTTCCTCAGAACCTTCTAGCTAACTGTTATTTCGAGTACCACTCACATCTCACTTTATAGCTGCCATTCCACTTCCTCATACCATTCACTTGCTGTAAGCATCCTCATTGCTAATTAGTACAGATGAGCAAAACTGAACAGTGATTCAGTTCATATACTTCCCAAAGATAAGAAGAACAAATCTTTGAGCTCCTGCCCTTATACTTGGAGGTCCCAGCTGAGTTGGGGTCAGAAGAGCATGAACCTCTTTTCATAAATCCTGAGAGGGAGAAATTGTGCCTCTGTCCCACATTGCTTCTCACTGTGGCAGGTGGCTGGCCTGTTTTTGGTTTTATTTGCTTATTTATTTATTTTGCAGCATTTATTCCCTGCCAAGTAAATGCTGGCTGACACAAGTTCTCCAAGGCCATAACTGTTCCTTCAGCCATCGCTATTCCTTTCTATCAAGCACTGTAGAATTCCAGCCCCCCTTCCCCTTATAGAAACAATGTTATAAATCTTCACATCTCCAGGAACACAAAATACAACACTTTGTATACAGGCAGCTGATCAGCAAATGTTTGTTGAAAAAGTTTTGAATGATTTTCCAGCCAGTGCTCTTTAAGGCAAAGTATACCCTCAGGCTTTGTGTTTACCATTTTTTGATGTTAATTTTAATTTGGTTTTACTGATTAAAAAAAAATGGTAGAGAAGTGAGACTGTAGACCCTATGAGGACTTAAAGAAAGTTCTGGTGGATAATCCCTGGGTTTCTTCCTAAAAACCAGAATTTGGGGTCACATCTTTCTCTTTACTTTGCCTCTTGTCTTCTTTTTCCTGTTCCTGCCTGTAGGTCAATAAACTGGATGTTCTCACTGCCCCCCTCCCCTCTGTATCTCTTTCCTACATCACTTCCTTGTCTTCTGCTCAGATCTGAGCCACATTTGTTGAAAACCATCTAGTTAGAATGGCTTCTTCCTTTTGCAACACAGCTCACCATGTTTCCTTATCCTTTCTTCCTTTTTAAGGATTCATACGTTAAAGGTAATCGCATCTGGCTCTACAGAATCCAGTTCAGGAAGTTCTCAAGTTACAACATAATGTGTTGCCAAAGTGCCTTTGCTAATAAGTTGTTTGGAACTTGGAACAAATTTCCCAGCAAAAAGTAGGCTCTAAGTGGTACTTACAGTTCCCAGTCCAGCCTACAACAAGTTACTCACTCAATATACTACACATCTGTTGAGTCAAGCATTTGCTAAGTGCTGGTGGTTGAGAATTTTGTGTTCACTACATTGCCCTTCAGCACTGTGCTATCTGAGTTGAGCTGTTCACTCCCCTGGCCTCATTCTCATGTATATCAACTGCAAGAATTTTGCTTGTGCGGGTAAACATGATCTTTCTTTAGCATTAACCTTGCAAGTTGTATCTCTCTCTATGCAGTTCACCTGTAAGACAACAGAGTCATTTTCTGCACACCCAGGTGAAGCAACAATAATTTGGGCACATGTTGATCAAAATATAGCCCAATCCCTGTGAAGGTTTGAGGCACACCATGCTGTCATGGCCTATGGGATGAGATCCATTGCACAAGGAATAAAACATTATTAAAACATTATTTTCAGAGAGAGTGGAATTTCTTTGATGGTAAAAGGCAGGTCCAGATTGTTTCCTGGGATATGGTTCCTAGTTGGCATACAGAAAGACCCAATATCAATACTGAATGATGAATGAACGGCAAAGGGCTACAGGAATACATCTCCCACAAATGCTCTCAGTTTTTCCCAAGGTTTTAAAGAATGAGGAGGAAGGACTCATAATATTTCCCTCCTGAGGTCACCGGGAGAATCCAACTCTCTGCACGCCTGTGCCCTCTTTTTGCTTTGCAGAGCTCAGAGAGAACAAAGTCTTCACGACAAACATTGTTTTACTTTGCACCTTTCTTCTTTACCAAAGGGGGGTCAGTGGAGGCTTTATATTTCAGCTTTGAAAAACAAAGTATCCAAGACTATTGACCCCAAGAGGCCCAGATTTCTCTTACAAGAACTTTAAATATTTTTTGTTTCCTGTTTCAATAAAAAGGTGCCCAGGAAGGGTCCCAAGCCAAATGTCTGTGAACACCTGTGGCCTCTGGGGGTTGGTTGCCTGCTCCCTCAGATAGCTTTGGAGCTGGAGTTTTAGAGCAAGTGGTCAGCCTGGCGGTGAGCTTGCCTCACACATGGGCTGTACTTCCCTGAAGCCACTTCAAATAAATCTCTCCCCGCAGAGGAGAGTGAGGAGAGGGACAGGAGGACAGTGATTTAATAAGGGGCTCCGAGGTACGGCCCTGTAGGGCCTGTGGGTGCTAGCGGTCCTTTAGTGGGCGCCATCTCCCCCTGGAGGCCGGCCACACTCCTGGCGACCAGTCCCGGGCAGAAGGGCATCAGCAGAAGAGCCCCCGAGCGCCGATCCGTGCCTCGCCGGTGGGGGGCGCTCTCCCGTGGGAAAGGTCGGGCAGGGCGGGGAGGGGCGGGGAGGGACGGGGAGGGGCGGGGCGGGACGTGGCCCCTCCGCCCCCTGGGCGCCACCCCTCGCTCTGCCAAACTTTCCTCGGGTTCCGGGCTGGTCTCAGCGTCTGCTGGAGAGGAGGCGCGCCGCCGCCCGCCCGCTCGCCACGTCCCCCTCAGCTGCTAGCGCCCGGCCCCTGGTTTCCCTGTCGCGCTGGGCCCCGAGGGCATGCGGCAGCAGCAGGGGTCTCCGCTCCCGGGCTCCGCGGCGCGGGCGAGCGTGAGCGGTGAGTGGGTTCCTGGAGCGGCGGCCGGCCGGGGCGCGTGGGGAGGCTTTTCGGGGTTGCCTGGCGTCCAGCCCGGGCCCCAGACCCATTCCAAGTACCTGGGACAGCCCTCTTTGGGCGGTGTGTGGCGCATCTTGCCCTTTCCGCCTTCTTTTTTTAAATTTTTTTAATTTAGGAGGGAGAAGCAGTCGGGATGCAGAATCCGCGTAGCGCCCGCCCCAGCTGTGGGCTGGTGGGTTGGGCGCAGAGGAGCGCAGAGCGGGGCGCAGGCTCCGCTCTGCTTTTGCACAGGTGCTTCTTTTCCAAACTCGGTTTTACAGCCGTCGATGGTGAACCGAGGTTCTCTCGTGGAGCCTAGGGATATAACATTTTCCAGCCTTCAGTTACTCCCTATCCGGTGGTGTGTTAGGGAACAGCTCGAACCAAGCAGGGCATCCAAAGATTTGGGAAATGGTTATTACGAACTAACTAGTGACACTGTTGGGGGTTGTGCTTTGGGAGTAAGTGACGGTCCCCGCGGTCCCCCTCTCACCACCGGCAGACAAAAGTGCTTTGTTCTGTAGCAGCGTTACTTTATTGCTTTCCTTCAACAAGTTGCGACTACCTAAAATGGCTTAGAAATTTCTCAAGCAAGTACTTTGAGGAGTGACTGTGAGTATTGGAAACAATTTAGTCTTATTAAGGTCATCATTTAAACTGCCCTCAAAAGCATTTTTAAACTGAGTCTTTTCCACGAAGTGTGTTCCCGGCCCTTCGTTACTGTCGTTGTCGTACACTTCTCCCTCCTCACTTCTTTGCTGCCCTGAGTATTACCGGGCCTTGGAACGTTACTTTAGAAGTTAAGGGCCGCTTAGCTTCTCACGGTTCCTACTTGCTTTTTGTAAGTCGGAGAATAAAGTAAATGCCAAACAGGTGATCTCTTTACAAGTCGCTTATTATTTCATGCACTGCACAGCATGTCATTAATGCATGAACTTTTGTGTTGCTAAGGAGAGTTGTTGGGTTTTCCAGTGAACTACCTATCAGTGGTTGCTAACCCTGCTTACAGTGAGGAATTGCATCCAACTTTGTGTGGTCTGAGGCCTGTGAATAGAGTTTTCCTCTTTTTTGAACAGAAGTGATACAGTTAGAAACGCACAACCTTGGCTCTAATAACACCATGCTTGTCTAAACAAACTGGGCCATTCTAAAAAGACCAGCAAGCAAACCCTACCAGTGGGGTTTATGTAATTGAGATAAGCTTCTGGACTTGTTTCTTGTGCCATGAGACTGTATGACTGTATCATGTAGGGACTGGACATCCAATCATCTGGACGTAACTTATATTGATTGTTACTACCAGGTAACTAGATTATTTTGACACATTTTCAGGTTTTCTTTTTTTTTTGTCTTTAGAATTCAAAACTTTGTAGCTTCGATTAAACGAGAAATAACACATTTCTTTTCTAAGTCTGACAAATGCGTAAATAGTAGTTTACCAGCCTCTTTATATTGTTAGATCAGATCTATTTTAGGTATCTGGCTGTTTTACAAGATGTTTGATAGAACAGATCTGCATATGTTTTCTCTGAATGAAGACTGAAATGAAAACATTCCAATATGGGATTATTTTCATGTATGTCCATCAGAGCCTATTTGAAAATCTACATGCTGATTCTCTCTCATTTTTCCAAAACACACAGGCACAGAGGAACCACTGCACACACAGCATTGTAGCCAGGCAGCAATCAAGGCACACATTCTCAAAGTGGGGCACACATGCCCAAGGCTGGCTGCCTCTCCCCCAAGTGTTTCATCTTGGAGCAGAAATCCACCATAACCTAAGCCCAGCGTCTTATTTCTTTGGGCCGCGGCAGGGGGAACCACTGTAACTTGAATGGGAATTACTATAACTCGAATTACCCACTAACCATTCTCCGTGGAGTATACATTAGTTCAAAATGCTCTGTAGCCTGTGATTACACCCAGCAGAGTGGTTAAGTCTGATTGCAAGGTTCTACATGGCAGAGCCCAGGCCTAAGGTATTATTAATGTGGTGTAAAGAGAAGAGCAGGGGTTTGCAGAAAGACCAGGCTTTGTTCCAGGCCAGGCTTCGTAACCTTGTATACTTTGCTTCACCTCTCTAAGCCTTAATTTCCTTGTCTGTAAAAATGAAGATTATATCCACCTCCCAAGATGAAAAGAGAAAGCACTTAGCAGGGTCTCTGCTATATAGGAAGTATTCCTTATATGTTGGTTGCCCTCTTTTCCTCCTAGATAAAGTATTGACATTTCTATAAACATGGTGCAAATGTACATTGCACTGGTGAGAGTGCAAAGATAGATTCCCAAGTCCTGGGTGATTTAGAGATGGTCTGCTCACTTTCCTTACTTGCTTTCCTCCTCTCTTGCCATGGTCCTTTTGCTCTTCCCTCCATCATTTCTCCTGCAGGTACTGAGCTGCCTCCTGTCTGGCCTTGCTGATCCTTTGTCCCTCATGCTGGATTCTGTGTTTATGTGGAGGAGATCCCTGGAACTTAGTTCTGCCGTGGATGGGAGAGATGGAGGTGAGGGGTGCAGAGCTGTCTGCAGAAGCCCTGAGAGTTTGTGCTTTCACAGTGCTGGGTTAGAGAGGCAATTTGGAGTACAGAATTGTACTCCTGTGAGCTCTTGTGACCTTGAATAAATCATTTATCATCTCTGAATCAGTTTTCTCATTCACACGATGGGGATAATAATTCCTTTTCTAGCTACCTGCATGGGTTGTGTTGGGTCCCATTAAATCAGGCATGTGAAAGAGCTTTGTACCTGGTGAGGGCCACATAAATGTTGGATAAAGAGACAGGGCCTCCAGATGTGGGACACCCCAGGCAGGCTGTAGGGGTGGGAGGATCTCCATGTGGGTGTTGGACGTGCTAAGTGGTCATTGCTGCCATCTCTCCACACCCCTCTTTCCTGCCTTCTGGTGGCAAATGAGATTTCAAGGAGGAAATCCTGCCAAAGGTTGAGAAACTGCTCTGTGGGAAATAGGAAAGGAAGAGAAAATTCAGGGCTGAGATTACCTAACATTGTGTGATCGAAGGCACAGGGCAAAGGTCCAAAGAAGTTTTAATTCCCTCTTAGAATTACCTGTACTGTCTGCTCATCTCAGTTCTTAGTGGACAGAAACAGAGTTAACTAATCAGCCAATGAGGCAGAGGAGAGTGGTACTGGTGATCATCACACGTTGAATCGGGGTACCCAGTGCCATCCTCACTGGCCTGTGCCTTCTTGCTAACTTGAGTCTCTGAGGTTCACTCTGCAAAGCACTAAACTGACTCAAGGCATCCCCCCACCCCCCGCACAAACAATTAAGCAAATTATTTAATTCAATCTGAGAGGTGTGTGTTGCTCTCTGCCTGACCTGCCTTGTGAGCCAGGAGAGTCGTGCCCAGTGAGAGGAAGGTCTGACTTCCTGCATTGTCCCCACCCCCTCTTTCCTCCCCAGACTGATGTCATCATCCTTATTCCTCTTCATCTCCTGGCCTGGCCTCTGCGGCCCCTGACCCCTAGCCTCTTGTCCTGTCTGCCTACTGCCTTGAACTCCATTGCCTGTGCCCCTCCCTGCTCCCATGGACCTTGCCTCCCCTCCTCAGATGTGAATCATTCATATACCTTAGTCCAGGCCAGACTGGGTGTCACTCTGGAAAACAGCCTGCCCAGTATAGCCTGCCTCACCCCTTCCAAACAATGTTAGCCAGCCCCCTAATTACTCATCAGCTAGTCCTATGTCTTTATTGTTCCCTGGGACATTAGGCTGGAGGACCTACTAGCTCTGGTTTTGACGCAGCCTTGTGCAGATTCGGTGGTATCATCAAGGGTGGCTTGGCAGGTGCCGGGGGTGGGTCGGAGGGCACTTTAGCCCCCACCATAAGTGCCACTAGTTTGCCCAAAGGCTCTCCAAACAAACATGCAGTCTAAATAAAAGCAGTGTGCTTGCTTTGCAAATGCAGCTTTAAGGCAAGCCCCCTTTCAGTCAGTCTGCCCCCAAACCCCTCCTCTTCAGAAATTCTGGAGCTGTCCCCAGATGGACTCAGACCATATAAAGCAGAGGTGGTCAGTGGAGTCAGTCAGAGGCATTCACCTCCTAAGGAGAGCTAGAAATTTAACGTTAAGGCTCAGAGCCCTTGAGAGTAACTAGTTATTGAAGATCAAAGCAAGGCATCAGGTATAGAACATCACTGAATCATCTGCCTCCTGCCGTGGTTGATTTTTAATAGGCCAGTCCTTTAAATGGGAGCCCTTTCCCTGAACTAAACTGTCACATGGGTCTGGCAAAGAGAAAATAAGTATAATTTTTTTCTATAAAAATGACATTAGGATTAGTCAGCATTCTCCAAAGAGATGGAACAAATAGGACATATATAGCTATTTGTAAGAGGAGGTTTATTATAAGAATTGGCTCATGGGATCATGGAGGCTGAGAAATCCTGTGGTCTTGCCATCTGCAAGCTGAAGAACGAGGAAAGCTGGTAGTGTAGTCCAGTCTGAGTCTGAAGGCCTGGGAACAGGAGCTCTGATGTCTGAGGGCAGGAGGAGATGTATATCCCAGCTCAAGCAACCAGGCAAATTTGCTCTTCTTCTGCGTTTTTGCTCTATTCAGTCTCTCAGGGGATTGGATGATACCCAGCCACATTGCTGAGGATCATCTTCTTTACTCAATCTACAGATCCAAATGCTAATCTCTTCTGGAAACACCCTCATGGACACACCCAGATAATGATTTACCAGCTACCTGGGCATCCCTTAACCCAGTCAAGTTGGCCCATAAAATTAATTCTTGCACCACCAAACCAGGAAGTTGACACTGGTACAACACTCCCGTCCACAGAGCCCATCCATATTTCATCAGTACTTCCCCAAGTGTCTCTTTTTCCTGTCTGATCTAGGATCCATGTTAAATTTATTTGTCTTGTCTTTTGTAAAATAGTTCCTCAGACTTTCCCTGTTCCTAAAGTCCTTGCAGTTGTGCAGGTCTTACATTTTGTAGATGACTCTCAACCTGGGTCTAGCAGGTGTTTCTTCAGAACCAGACTTAGGTCATATGTTCTTGGCAGGGTACTCTGCTCTTCTCAGCACATCGCATTAGAAGGTACACAATGTCAACTTGTCCACCACTGGAATATTGGCCTTAATCACCTGGTTATGTTGGTGTTTGCCAGATCTCCCCACCTTAAATTCACCATTTTTCCCTTTGAAACTTATTGGTATTTGTGGGGAGGTGTTCTGAGGTTATGCTAATAGCTTGTTTCTCATTAAACATCCACCTACAGCCTTATCATTCGCTGATGACTTTTGCCTGAATCAGCCACCTCTCTGAAGGTTGCCAAATGGTGATTCTTTATTTCCATCACTCCTTCCACATTTGTTAGTTGGCATTCTGCTATTAGGAAGAAATTTCTTTCTCCTTCATGCATTTATTCATTTATATTAGGAAGTATTCGTGGATTCCTTTTGTATACAATATGTTGAGATCTCTTACTATAATTTCTTATTTTGATCCTCAATTTGTTCTCAGTTTGGCCGGTGGGAGTCCCTTTGAACTGGCTCCTTTGTCCTTTTGACATCCTTATCATCCATTGAACATTTAAACATTTTCTGTCACCACAAGGCATCCCAGGCTCATCGTGTACTTTCCCTCACCTGGTTAGTCATCCCTTTTGGTAGAGAATGGTATTTAGAAACCAAGATATAGAAGGTTGATTGTGTCCATTTTTACTGGGGTGTCTTAGATCTCTCAAAGGACAGAGCTAGGAAATATATGTATATATGTATTTACACATACACATTTATATATTTTCTTCATTAGGCCATATATTATAAAAGCATGAGTTTATACTGATACCTCCAATTCCAATCCAACACCCAAGGATCTTTCTAGTCTTATCCCTTTATATCTTTTTACATATCTTCTCTGGCAGTTAGAAACTTGACTCTCATTACCTTCAGTATTTTTACTTCTTTGCTCAGAGTAGCCCACCTCTCCTCAGCCACAAAGGCCATCCTGCCTCCTCTGTGTCCATCTCTCTTCCCACTGTTGCTCACCTTTGGTGCCAGGCCTGCTAGCCCATGTGTCTATGCAGCTTTCTTATCAGCCTCCAGTCCCTCCAGCTCACTACTCTGTGTGGCTCCCCAGCCACAGCCCATGCTTCTGTGCAACTCCCCAAACTCTCTCCATCATACTGCGTTCTCAGCCACATGCTGACCCCTCAGTTCTGGGGAGGGAAGGAAAGAGAAGGCAGAGGAAGAGAGAAGAAGATGGGAATGAAAGAAAGCAAAGATAGAAACAGCATATACATTTTTAAAGGTTTCCATGGATTGCTACTAGGTCATTACTAGCCTTTCTCAATTAATTTCCAGCCTAATTTCTATAGTCAGATAATTGACGTCTGAGGCCTAGTTCAACTGGTAGTCTCTATTTTGCTGATGGAGAAAGTAAAATGCTTTAGGAGAAACTGTTTCTTACGTTATATCGTTCAACATGTTAGAAGTAAACTGGGTTGCTTGCTCTTCTGAGCTTTCTCTGAAGAAGCAGGCAAACTGACTAATCATTGCTATTTTATATCGTGTATTTAGAGTTTTATTCAATCCTTTTCATTTGATTATGGATTTTTCCCATAGGCTTTTGTCAACAATTCTAAGTAGAGATACATTTACAAACTTTTATTGACATTTACCACAACCACATTGTATTACTTCTGGAATCACTAAATATTTGCAAAAGGCATTGATGTCATTATGGAGAACAAATCTGCATTTTAATTTCTCTTGGGGTTAGAGGATTAACTACTGAAAAAAGGCTTCAGTGGTCAGGGTGGTAAAAAGAGCCCTGGGCTAGAAGGATGAGAGCTGGTCAGAGTCAAACAGTGTCTCCCAGTTTTAATTTTCTTCTCTGTAAGATGGAGAAAGCTACACTGCCCATCTCACCATGGGATCAAATGGGAAAAGAGACATGAACTCACTTTGAAAACTGTTCAGTGGTATATTAGTGAATATATTTTGATGGATTACTCTAAGATCCAGATAGAGTAGTCTAGAGGAAGCATGGTAATATGATTAGAAGGTGAAACATCAGGTTTTCAACCCAGCTGGCTAAACTCCTTTTATACTTATTCTCTGGGACTAAATAGTTTCAACTGGTAGTGAAAAACACCAGTTAGTGACCCTGGACAGGGTGGTAGAGGGGAGTTCTTGGGGTTGTAATGCGGGTGACCCACCCTGTCTGAGGGAGGGATTGCCTCCTTTGACCTCCCTTCCCTGGTAATCTCTCTTGGGATCCCCCTCCCCAACCTATTGGAAACAGACTTACCCTGTTGCTTTACTGGACTTGTCTCACTCCTCTGGGCCTGGCAGTGGGTTGAGGACTTTACATTGGCTCTTTCATTCACTTTGTCCCAGTAACCCAGTAACCTGACAAGTTAGATCTTGTCTCCACTTTTGTAACAGAGGAAATTGAGGCTCAAAGAGGTTAAGTAACTATCCTCAGGCCCCACTGATAATAACGGTAATGAAATTAACACTCTGTGTCAGAGGCTATTCTAAGCACCTTATTTAAATCTCCCTATAGTCTTAGGAAGAAGGTGCTGTTGTTATCCCCATTTTATAGATGATAGAATTAAGGCACAGAGAGGTTAACTAACTTGCTGGTAAGTAAGGCTTCACGCTCAGGCCCGTTATCTCCAGAGGCCATGCTCTTTTGCTCTTTTGATATCCAGTTTCCCCAACACCATTTGTTGAAGAGACCGTCTTTTCCCCATTGTATATTCTTGGCACCTTTGCCAGAGATCAATTGATCATATATGCATGGGTTGATTCCTAGGCTCTCTATTCTGTTCCATTGGTCTATATGTCTGTCTTTATGTCAGAACCATACTTTTTTGATGACTGTAACTTTGTATTACTATTGCTTTGTAGTATATTTTGAAACCAGGAAGTATGAGGCCTCTAGATTTGTTCTTTCTCAAGATTGTTATGGCTGTTTGGAATCCTTTGTGTTTTCACATGAATTTTAGGATTTTTTTTTCTATTTCTGTAAAAAAAAAGATGCTGCTGAGATTTTGATAGGAATTGTTCTGAATCTGTAAATTACCTTGAGTTGTATAGACATCTTAACAGTATTAGATTCTAATCCATGAACACAGTATGTCTTTCCATTTATTTATGTCTTCTTTAATTTCTTCCATCATTGTTTTGTAGTTTTGAGTATACAAGTCTTTTGTCTCCTTGGTTATGTTTATTCTTAAGTATTTTATTCAGTATGATGCTATTGTAAATGGGATTGTTTTCTTAATTTCCTTTTCAGCTTGTTCGTTGTTAGCGTATAGAAATGGAACTGATTTTTGTATGTTGATTTTGTATCGTACAACCTTACTGAATTCATCGATTAGTTCTAACAGTTATTTTTTGTGGGATCTTTAGGGTTTTCTACATATAAGATCATGTCATCTGCAAACATGATTTTACTCCTTCCTTTCCCATATAGATACCTTTTATATCCTTGTCTTGTCTGGCTAGGACTTGAGATACTTTGTTGAATAGAAGTGGCCAGAGTGGGTCTCCTTGTCTTGTTTCTGATCTTAAAGGGAAAGCTTTCAGTTTTTCACTGTTGAGTATGATGTTCATTCTGGGGGTCATGCTCTTTAACCACTCTGCTTACCTGCTTATCTGCTATTATTTGAACCCAGAACCTGAAGCCTGTGTTCTTCTGCCACACCACATTGTCTCTCCTCTGCTTCCTCACCCCCTTCTACACTTCTGCCTCCCTGCTTTGTTTCAAGCAACAGAGGAGGGAAGTGGCAGTCTCTTAAGCCTAGTCACTGTGGCTCTAGGCCCGTACTCTCAGGCAGGAGAAGAGTCTTTCCTGGACTCTAGTTATTTTAGTGTAAGTATAGGATGGCTTTGTTATTGGTCCTTGTTAAATTGAAGTCTTAGAGCATGAACAGTTAAAATTCCAGAATGCCAGTTGTATATTCTATTGAATTTTGGGGAAATTTTGAGTTAACTTTCTTGGGAGGTACTATCTACCATTTATTGAGTACACCCTAGGTCCTAAGAATCTTGCTATGCACTTTATAAACATTGCTTTAATTTCCTTTCAACAATCCTATATAGTTGTTGTAGTTATTATGTTGTAGTTATTTTTAGAGAGGAAGGAAAAGTCTCTGGCCAGATTGGCAGTATGCCAGGTTAGAGCCATCGCTGAAAGTGATGAGCCTACATCTGACCCAGGTTCAGCTGACGCCAAAGCTTCTGCTCCTTTCCCCCCGCTACCCGGCCCTCCTGTGTGTCACAGCCTGCCATGCTCTCCTAGAAAGTGTTTAGGTGACCAGAACTCCACTGGTCTGGACTTCCATTCTCCAAACACTGTTTTAAATACCCATGCTAAAATGTCCATTTCTTTATTTATTCTGACCAATGAATGTCCATTATGCAATGGAGAAATAGAAATAAGCAGACCACAACAAAACAAAACAAAACTCCCATTCAGAAGAAAGGGAGACATGCAGCAGACATGATGAAACCCTGCTGGGCAGGAATTAAGGCTTCCCTGCCCTGGTCAACGTCCTCTGCTTTATGTGAGAGGCTTCCTGGTGGTCTTGACTTTGACTCTGTTCCCTGGGAAGTTCTTCCTTGCCCATTACCCTCTGTGGCCATATCTGAAATGGGTGTTGGAAAGTGTGTGCTCCAGGCCCCTCTGTGGCTTCCACGGCAGTATAATTCCTTAAAAAGTTTATAGGCTTCTGGTCTGTTTGCTTCTAGTCAGTTCCATACACCAGTTACCACATCCAAATTCTATTTTGGACCAAGGTCTTAGGCATTTCTTTTTTCCCAACTTCTGTGCTGAGCCCATCTCTCTTTTCCTCTCCTTAGTGGTTTCTGCCCTGAAGTCCTCTAAAACATGGACTTGGGCGGGAGGATGCATGCTTACTCTTTCCTGTCGGCCTGACTTCTTTGTTCCAATGCCATGTTTTATTGAGAGGCCTTTGAGAAAGGCTGTGAGCAGTGATACTATTTTCTGCTCCATGGGGTCGCAGAAGCAGTTAACTTTTCTAACCTTCCAAGGCCTCCAGCTTCTGGATGCTGACCATTCTTTTCCACCTTTGCTTACAAACGATCCTTGCCTGAGCTCATCTCTTTCTGGGAATGCCTTGCTAAAAGCTGAGAGGAGCATCCAATGCCTGCTTATATTATGTTTCCTTCCAGTGCCTGCACCTAGAGCTGCAGGCTTCTTAGGCAGAGAGGCCTCCGAATACAGTGATTTGAAGACAACAGAAGTTTATTTTTCTCTCTTGTTAACAGTCCTGAGGTGAGTGATTTGGATTTGAAGGGCTTCTTTTATCTTGTTTTTCCACTATCCACCAGGGCAATGTTTCTCAAACTCCCTTTGTTTAAAGACTGGATTTTTTTTTATTGCCAGTGTGCCGAAGACCAATACTTTTGGTTTATACTCCACTGATCACGCACTTGTATTTCACAGCAGTGTCAAATTGTCGCAGACATTTCTAGGTGTTTATTCACAGTTTCTGCACTTATCTCCTCATTAATGGAAACTTGTCCCTAGACTACCTTGAGTTGTGTTTCTAGGGCTTTGCCCTGGTCTGAATGTTCAGTGCTGATCACAGGGCTGCTGTGCTCCAGCTTGCAGGAAGGTGAAAGAGCTCGGAGGCACACACGCTATTTCAGGGCTAACCTGGAAGCAGCATACTTCATTCGTTCTCACAGTCCATTGGCAAGAAGTTAGTCACATGCCTCCCTGTAAGGAGTCTGGGAAATAGAGTTTTTTACTCTATAAGAAAAGAAAAATATGGTTTAACACTTTGTGCCATAGACCATAAAGCTAAATAATGATAAAAGAAATATTTATGAGAGAAATCGCAGGGCAGCAGACAATCATGGGCAAATGAGTTAGAAGAGCTGTTCTGAGTTCAGTGCCCTGTCACTCAGGACAGGGCCTCTCGGAAATAGAGTCTGGGGCCCTGCTGGCCTTTTCACGCAACCAGGAGGTCAGAGGCTGGTTGTGCAGTGAGGTTAACAAGGGGGAAGTTCATGAGAGAAGAGGCTGAGAACCATTCTCAGGAGGAAATCCAGAAATCAAATACCCAGGTTTGGAGCTGGAATCCACAAGGTGGTGTTCAGAGTGCTGGAGCAGGGGCAGATCTGAAGGCTTAGGACACTGCAGTAGTCAGGATCAGTGGGCATCAGGAAAAGGGTTCCAATAGTATACCCTGAGCCCAAGCAAAGCACCGGAGGAGGGAGGACAAAAGATCCTGGCCAGTGTGAGCCGGACAAAGCCTCTCCAATCCCAAACCTCTCTGCCAGCTTGCAAATGCTATGCTACAGACAGCTAGTGAAGCCCGAGGCCACCATTGTTTTAGCCCCTGCATTAAAACCTGGTGCTTAAACCTCAAACTTTATTCCTATCCTGACAGCTGAACTGAGGGAGGTTTCGTGTCCCAACCTGCATACATGCTACCCTTATGGTGACTTTCTTCTTGTTTATCTTGAAGGCAGTTTGGGAGCTTAGCATGAGGGAGAGAGGATGTGAGCGGTGTCAGGGCTTGAGCTAGTTCAGGAGTCATCCACATAGAGGAAAAAACTTGAGCAATCATAGCTCTTGTGGAAGAAAGTTTAAAGGGAAAAGAAGAGGGGGCTGAGAGCCAAGTCTCGGAGTATGTACACTTCAAGGCTGATGGAAGAACAGGAGACAGAAATTCTGAGGACAGTGGGAAAGGAACCAGGAAAAAGTAGGGTCACAGAGGATTGGGAGGGGAGTTTCAAAAAGAGAATAACTCTCTCAGCATCCACAGTGAAACCGAAGAAAAAGAGGACTGGAAATAAAGGAATTGTTATTGAATTATTCAATAAAATTGAACATATTTTTATTATGTGCTGATTACAGGCAAGGTTCTGTGTTTGTGCCTCAGAGAACAGGGAGACAGAAGGATACTAGCTCTGCTTCCAACAGGTTTGGAAGTGAGGCTAAGACGAATCAATATTTAATATGATATGTTGAATGCCACAGGAGAGCTACCAAGTATTTGTCAGCCAGATTTCTTGGAAGAATAGCCTATACTTTCTTTCCACTTCCATATCACCCGAGCATTATTCAATACAGTGTGATCAAGTTTCTGTCTCTTCTGCTTTCAACCAGTGAACCAAAACTAACCAACACGTGAACCAGACATGCATTGTCCACGTGCCTATTTTGGGCATCAGGTGCACAGACATGAGTAAGAAACTGTGGTGGCCCTTCAGAAGCTCACAGTATGGTGGTAAAGTCTGACACTGAGGCAGAGGCTGCTTCTATAGTGCAGTAACAGGGGAGTCCCCCTCCAGTGGCTAAAAGAGTGTCCGAATTTAGTAAATAAAAAGTCACCTTAGGAGAATGAATATACACATGTCTGAAAGTTCCAGGTATATAGATGTGTACAGGTTCCAGAGTCAAGGACCACCTCCGATCTCCCCCAAGTGCGTTTGTATTCATTTACGAAGAGTAGAGGTGAGGAATGCTAGAATAAGATGAATAAGAATAAGTTGATGGACTAGAAATGAGTTTATTCCTGACCTCCCTCCTCCCAGTGCCTTGAGCCCCCGTACTTCTTTGTCTACTCAGGGACTAAGTCTAGCTTGTGTCCCCAGGGTCTAAAGGTCATCTACCATTATAGCATCTCCACCTAGTTTGCAGCCTGCAGAGCTTCTGGGAGAGTGGCACTTATCCAGCATCCCCCACGGCTGGCCCTGCCACTGGAAATGCCACTGTGGAGGATGGATCAGTAGTGCCACCAAAAGGCAGTCCTTGTAGTGATGTCTGCATGGCCTTGCATCAGGCTGCAGTGCCCCCTTTGGCTCAGGTTGTCATTACCCTGACCCCCTCTGCCCTGCTCTCCTCACAGCACCTTAAGGAAAACTCTACTGCTTCTTTCTCTGCAGTGTCTAGATTCAAACCTGGCTAACCTTGGGTCCCAGTAAACACTTCAACCCATGTCATTTATTTCCATGGTATACAAGACCAAGAACACAGAGTTGGAACTGATCCTTGATTACACTGGAGGACATCTGTGAGGTAGACTTCAACGTGCAGGGATCTGTTGGAATCTAGTGCAATCATCTTTATTGTATATAACGCCTCTAACTATGGGCAAATCACTCATTGACTGAATCACTTACTGTGTGTAGCGAAATTTACTAGGGTTCTGGTACTCTAAGGGGACGTAGGGGGCATCCAAAGAATTGTGATACTGGCCCATGCCTTTGGGAATACGGTTTATTCCTCTTTCCTTCTCTGAGAGTTGTTACACTTATAGCCAGGAAATATTATGTGTACTCAATCTTACTAAAAGATTTAAGAAAATCTATAACATATTAACACCTTACAAATAACACTGTTGTATTACAATGTACTTGAAGATATCTGTATTGCTCAGAGTTCCACAGGAAACATGATATAGTTAATTTGGTATTTGGAGCGGGGGATGGTAACTTGGTAACTGGGGGAGGGCGGAATTCATGGAAACCAAGAGATGGTACAATGACCCAGAGCTAGAGACAGCAAGGAGCTGTTAACAGCCCTCAACCTGGAAGCCAAGGGGAGGGAGAAGGAGAGGCTGCCTGCCAGCCAACCCATAGCAACCTGGCAGGGAGGGAGCAGGGGAAATCAATGTCTCAGCCTTGCCCCACCCACTCCTCCCCGCCTCTGCCTCTCGTTGTACCTCTCAGGGCAGGAGCTGGAGGGCAAGGAAGCCGGTTGATTCAGTCCTGCAGGGAAAAGAGCAAGTGGAGGAGGTTGGAGAGGGAGCTGGAGGGACCAAACGATGAGACCGGGAACAGCATTCAAATGCCTTTTATATGCACTTCCGTGACCTGCTTACCTTCATACAGATGTGCTGTTTTACTACGAGACATGCATAGGGTGTGAGAGGGGGGCAGGATGGGGATGGCTATGAGTTCCTTGCTTTAGTGATGAAACAGCAGTACCCTCCTTTAGAGCCTCTGAAGCCTTCATTAAAACAACCATTTCCCACTACAGCCACATGCTTTGAAGATATGACTGTCTTTTCTGTGTAGAGTTTCAGAATTCAGTCAGGCACTAACCTGAGCTGGTGTGCTTTCCAGAAGCAAGGAGGGGTCACTGCAGATCACTATTCACCTGTTGCTGGGAACAGCGGGGGATTATTTAGAACAAGAGGCTGTTGAATATCCTTCTCAGGACTGGTGGCAGGAGACTGAGTCACGAAATGGAGAGTGAGCCAGGGAATGAATGCAGTTCACGGTTAAGTTAGGACAAACAGTTTGGACCAAAATTTTCTCTGTTGTGAATTTTATAATGTAAAGATATCTAATTTTCTTCTTATGGGAAGTCATTGGCTGTAAGTAGGAACGTTGAAATTTCTCAAAATATATTTTCACAGAATGAATGATGAAGTTCTTTGTACAAGAAGACTATCTCTTTCAGAGATGAATGTCCACACTTTAAATTTTGGCATTCTCTCCTCCTTCAAACATGTGATTACATGATGATCTAAGGATTATTTGGTATATAATAGAACATATGGGGTTATAGTATATATAAATATTATTCATTTTAAGCATTTTGATTAGTGTCTTTACTTTTAAGAGGGTCAAAGGACAAAATGTGTCTGTCATCTTTCCAGCCTAATGAATTAGATGAGATTAAAATCATATACAACTGGTAAAGTAAACACAATTAAAGATTTACATTACATTTGGATAAGCTGAGTCAGGGAGTTTGCTGATCATATAAGATCCCTGTCTCACCTTGTTTATTTGGTTTAGTTCTGTATGTTTTCAAGTTTGCCTTCCTGTTTAACCAAGAGGTTTAAGAGGTCTTCAGTCATCAGTGACATCTGAGGAACAATACATTTGATTATAGTTGTTTATTAAACAAGTCCTAGGGTAGCAGCTGTTTGTATATACCGTGGCCTCTTGTAAATCCACCCACTCGCTGGAGAGAGGGAAAGCAGTGGTTGAAACAGCTGACATGCAACAGGAGGTCCTCCCTACCTACAGGACTCAGAAACGTGCACGGGCACAATAACCTGTTTATCCTGCTGAGCTCTGGCTGCAGTGGCCCCTGTGTGTCACTGAGCTGAAGATGACTTGAGGCATGGAAGTTTCTCATTTCCCAAGCGCACTGGGTGTGTGCCTGCTTCTACTCTGTGGCTGCTGTCTTGGGAACTTTACTACCAGTAGAAGCACTCGGTGTGCCGTGGGACCTTGTTGCTCTGTGGAGAGCAGGGGCTCACAATCAGAACAATTTTATGTGCGTGAGTTTACCATTCGTTCTTAAGAAACAGAGTAATGAAACTTTAACAAAGTTGAGTTCAGCTTTCTTCAGAGAAATGGTCTAGTGTATTAAGATAGGGTAGCAGATTTGTAAAAGCCCTACACTTAACAGGTACCCCTGAAGTAAACGCATTAGCTTTACCCAAGAATATCGAGGATCTCAATACTCTGTCTTAGATACTATCTGTTTAAGTTGAATCTCCAATAAGTGGCTACTCCTTTGTGTTATTTTACCACAGCAAAGAGTAAAATAACTGCTTATGAAACCTGCAGGCTTTATTTATTTTGAAATTACTGTGGT
This sequence comes from Physeter macrocephalus, assembly GCF_002837175.3. Classification (NCBI taxonomy): domain Eukaryota; kingdom Metazoa; phylum Chordata; class Mammalia; order Artiodactyla; family Physeteridae; genus Physeter; species Physeter macrocephalus. Next base: position 109,748,147 of record NC_041217.1, read on the forward strand.
ATAGTAGAATTGAAAACATCCTCTCCCCTCTCTCTTTTTAAAATCTATTTTTAATATTTATTTATTTATAAGACAATTTTATATTTACAGAAAAATTGAGCAGATAGAATAGAGAGTTCCCATGTTATACTCCCAGTCCTACACACGGTTTCCCCTCCTATTATTAACATCTTACAGTAATATGGTACATTTGTTACAGTTAATGAACTGATATGGATTCATCATTATTAAGTGAAGTCCCACTTTATTCAGATTTTCTTACTTTCTACATAATGTTCCTTTTCTGTTCCAGGATCTGAGATACACATTATATTCAGATGTTATGTCTCCTTAGGTTCCTCTTAGCTGTGACAGTTTCTCAGATTTTCTTTGTTTTTCATGACCTTGATGGTTTTTGAGAATGTCTCTCAACTGGGATTTGTCTGAGGTTTTTCTCAGATTAGGCTGGGGTTATGGGTTTTGGGAAGGAAGATTACAGAGTAAAGTGCCATTCTTAACATATTTTATCAAGGTTACAGACTAGCAACATGACTTATCACTGTTGATGTTGACCTTGATCACCTGGCCGAAGTCATGTTTGTCAAGTTTCTCCACTGAAAAATACTCTCCTCTTTGGGAGGAAGTCACCATGCACAGTCCATACTTACGAAGTAGGAGGTATGTTCCCCTCCTTTAGAGTGGAATATCTACATAATTTATTTGGAATTCTTCTGCATGGGAGATATGTCTTTTCTTTTTCATTTATTTTTTTTCAGTCATTTACTTCCAACAATATGGACTAACAGATTTTTAAAAAATACATTGGGTTATATAGTCCAATCCTACTTTATTTATTTTGTTGCTCAAATTGTTCTACCTTGGCCATTGGGTCTCCCTTTCTTGGGAAGTTATGTTCAAAGAGAAGTCATAATTTCTGATGCCCATACAGACAGTGGGTGGGGGGTTCTCTACGGTGGGACTGCCCTTCAGACCACACTGTCTTGTCTGCTCTGGTAAAGCCTCTGTTCAAGGGTGGCAGACACCACTCCTCACACCTCTCAGCCAGCAGGGCTTGGAGCCAAGTCTACAGAAGAAAATGAAAGAGTTCTGAGACCCAAATTAGAGAGTATGCAGCAGTAGAAGAAAGTAATAATGCTCAGTTTGGGTAGGGAGCACGTGTGCCCAAGGATACTTAATTTAATTCTACATTTAACTAGTATTTACTGAGTGCCTACTGTGTGCTGGGCATTGTTCCACGTGCTGTGGATGTGCTACAACAGCACAAAGTCCCTGACTTCCTAAGCACACGGCGGGGGGGCGGGGGGACAGACCATAACCCCAAGCAGATGGTGTCAGGTAGTGAGAAATGCTGTAAAGAAAAATAAAGCAGAGGAAAGGGCAATAGTGCTGTGAGGGCAGGGGTTTGGGTGAGGTGCTTTTTTTACAAAGGGGCAGGGAAGAGAATCTCTGGTGAGGTGACATTTGGGCTGGAATGAGGTGGCAAAGTGAGCCCTGAAGGTATCTGGGGGAAGAGGCTTCTGTCAGGAGCAGCAGTTTAAGGGCCTTGAAACTAATGGCTAGAATGAACCTCAAAGATCATATGTGGATTTAAATCTCCCATGCTATCCTAATTTTGCCATTAACATGAATTGTTAAAAGAATTCAGTGAGCAAACATGATTGCTTAGAAGGAGTGGTCTCTTTTCTGGTCGTTAGCATACCAACTAACCTAATCTCCAACTCCCATCTGGCTGGAGTTTCCAGAGAGGGGAGGATAGTTCTACATTTGTAGACCACAGGAAAAGAAAATGTGCACAGCACCAAATGATCCTGCTTCGATACACCCTGTTTCGTCCTAAGGGGAAAAAGAAAGTGTTATTGAAAGTCAACTAAAAGGCCAACAGTAACTTGTCTCGTAAGATGTATCTCGAAATAAGCTGCTTGAGTGGTTTTTACATGTCTTAATTTTCATAATTGTTTCCACATTATGGGCTGGCTGGACAGTTTTTCAGAGCATCAAGTTTGGGAGAGTCTAAATGAAAGCTTTGCTCCTGAAGTTTTCATTTAGATTCCACATATAGACTTTCTAAACCATCATTTTATGAAGTCTTAAATTACTGAAGTTTGAAGTTGTGGTAATACCTCCAAAGTTTAACATCTTTTGTTTCTGGGTCAGAACTATTCAAACCCTCTAAACCTTAAGTATAAAAAGAAAAAGAAAAAGAAAAAGAAAAAAAAACCAGCTTGGGATTTGGCAGAATTAAAGTTTAGCAATGTTAGTCTTGAAATTGTATTGTGTGCCCTGCTTACTGTAAAATTTGAAAACATATTTTCAGAAAAAAATGCCCTTTCTGTACTTCGCAGGGCTTTTAAAACAAAATAAAAAACCCGAAGTGTATTTAGAATGCCCAACTTTTTTTATAGCGCAAGACAGTCTTTGAACGTGATTTGATGGGATCAGTCTATTTTGGTAATCCCATGGTTGTTGTTAAGTATGACTATAGTTCTTGTTCTGTCTGGTGTTTCGTTTGTCTGTGGAGAGAAAATGTAGTGTTGTAGAGAAGCACACAAGCCTGGGAGCATAGCTGCCTGAAGAGAAGCCAGGATCTTCCACTTACTAGTTGTGCAACCTTAGGCGAGGTTGTTTCTGTTTCCTCACCTGCAAAATGGATATGCTAGTAGTATCTACATCACTGTGGGGAGGATTAAATGAGATGACCTACATAAAATGCTTAGGCCAACACCAGGCACAAAGTAATCACTCAAATATTAGCAATTAAAAATAGTAATAATGAAGTCAAGATATTAAGTAACTAACCCAAGAACACATAGTTAATTGGTGAAGTTCTCTAATTGGCATATTTAGTGGGTGATGTGTAAGTCGTCAAGGGCATTTAACTGAACCTTTTCATTTTAGTGGGGGAAGAGATAGTGTCAGGTGCAGATTCATTTTTTTCCTTCCACACATGCTGATGCTATAGACATGAGCATAAAAGGCAAGGTCCCTGCTCTCCTGGAGCAAAATGGTCTAGCAGTGGGGGGTGAATAATAAAGGCAAACACACACAAAAACAATACGTCACAACTGGTAGAGAAAACAAGGCTCTCTGATAGCGAGACCTGGGGGTTACTTTCAATTGGTCAGAGAGGGGTATCTCTGTGGAGGGGATGTTTAGGCTTAGATAATAGAATCATACTTTAAGGTTTGAGAGAGGTCGAGAAACTATGTTGATAATTTATTATAAGCTCACTAAAGTTTTTGGTAATTTCCAGCTAAGAGAATATGGTGATCTGTAGTTAATATGTACTGGCAACTGTCAACAAGCTTGATAGCATATGGCAGAGAGAAAAAATCAAAAGTACTAATTCAGAAACTTCTAGTTATTCATATTTGGAGCTCTGGGGCAATTGTGTTAGGAAATGTTTTATAAGAGAGTTGGGGAAAGTGACGTCTTGATTTGGTCAGTTGTCAGCATATAAGGTTTTGTGGTTACATGAAGTTTTAAGTAGAAAACCATTTTATTTTTATTAACACTGGAAAATACTAAAGTGCGCTGTGCTGGTAAGAGTAGTAATAACGAACACAAGTGAATCCTTGAGGCTTTTCCTTTGAGCATTAATTTTGATTTATCATTGTCATAGTTGTCAAAGAAAGGTAGATTAAGTAGAATGTGTGCTCCTAAGAAAGAATTTGTAGACTAGCATTTAAAAGTCTATTTATTTATTTATTACAGAAAATGTGGAACATAGAAAAAACTGGAAAGAATTTTTTTTAAATGACCCGCAATTCTACCATTCTTAATTAACTATTTACACTTTGAGTTTTTTTCCTTATTTTCTTTCTATATCTTTTAAAAACAGTAAAGACATACAAACACAAGCACATTTGTGTGTGTTTATATGTATGTTATATATGTATGTATACATAAATATCTGTATATGTATACATACATATATATTTATAATTAAAATAATGGCATATGCTTTTCCTCATATTACTACAACTTCATAGTAAACATGGTTTTCAATGGCTGTATAATATTCCATCCTGTGGAATCTTTTTCATCAATTCCCTATATGAACTTTTTATATTCTCATTGTCTATTTCTCCCAAAAGTAGAATTCGAGGCTTGGAGGTAGGGAACTGTGTGGTGGGAGTTCTGGTTAATCATGGTTCTCCTGTGGTTTTCAACTTTGTAAGACAAAACTGTTTCTCATTCTCAGGACGAATTTTGCTAAAATATGTCGAAGAACATGCCATTTTGGGTTTTTTTTTTTTTTTTTTTTTTTGCGGTACGCGGGCCTCTCACTGCTGTGGCCTCTCCCGTTGCGGAGCACAGGCTCCGGAGGCGCAGGCTCAGCGGCCATGGCTCACGGGCCCAGCCGCTCCGCGGCATGTGGGATCCTCCCAGAGCGGGGCGCAAACCCGGTTCCCCTGCATCGGCAGGCGGACGCGCAACCACTGCGCCACCAGGGAAGCCCGCCAATTTGGTTTTGATGGGGGAAAGTTGAACTTGAAGATTTTTGAAGTAAGAATCATTGAGGTTTTAGGGCATCATCTAATTACAAATTCAACCAAATTTATGAACCAAAATAAATGTTAAGACCCCTTTAAAAGGAAATTAAGATCCATAAACAAGATGAAAAGATAACCCTCAGAATGGGAGAAAATATTTGCAGATGAAGCAACTGACAAAGGATTAATCTCCAAAATTTACAAGCAGCTCATGCAGCTCAATACCAAAAAAACAAACAACCCAATCTAAAAATGGGCAGAAGACCTAAATCGACATTTCTCCAAAGAAGATATACAGATTGCCAACAAACACATGAAAGAATGCTCAACATCATTATAATTCAAAAAGAGTCATGTACTACAATGTTCATTGCATCTCTATTTACAATAACCAGGACATGGAAGCAACCTAAGTGTCCATCGAGAGATGAATGGATAAAGAAGATGTGGCACATATATACAATGGAATACTACTCATCCATAAAAAGAAACGAAATTGTGTTATTTGTAGTGAGGTGGATGGAACTAAAGTCTGTTATACAGAATGAAGTAAGTCAGAAAGAGAAAAACAAATACCGTATGCTAGCACATATATATGAAATCTAAAAAAAAAAAATGGTGGTGAAACCTAGGGGCAGGACGGGAATAAAGACACAGACCTACTAGAGAATGGACTTGAGGACACAGGGAGGGGGAACAGTAAGCTGGGACAAAGTGAGAGAGTGTCATGGACATATATACACTACCAAATGTAAAACTGATAGCTAGTGGGAGGCAGCCGCATAGCACAGGGAGATCAGCTGGGTGCTTTGTGACCACCTAGAGGGGTGGGATAGGGAGGGTGGGAGGGAGGGAGACACAAGAGGGAAGAGATATGGAGATATATGTATATGTATAGCTGATTCACTTTGTTATAAAGCAGAAACTAACACACCATTGTAAAGCAATTATACTCCAATAAAGATGTTTAAAAAAAAAAAAGGAAATTAGGAAAATTTAAAGTTTTTTGGTAGTATGTTAATTCCTACATCTTTCTGACAATTTAATCTTGATTAAACTGATGAGTTAATCAAGAATAATATAATTTTAAAATTAGAAATGTGCTTCTCTTAGCTATCTAAAGCATATAGCAAAATAAAAAGGATTTTTCATTCGTGATAGGACACATAATAATTGCACACATAGGGACTTCCCTGGTGGCGCAGTGGTTAAGAATCCAGCTACCAATGCAGGGGACATGGGTTCGAGCCCTGGTCCGGGAGGATCCTACATGCCGCGGAGCAACTAAGCCCGTGTGCCACAGCTACTGAGCCTGCGCTCTAGAGCCGATGAGCCACAGCTACTGAGCCTACGTGCTGCAACTACTGAAACCTGCAAACCTAGAGCCCATGCTCCGCATCAATAGAAGCCACTGCAGTGAGAAGACCGCGCAAGACACATAATCATTAAAATTTCTTATGTGGTTTTTGGATTTTTTTGTCTTGAATTTCTGTGTACTTTCAATACTGTTGAAAGCTACATTTTCCCCTTGGATATTAAAATTGAATTTCACTAGATTAGTATCTGCTATTCAACTCTCATATGTGCTGGTGGGATTAGAAATATGATCTGTCTCAAGGGCAGTTCAACAACATGTATCAGAAACCTTTAAATAAATTTATATTCTTTACTTCATCAACTTGAAATCCATGGATTAATCATAAGGAAATAATTGGCCAAGTGTGTAAAGATTAATGCATAAGAATGTAGCCTTGCTTGTAAAAGTGAAATATTGGAAACAACCTAACTATGCAACAGTTAGGGATTAGTTAAGTGTGGTATAGTCATACTGGAATATTATGAAGCTATTAAAATTATCATGTAGATCTATAGTTTTAATTTGGGAAAATTATCATGATGTAGTGTAGATATATTGCCCTGCGGTATCTTTGTTTTGTCCTTATTAAAATTGAATCCCCCTTCCTTGTAATTGAAAGGCACTAGAACCATTTGTTTCTTGAGACCACTCCCATTTTGTTTATTTTAAGCATATAAAATGATATTTTACCTTTCATTATTTACAGCAGGGATGCATATATCTAATTCATTAAAAATATCATTATACCATTAAAATATAAATATATAAAAAGAAGACTGTGATAAATTTCTATTTTGTACTACTTTAAGCTGATATTTGATCCACTTATTCTGATTCTGGATGTGGTATTGGACTGTAGAATTTATAAGAGCCTTAAGAGCTGGGGATTTCTAGTAAGCTTTTACTGTTAGAGCCACTTCATTCCCACCAGTGGACTGCTCAGTGCCTGGGCCTTCTGGATCTCCAGCTTTCCAGCAAAAAGTTGTAGCCTTGTTTCTTGAGAGAGAGCCCATGGTCATTCTCCCCAGAAGCTAGATTTTCTGGCCTTCAACCCCAGTCTCCATTGATTGGACACTTCATGCCTATAGCCAGACTACTGTGAGGCAGAACACTTGGTCTTCCTAATAAGCATAGATGGATGGGCATTGTTTGAGTCCTTGCCCAGCCCCTCCTTGGCCAGAATCCCTCACTTTTGGGCTGCATGTCCTGAGATTAGTGTCTTTCCTGTCTGTTTGATACCCCATTTTGGGGTCTACTTTCAGACATGTGTCTGGAGGACTTGCCACTCCTTGACAGGAGTGTTCTCACACCCTTGGACTCCAGATCCTAGTCTTACCCATAGAGGCCTGGTCTTCTACTACCAACAGTGTTGAAGAGAGCCCAGGGAAGGAAACTGACTTGAAGTGATTGAGGTGGAAAATCCAATATGCAAACTCACATTGGTACAATTTGGATTAGGAGAGTAAGAAAGAAGTGAACATAAAGGTAGGGAAGGAGGATTGAGGCCAAAGTCGCCAGCCCTGCACCACATGCTTAACAAGTGTTGTCATTGTAGTTTGAAACTAAAAGATGGCAAAAGGAGGATCAGGACTGGAATCAGAAGTGGTAGAAAATTAATCTCTTGGGGAAGCCATTTGGTCATGTGAAGAGTAACTCAACACCTGTTATCTGGGCAAGAATGTGCCTGGCATTACCAACCTGCCCTTGATTAATGAACAGAACCTATAAATAAGAAATGAGCTGGAAACCACCAGGAGAAGCCTTAACATGCTGTGCTATAATTGTTACCAGTGCAGGGGGGATTATTGCAAGGCTCAGAATATTTGACCTATTCCTGCCTCCACGACCATTCATTCATTCAGCCAACCAGCCAGCCAGCCATTCAGCAAATACCTGTCTTGAGGCAGCCAGGGCAGATGGGTCCTGGGGTTATCATGGTGAACAAAATAGACACAGACCCTCCCTCACTGCGCTTGTACCTAACCTGGGAAACAGACGACGATGACTGATGTGAGATAAATGCTGTGATAGGTGGTCGGGGGCCAAGGTCCTGGAGCAAAGGACATTTACACTGAGAGTTGAAGGATTAACAGGAGTTGACTAGAACAAGGGGCTTAGCAATGGCAATTGGTGGTTTAGTGATTGATTTTTCCAAAGAGTGATATTTGTTTCTTCTTTAAATTTCTTTCTAGGATGTTCAGTTCTTCTCCACAATGAATGAGTGTTACTATGATAAGCAGATGGACTTTTTTTATAATAGGAGCAACACTGACACTGCCAATGAGTGGACAGGAACGAAGCTTGTAATTGTTTTGTGTGTTGGAACATTTTTCTGCCTGTTTATCTTTTTTTCTAATTCTCTGGTCATCGCAGCAGTAATCAAAAACAGAAAGTTTCATTTCCCCTTCTACTACCTGTTGGCTAACCTAGCTGCTGCAGATTTATTTGCTGGAATTGCCTATGTATACCTGATGTTTAACACTGGCCCAGTTTCAAAAACTCTGACTGTCAACCGCTGGTTTCTCCGCCAGGGGCTTCTGGACACTAGCTTAACAGCCTCCCTGACCAATTTGTTGGTTATTGCCGTGGAGAGGCACATGTCAATCATGAGGATGCGAGTCCACAGCAACCTGACCAAAAAGAGAGTGACGCTGCTCATCTTGTTCGTCTGGGCCATTGCCATCTTTATGGGGGCTGTCCCCACACTGGGCTGGAATTGCCTCTGTGACATCTCTGCCTGCTCTTCCCTGGCCCCCATTTATAGCAGGAGTTACCTCATTTTCTGGACTGTGTCCAACCTCATGGCCTTCTTCATTATGGTCGTGGTGTACCTGCGAATCTACATGTACGTAAAGAGGAAAACCAACGTCTTATCTCCGCACACAAGTGGGTCCATCAGCCACCGGAGGACACCCGTGAAGCTAATGAAGACAGTGATGACTGTCTTAGGTAAGAGGAACCAAGTCAGCCATTATTCCCCTTCATTCAGCAAATATTTGTTGAGCACCTGCTGTATACAGGGCACTTACTAGGTAGTAGGAATGCAGCAGTGAACATGAACAGACCTAAACCCTCACCTCTCTGGAGCTTATACTCTAATAGGGGAAGACAATATAAGTATTCTAATGGGGACAAACAAAATAATTTTATAGTACATTTTATTATAAAATTTGTAAAATAAGATGTTGAGTGGTCTAATGGGGAAAAATAAAGCAGGGAAGAGAGATAAGGAGTGTGCTAAGCAGGTATAGTTTGCAATTTTAAAAAGTGTTGTGACGGACAGCTTCACCGAGAAGGCGACGTTTTAGCCAAGATGGGAAAGTGGTGAGGGAGTGAACCATGTGGGTGTTGGGGGAAGGGTGTTCCAGGCAGGAGATGCAGTGAGCGTAGGAGACTGAACAGCAGGGGGGCCAGTGTGGCTAGAGTAGAGTGGAGGGAGGGTGGGAGGTGATGAGGTCAGAGAGTTGAGGTGGTATAGGTGGAGTGACTCAGATTCAGTCAGGCTGCACAGTTATCACAAAGCCTTTGCTTTTCTGAGGGAGAGGAGGAGAAGCCATTGAAAGGTTTTGAACAAGGGAGTGATGTGATCTGACTTGAATTTTTTTTTTAACATCTTTATTGGCGTATAATTGCTTTACAATGGTGTGTTAGTTTCTGCTTTATAGCAAAGTGAATCAGCGATACATATACATATATCCCCATATCTCTTCCCTCTTGCTTCTCCCTCCCTCCCACCCTCCCTATCCCACCCCTCTAGGTGGTCACAAAGCACCCAGCTGATCTCCCTGTGCTATGCGGCTGCTTCCCATGACTTGAATTTTAATGGCATCTCTCTGGCTGCTGTTTTGAGGAAGTACTGTGGTGGGGCATGGGTTAAAACAGACAACTGCTTAAGAGGGTATTTCAGTACTCAAGAGAGATGGTAATGCCTAGGACCAGAGGGCAGTCTAGAGGTGATGCAACAAGGTTGCATTCTGAATTTTTTTAGATGGTAGAGTCAGTAGGATTTGCTGAGCAGTAAGGTATGAAGAAAGGCGGGAGGAGGGGTGGTGGTGGAGCACGTCATTTGTGGAGATGCGGAAGACAGAAGAGGAGATTTGGGGGGAAGGTTGGGAGTCTGGCTTTGGACTAGCTAAGTTTAGGATTTTATTAGACAGTGAATTGAATTTCTCCTATTGAATTGATCCTATTGAATCAAGAGTTGAGGATTTAGGTCTGGGCTGGAGATCTATATTTGAGAGTCGTTTGGGGAAAAAAATGGTATTTTAAACCACAAGACTGGATGAGCCCACCATGGAGGTGCGTGTGGATGGAAGAGAGAAGAGGACTGAGGAACAAGCCCTGGGGTGCTCCAACGTAGGGAGGGTGAAAACCCAGGAGAATACGGTGGCCTGGAAGCTGTGAGAAGGAAAGGGTGTTATCAGCAATGTTAATACTCCTGAGAGATGGAGTCAGATGCAGTCTTAGCAGAGTGGTAGTTGTTTGGTGACCTTGAGAAGATCAAAACTAGTGTAGCCAAGAGCCTGATGAGAAGGAAATGAAGAAACGGAGGGAGGAGAGTCTTTTAAGACAGAGTTTAAACAGCTCTCAGGAGTTTTGCTCTCCACTGTGAGCCCTGGACCAAGAAGACACTTTTGGGGCAAAGAATTTTCCCTTCATTTTGTTTTCTCTATGGCAGGTAGCCAGTTGTGCCCCAATTCCAGTCCCTGGTTACAGGTAGAATTTGTGATATGTGGGCAAACAAGAACTTTTGTGGCTTCACAGGCCTTGTGTTCTATGTTAGAGAGGTCATTTTCTCACCATGTGTGGTGGCTGCAGCCATGGGGACCATTATTGAGAGAGAGCCAGGAGTATATTCCTTTTAATTCCCAATGTGAAGGAACTATAAAATGAACTCTTGGGAAACAATTCATAACGGAGGATGCAGGGTATATATGGTGTGGTATGGGAGCCATCGTGATGTCTGTAAGTCCTGAAACTGCTAATAAGATTTGGAGGTCAGCAGACACATAGTGTGATTGTTAAAATAATTTCAAACTGAGGATTTATTTTAGTTAACAAATATTTATGTAGGGTTTAATATGTGTCAAGCATTGTCCTAAGTGTTTTACAGATATTAACTTATTTAATTCCCATGGCAACCCTGTGAGATAGGTGCTACTGTCATCCCCTTACCAGATGAAGGAACTGAGTGGAGAGTTTAAGCACTATGCCCAAGGTCACTTGTTATTAGTGGTGGAACCAAGACTGACCAGTTGGCCTTTGGAGTCCACATGTTTATTACCACACTCTGTAGCTAGTTTTGCTTTATTTGGACATTTTACTGGCCTCCTCTTTGTCCTGTCTTCTGCTTTGACCACCTCATTCTCCTTTTAGTGTCTTGACAAGAACATAGACAACAGTAAGAAAAAGAGTAGTCACATTAATCCATTTTTCCACTCTTGAGCTGGAGCTATTGATGTTTTTGGTATTTATTGGTAGTGTCAGCAACTCTGCTGCTTTCCCTGCTTAACTTGCAAGCCTAATAATTTGCTTGGCTATGTATCTTGAGAAACGACCTGCCTAATTAAAGAGAAAACTTTTTTTCCAGCATGTTCTATATTATATACAGCACGAGATGGAAAAAAGACTTCTGTCATCCTAGGTAGGACTTTATGTGAGATGGTCATCATGGTCACCAGCTTCAGTGTCATATGTAACTTTGTCTGGAATGTATGGAAGGGCTTAAAATAAAAGAGCTGTGTGGTTTGGGCAGGTGTGGTGTTGGATAAGGGCAAAACCAGAAGAAAGAGTGAAATTGCCGAGTAGGTTAAGAAGAGTCAGGGCATCAAGATGAAACAACATTGGGGAATTGGTTAACATCAGGAAGACAGTTTCGTGTGGAGGACCTGGGGAAGTTCCTCAGTGGTGCGACAGAGGGATCTGGTGGAAGACAAGAAGCTTGGGGACAGGGGAAATGAAACCAAAGAGCTAGGTGGTATGAGGTTTTTAGGCTTCCAGCTCCTGACTTCTTCAGATAACAGATCTGGGTTTTAGCCCCACCTCTGTGATTTTCTACAGGGGTGATCTGAAGCACATTAGCTCACCTTTTCTTGGTTAAATTTCCTCATCTGAGGTTGAATAGGTAAACTTTAAATTCTTTCCATGTTATGAAATTCAGTGATCCTACCATGACAGTAAGTAGCCAAAGCCAACATAGAGTTTGTGGATTGACTGTGTTTCAAAGCACAGGGTCCCCTTCCATGAGAGCATCTTACATGGTGTTCCTTAGGAAGGAAGCCCCTTAGTTGCTCTATCTGGTACATGTAAGAATTTGGTTGCCTAATACAGGTGTCTCTCATATGATAGTATATGCATTAGAAAAATCAACAGGACTGGCAGGACCTACCATCACTGTAGTCATTGGTGCTGAGTATATGGAAATTAATAGCTTAATACTTATTTCATTAATGATTACCTGATTTAAATATCTTCATGATAAAATGCTAAACCTTTCTATTTACTCCTTGATATATATTTTGTAGGAAAGGTTAATTTAAGATTAAAGTTTCTTATATACGTAATAACTTCTTTTAAGTCTTAGAAAGTTAATCAATAAATATATATCAACTGTCTGTTAAATAGCATCTAAGAGGGAAAGGGCTGCATGTATTCAGTGAGCTTAATCTCATTTCAGAGAAGGAAGAATGGATAATTAGGGGCTGTAGAGTTTGGGGAAGGCTTCTTAGGGAGCTCGGGGTGTGATCTGGAAGGATGGGTAGGATTTGTATTGGCAGGAGGGAAAGAATTCTATGTAGGAGAAACAGTATAATCAGAAGTGTGATGGCAGAGACATGTAAAGCTTGTGCAGTAACACAAGGAAGGCCCCGTGGAACTCAGATGCATGTTGAGGTACAAGGGGAAATAACTCAGCTATGAGCCAGAAAAGTTTAGTTGGCCATCCTCTTTGGAAGGAGAGGGGTAGACCAGATGACCTTTGTGTTTCTTTCTGGCTTTAGGATTTGGGTTGAACCCAAAAAGCATACAGAGCCGGATGTGGAGCGGACTCTTTCCTGGTTGAGGGAGGTGGTGGTAGTGATGATGGTGGTGTGGATTTTAAATCTGTGTATGACTGGAAAGGCATCTAGGCATTGTGTTCCCATTTCAGCAGCCCTGAGGCAGAATGCTGCTCACTTCTGGGTTATAATGTGTGATGGGCCCTTTACGTGAAAGAAGTTGCTTATTTTTTAATTTTATTTATTTATTTATTTATTGGCTGTGTTGGGTCTTCGTTGCTGCGCACGGGCTTTCTCCAGTTGCGGCAAGCTGGGGCCACTCTTCGCTGCGGTGAGCAGGCCTCCCATTGCGGTGGGCTCTCTCATTGCGGAGCACGGGCTCCAGGAGTGCGGGCCTCAGCAGTTGCAGCACACGGGCTTAGCAGCTGTGGCTCATGAGCTCCAGAGCTCAGGCTCAGCAGCTGTGGCGCACAGACCCAGCTGCTCCGAGGCATGTGGGATCTTCCCGGACCAGGGCTTGAACCCATGTCCCCTGCATTGGCTGGCAGACTCCCAACCACTGCACCACCAGTGGCTTGTTGAATGTTCTCTTCGAAAAGACATTGGAGACATATGATCCTACTTTCCACAGGGCACCAAAGCCCTGCCTAAAAGAGACTCCTGTATTTTGAAATCTTACTTGTCAGCCAGCCTAATCAGCCACAGCAACCCCAAACACACAAGATACCCCGTGTGGAAACCTCTTATTTATTGTCAAACAACATACTATGTGAACTGTGCACACATGGATGTTTTATTTTCCAGGAAATGGGCTGGGCTTTCTTTTATTCTGCAGTATCTTGAAATGCAAAAGAAAAGAAAGATTCAAAGGATTTGTGAACCATACTTTTGAAATCTTTCATAAACCTTCCTGTCTCTTAGGATGGTGTTTTTCAAATTGCAGGTTGTGACCTACTAGCAAGTAGTGAACTCAATTAGGAGATTGTAACTGACACTTTTAAAAAATGACATAAAGTAGAAAAGAAGAGAAAATATCAGAGTGCATTGCATATAGTAGGTATATTTCATAATGTTTGTGTGTGTGAGACTGGATTATGGTGTGTGTGTGTGTGTGTATATATATATATATATATATATTTTTTTTTTTTTTTTTTTTTTTTTTTACTCTGGGTTATAGTGAAGAACATTTGAAAAGCCATGGTCTTAGGGTCCAGGTTACTTTTTTGGCCAATAAAGATAGAGCTTTTCAAAAATATGAGCAACATTACAGTTAAGGGACTTTGAAAAAGTTTGTGGTCATTGAAACAAAGAGCTGGAATTTTTTATTTCTCCCTTCTACTTTTCCACTCAGATCAATGCTGAATCCACCTTGCCTTCTCTCAGGGGAGAGGGGAGGGAGACAAAGCGGTGGTAAGAGAAGAAACAGTACCAGGAGTTCTCATGCTAGGAAATGGGTGAAAATTTAGTGCCATATAAGCCTTGCTAGAGTACTACTAATAATCATACATGACATTTCTGTGACACTATGTCTTTTTCAGTGTTTTAATACATTATTCTCATTTGGTCTCATAGAAATTCTGTACGGTAAGTGGGGAAGATAGCATTATCCTATTTTCTTGCTACTCCCCTAAATGCACCCTCTACTCAGCTATAAGTAATTATTTACAGTTTTTCACTTTGCATTGCTAGGCCTTTGCTTCAGCTGGAATACCTTTCCTCTTGTTCTGCCTGGGAAACTTGCATTCATCTTGCAAGATTCAACTCAAGGGCTTATCTTCTCTGAATCTTGCCTAGATAAATCTGATCCTGCCTCCTTTGGGCCACTCTCTATCTTGTCCATACCTCAATCAGTGTACTTCATTTGTTTACATGCCTTTATCTTGAACTAGGGTGTACACTCTTTGAAGTTGAGGTCTGTACCTTATTAACCTACCTTTGCATATCTAACATGTAGCATGCTGTCTGGAACACACTTGTTGAGGTTATAACAGAAGGAATAAGTGGGGAAATCAAGGTTTAGAGGAGTGGCTTTTCAAAAGCTGGAAATAGAAGTAGAACCCAGGTTTCCTTCATGTGCAGCCTGACCTTTGGCAGGCTCTGGCTGTGACATGCCTGTGAGGTAAACAATGGCATGAGGGGAGTGAGTGGGTATCCCATTTCATAGGGTGGGAAACTGAGGTCTCTCTTGGGAAGAGGAAAACAAACGAACATCTTTTGATTGCTTACTATGAGGAGGTCTGCATCTTACACGCTTTTAGGATTTTATTTCATTTAACCCTCATAACAACTCTCTGCAGATCTGTTTAATAGATGAGGAAACTCGGATGGACTTAAGCATCTTCCCCATAGACCCATACTGGAAAAAAAATAATAGGTAATATTCACTGTGTGCAATATATGGTTTCTGAGACACGTTTTATTGCATTTAATCTTCATGACAACCCTATGAGGGAGGTTCTGTTATTATTACCAGGAAACTGAGGCCCAGAGAGGTTCAGTGTCTGGCCCAAGATTAGTAGCAGAGCTGAGATTCAAATACAAGCAGATTGGCTCCAGGAACCAATTTTTCAAGGTTAATTAGCAGCCTCTTGAAAGTGATAGGGCTAGAACCACATCCACCCACGTAATGATGTTTATAACTCGTATCTCCCTTAATTTCTAGTTAAGTTTATTTCAGTAAAGGTACTTGATCTCTCGATGTTTACCTTGCTCTTGATTTGTTTTAAAGATTCTGCAGCTTGGTGACAGTTATGACAACATCTCTCAGGAATGACAGCTCCACATTCTTCAAACTTTATGTTCATTAAAGTAGATGGCAAGAGTAGGGGCTTTGGAATAGGGAGGGAACCAGATTTAAATCCTGGCTTTGCGGCTTCCAAGTTGCATGACCCTGAGCAATTCACCTGACCTCCCTGTGACTTAGTTTCCCCATCTGTAAAATGGGGATAATATCCGTACCCCGGCATGGCAAGTTTTTACAGATACAATGAGACGATGCACATAAAATACCTAGTGTAGTGCTTGACACATAGAAAGTACTAAACAATTTACATAGTAAGTACTAAGAAGAGTTAGGTAATCTGAAGAGCCTTGCCCTGTATTCAAGCAGGGTGCTCTTGTTTCCCCAGTAATGTCGCAGGTACTGTGGAGAGGGGGACTAGGAACCTACTGTTGGCGCATAACGGCAGGTTTTGTATTGTGGACAAGTAGCCAGGAGGAAGCTAACTGGATGTGCTTTGCAAAGGCTATCTGACAGCAGACAAATGGCAGCAGTTCAGTTCCTGGAGACCCAGGCCAATCTGAAAACACGGACACCACAGATCTGAAAAGTTCTGTGCTTGCATTGCTAGTCCCTATAAACCATCTTCTACCACCACCACCACCACACCTCCGCCCACAGTGCTGGTGAAATTCTGTTAATGATTCCTATCTCTGCCAAATGATCTTTGCATTAATAATTCATTTTGCTTTTGCAACATTTATGAATAAAACGTGATAAGTGAGACCCTGACTATCAAGTGTTAGCTTAATAAGAATCCTGTAATATAGCACCAACATCTTGTGTGTGGATCTATAAAACATTCCTCATGAGAAACTGTCCCCATCTTGCTAATGAATCCTACCAGGATTCCTAGTTAACCAAGTACTATTACCACCTTTACTAGGATTGGGAAATTTGACCTTTGTCTGAAAAGAATTGGGAACACCCACACACACACACACACACACACTCACACGCACTCACGCACGCTCGCATGCACACACACAGAAACCAGGAGTGAAGAGAAACTAACTACGGCCCCCAGGAATTCTGAAATGTTTGTTTTTAGCTTCTGTGACCTTGTAGTGGCTTCTACATCACAGAAGCCTGCTTTCAATGTTTGCTGCCTTGCATGCCTTTGTAATCAAATATCTGTTAAAAAAAAAAAAGAAAAGTTAAAGCTTTGCTTTAAGAAACGCTGAGTGAAACGATCAGATTTTGGGCACTCAAGAGTTTGCTTGTTGCTGTGCAGTCATATCAGAATGACTAATTCTTTTCAGAGTCAAGCCACCCAGGCACCACCACTCAGTACGTTTTGTCCAGGGGTGTTTGTACTTTTGTCTTGAAAACAGCTAATCAAAGGAGCACCTTTGTGGCAGACGCTTTTCCTCTGGGCTTCATGTCATTGCAGCAGGGGCCTTCGGGAGAGGGACCTTTGCTTCCAGGCAAGCTGTAAATGAATGAGGGCAAAAATGTAATCGCTCCCCAGGTGCTGCCCCCAACAGTACAGGGTGACAGACTCCTCCATTCTGAGGGGGAACGTGGTGATTGAGAAAACCTCAACGTCTGATGTTAGAGGGAAGATAGCTTCAAATTTTAAAAACATCCATCACTGTATGCCTCTCCATCCCACCTTTTCAAATTGTCTGCACTTCTTGATACCTTTTCTTAACCCCACATTTTTAGGGGTCTGTTCCTCCCCTTCTGCCTCTGCTGTATGTAGCCCTTTGTTATCTCGAGTCTGGCTTTTGGTTCTTTTATTTTTAATTTTTTTCCTGCTTTACTGTTTCAGATGCCTTCCTTTGCAGTCAGTTCAAAAGTCATTTTACCAAATCTTTGTCGTCGTTTCCAGTGTAATCACTGCTCTGCCTTCTTCCAGCTTCTGTTTCCTCCATATACTCCTTCAGTTCTGTTAATCTAAATCCATTCAGCTTCTTTTATTTCCCTATCACGCTCCCTCCTTCAGAACTGTTTTCTTCTGGTTTTTCATCTTTTTAGAAACCTGAAACCTTCCTCTTCAGCCGGAACAATTATCGAATATTTCCTGAGTACAAGGTACAGGAACACTTCGCAAGTTCTAACTCTGTTTTTTTTCCCCCAACTTTATTGAGGAATAATTGTCAAATATAATTGTATATTTTTAAAGTATACAACATGATGATTTGATAGACATATACATTGTGGAATGATTACCAAGATCAAGATAATTAACACATTTCATCTGTCACATAGTTAACTCTGTTCCTTTTTTGTGGTGAGAATGCTTAAGAGACACTCTCAGAAACTTTCAAGTATACAGTACTGTATTATTAACTATAGGCATCATGCTATACATTAGATCCTCAGAACTTACACTTCTTCTAACTGAAAATTGGTACCTTTGACCTACATCTCCCATTCCTCCTCCCCCTGCCTCTGATACCCACCATTCTGTTTCATTTCTGTGAACTCAGCCTTTTGTTTTTTTTAAAGATTCCACATATATGTGGTGTGTACAGCATTTGTCTTTCTCTGTCTGACTTATTTCACTTAACAGAGAAGTTTCATTACCCAACTACATCCAACTTGCCTGCACCCAGCCTCCTGGAAGGGTTAGAGTTCCAGAACTCAGTCATGCCCTCTCTCAGGGCCTTGACTTCTGCCAAAGGAGAATGTGGTTGTTACCTGTCACATCACTTGACTAACTTAACACCTGGAATAGCATGGTATATGTTGATCCATGGTAGAATTTTTACCAAATCCGTGTTAACATTGTTTGTACTTTTAAAATTTCCACTGGGGACTGCATTCATTGTGTAGCTAAAGCAAACATTTTGGGGAGGAATTAGGAGTAAAGGGTGTTTTCTGGAATCATAGCCTGTCACGGACCTAGGGGACAACCTGGAAGCTGGGATAAAGGGTGGGCAAACCAGGCAGTATTGGCGGGGGTATACCAGGTGGGCAGCCCTTCCCCCTGCTGTAGTCCAGGTACCTGCTCTTTCTCCCTCCTTACCAGACTGGTATCATAGCTCTGCAGAGTGTGAGAAGGAAAGATCCCATTACCTAGAAAATCAATATCTGTTGAGAGATTTATCCAAGTTCATCTTGTAAATCATTGCTAGTGTTGGGGCCAGAGCTCCGGATTTCCTGGTTTCTGCTTCTTCTTGTGGGTCTCTTTTCTTGCTTTGGTGAAATACACCTGTGCTTGGGTGCCTGAGTGGCAGTGATAAACAATAAGTTGTTTATTTCCATCAAGTCAGAGAGTTTACAGTGGGCCTATTTTATCCTTTACATTTTCTTAACAAGAAGAGATTTCTGCTTTTTATATTTTTTCATCATAAACATTTATTGAGTACCTACTTGATTTTAGGCAGTATACTAACTATAAGACATGGCCTCTGTCCTGAAGGCTACGAATCTGTGCTGCTTTGATGTTTTATGATTGTCAGGAGATAGCCATGGTTTGAGTCAAGGGTTGGGTTATGTATGAGATAGATTACACAACAGAGGATCTGTTCTGTGTGGCTTTTTGGGCGAATGACTTATAGGGAACTCTATTTATAGGCTTATCTGAGGAATGAAGAAGCTTACCAAAAAAAGATGAAAAGAAATATAGATAAAAAGAAACAAAGAAATATATACAAGAGCCAAGTGAAGGGTCCAGGCAAATAGTGCTGTGGGTTTGGATGGTCTTTGGAGGCCTCCTTGAAGAGAGGGGATATGAGTGGATCTCAGTGTGACAAGTGAAGAGGAGAGGGTAAGGCCTTACCGATAGGGGGAAAGATAGGGTAGGAGACAGGCATACATACATCTAGGGAGACCATGCCAGGGCCGGGACAGGGAGGAGGGTGGGGGGGGGACAAGGCAGGCAGGTTCTGGAATAAGGGCTTTGCATGGTTTGAGAAGTGACTGGACCAGAGATTGGAAGGCCTTGAATCCTGAGATTGTGTGGACTTTATTGTCAAGTGTCTACAGAGACTGAGTAGAACACCTTGGTGTGTGGATTGGGCCTAGGGTAGGAATAAGGCACTAGGGAGGGGTGGCACCTGTGGCTAACTGGACAGTTCAATATTTGTTAAAAGCCCTGCAGGCTAAGTTAAATAGGTCTGTGGCCAGTCATAAGCCCATAGCTAAGTTGCCTCATCTGGCAGTGGAGAACCCCTGTAGGATCTTGGGGTATTGGTGGGTTGAGAAGAAGGTGGGAGTTGCGAAGTGGGCTGGAGAGGGAGAGATCACTTAGGGGACTGCTGGGATTGGCCCAGGGCTCTGTGGGCGGTAGGTAGCTCAGATGCCCGAGAGAGACCGAGCTGGCTCGTCATAGTAGGTGCTGCAGGAAAGCACATCTGTCACTAGCAGGCCCAGTCTACACGGGGAGGGAGGAGCAGCCAGGGAGGACCAACGGGGACTGCAGGGGAGCAGAAGGGGAGCAGTCCAGAGGAGCATGGGCTTGTGGAAATCTGGTAGGAGACAAAGGTGGAATAAGCAGGTGGCCAAGGTCAGAGACATCTGGAAGCAGGAAGCAGGGATCCATCATGGGAACTACGATTCAGGGGCAGGGGACTGGCAAAGACAAGATTGGACCTAATCAAACTGTTCCCACTTTCCTTAAGGCTTTTGAGCTTTGCCCTTTTCCCCCTCCCAGCTGACCTCTCCTTCCTTGCTTCCTTCTAACCAAGAAGATAGACGTTATCTGGAATGAATTACCCTAATTTCCCTCCCTTCACCGGTTTAGCCAACCTACAAAGGCCCTCCCTGTAACCTTCTAGCTTTTCTGTGAGAATCATTTCCCACCTCCCCAGGAGCCTCATCCTTATTCTTGCTCTCCTGTGCTCTATTTTTGGTCATTAGAAAATATAACCCTTGATCTTACCTCCCTTTTCTAACTACTGCTCTGTCTCCTTCCATTTCTTATCCTGTTTTCTTAATACCTGAAACCATGATAAGCTAGCTCTGCCCCTGCCACTCTACTAAGACCGTGTTGATGAAGCCACCATCGCCATTCTGTTGTTTTAACATTGAGTCTGTCTGGATTCCTTCCTCCCTGTTTTCCCTGCCCCAGGCCTTCCTCCATACCATCAGCTGAGGGATCTTCCTAAAAAGCACAATTAACTCTGATCTTTTCTCTCTCCTCCTACATGTTACATAAAACTCAAATGCCTTAGCTGGAATTGCAAGGCCCCTTTCACAGCTCTGTTCCCAGTCTTCTTTTCCAAATGCCTCTTCACACCCACCCCCGCAGCTCATGCTTCCGTTGTGTCAGGCTTCTCACCACCACTCTGGAGGAATGCAGGGATGGCTTGATACTCCTTGTGGTTTTTCTTAGCAGGGCAAACTCCTATCCATCTTTCGGGATCCTTCTCTGTGATATCGTCTGACTCTCTCAGGCAGAGTTAATTATGCAGTGCTTCTATAGCACACCATTTATATGCATAAAAGTATTTAGCTCACTTTATTACCGTTTATTTGCTAAATGCCCTTACCTCTTACTAGCCTGGGAGCTCGTCAAGGTCAGGACTGTGTCTATCTTCATTCTGCAGTGCCTGGCACACAGTAGGTACTCAACAAATGTTTATATAATGAACTAACAAACAGGTTTACTGGATGGGTCACTGGGAGGCAGCTGCCCCAGCCTCCATCCTTGTCCTTGTCACATAACCACAGGGATGGTCTTATTACCACTCAGGATCCTGCTTACTAACCCTAGGGTATCTTAACATGATTTCTTCCTGGAATGCAGGCCCCCTATGTCCTGCTTCTCACCAGCAGTCTTGTTTTGAGCTGGGGGAAATTTGAAGAGGGTAGCAAGTAAAGCTGGGATGGGAATTGACTTGTGTGAGGAGTGACCCTAAGGCATCAGAGGAGATTTCTTTGGGAGGCATGGGACTAGAGGTTGAGGGAGCTCCAGAAAATACCTGGAGTTTTATGTTACTTGGGAAGCAGTTACATCAGGGCTGCTGACAGGTCCAGCTAAATAATTTGTGGACCTCTTGTAAAAAAAAAAAAAGGCAGGAAAGGGGAGGATAAAGAGTGGATTGAGAGTTCAGGGTTAGCAGATGCAACCTATTATATAGAGACTGGATTAACAGCAAGGTCCTACTGTAGAGCACAGGGAACTATATTCAATATCCTGTGATAAGCCATCATGGAAAAGAATATAAAAAAGAATGTATATATAAGTATAACTGAATCCCTTTGCTGTACAGCAGAAATTAACACAACATTGTAAATCAACTATACTTCAATTAAAAAAATTTTTTTTTAATTATAACCAAAAGGCAGGGGAAAGAAGTGCTACTTTCCTTTCTTCTGCACATCTCCTCTACTCACACTCGTGCTCATTGTCCCGTCAAACTTCACTTACAAAAAGATAAGTTCAAAGGTACACTTAGGATTTCAAGGCGGCAACAGCAGAGCTTTAAGCCAGGCGCAGGGCCCTTGTGAGTGACTTGTGACTGCACAGGCTTCATGCCCACGAGGCTGGCCCTGGCTGCTGAGTTTGACCCCTTGACCTTAACTAGCCCAGGACCCAGCTACTGTGATGCACAGCACTTTGAACGACTTAGGTCTCATTGAATTTGCTCCTTCAGTTTTATGAGGACCAGCCACGTGTGTCGTTTCATGATGTCTCCTCGATTGCGAGAGAGGTGTTTTCTTAGAGGCTTCCTTGTCTTCACTAGGGCCCGTGCCTGTTTCCAGGCTCCTGTTTCCAGGGTGAGGCTCCTTATCACCAGGCTTGAACACTGATGGGAGGTGGAGTGGGGCTGCTTGGCTGAGACAGGCCCAGGGCTCCCGCTTAGAGCTTATACGTTACTGGGCTTTCAGATCTGGACTCACCGATGAGTCAGGGAACGGTCTGTTCCTGCTCTGTATCTGCTCTGAGTTGCCTGTCTGGGTCCAGGGCAAGGCTTATGAGATAAGTGCTGTATTCAGAGCAGTCCACCTCATGACTGGGTCACCTCAAGAACCCTGAAAATGGGCCTTGTGCAAAAGGACAGGACTTGTCACTCGAACAATACCTCCTTTGAGAGGTCCGTGTTTTCCTCCCCAGGACACGTTCCAAGCTCCTCGATCCTGGGGCTCCTCATCGCTAGGTCTGACGTTCTGTGGAAGGCTCTGGGTTCCAAAGGAGTTGTAGTGAGTTTATTCCTGAGGGTCCATATGCTGGAAAGCATGTAGCCAAGTTCCTGGGATCTGCATGGCTGCTTAGGTGTCTTGCTGTTTCTCCAGAGACACATGGCAAGCCTTTTTGTTTAGGCTTACAGACACACATTTATTTTCTCACAGTTTGGAGGCTGGAAGTCTAAGATCAAGCAGGGCTGGTTTTTACTGAGACCTGTCTCCTTGGCTTGTAGGTGGATGTCTCCGTGCTGTGTCCTCACATGGCCTTTTCTCTAACCATGACATGGCAGACTTTTGAATGCCATCTCCGAGTGGAGTTCAGTGCTGTCACTGAGGCTAGGGAACATAAGGATGTTGAAGTGGCACAGCAGACCTGAGTGGTTCTGGGCTCTCCGTTGACTCTGTGCAGCTTGGAAGCTGAAACTGTGTCTCTTCAGTAGCATGGAGTGGACCCTCAAAAGGACATTGATATGGTCCTACAAGAGGTTAATGCTAATTTATGGGGTAATAACTGGACTCTCCTCATTTGGAGGGGAAATCTTGTTCCTCTGCTTTAAGGCAACTTGCAGTTCAGAGACGGCAGCATTGGCATGAGCCTGGAGAATCTTTAGGATTCCTGATTCTTCTTTGTTGGCCTCTGTATAACAAGGGGCCATGTAGACCCTCCTGACTCAGGGAGTCACTCTGAATGCAGTCTCCAGGGACAAGGCCAAGAACCAACCCCTGAATTCTGGATTTCTGTCATTTGGGAGAAATATTGGCCAGCCTGGGGGCCCTGCAGGGACAGTCTGGAAGTTCTTAAGTTGAGGGCTTTCTTGGATTCCCTCAATCCAAGAATGAAGTAACATAGGAGACTTCACTGTTAGGTGGGAGAGTCAGGCCTAAACCTCCCCAGATGGAAAAGTGATGCTTGGGCTCAGCCTGGGAGTGGTCTCAGTGATTATAGATTGGAGGAGCCGTGGCCTTCAGGATCTGGCAAAGAAGGATGGGGATATCTAAACCGAGGAGTTCCCTGGGATCTGGCTCTGCAGCCTCTCTGAAGCCCCCAGGGTTAGGCTCTGGGAACCTGGGATTTCAGGGCAGCCTCAAGAAACTTCAGGGTCTCAGGAGAGAGTGGCCTCCTTGGATCGTTTAGAGGCACTGGCCATTCAGAGAACACAGCCAAGCCAGAGGTCATCAGCCAGAGGCAGCCCTGGACAATGGAAAAGAGAGTAGGCTAGGGTCCGAGGGTTCTGTAGGAGAGGCCTCATTCTCTTAAGGTCCCTTGAAGACTTTCTGGAGCACAGTAATACCTGTCCCACATTTGTCAGTCAAGGGCATAGGCTGAGACCACCCTTCCTATGCTGAGCAAGGAAGGCTGGGTGCAAAGTTCTCCATGGGAGATAAAGTTCTCTAGCAGCTGTGGGCTCCTCTGGAGTTTCCTAGGGAGCTCTCTGGGCCTTCCCTTGGCATGGGAAGTGGATGCCTGGAGACCTGAGAGGGCAGATGGCCCCCTGCGGTCCGGTGGCCACCTAGGTGGAGCTTTTCCCACACTTCCAGACCAGGATAGGGTCACAGAGTGATGGCAGGAGCCCCCTGTAGGGTTAAGGAAGTAGTGCAGGTGGGGGCTGGCCACGTTCGGATGGAGAGCACTGTTCCCTTCAAGCTGCCACTGTCCGAGCTCTGTAGCAGGTGCAGGCTGGGGCGGCTGGCAGGCGGGGGCTGGGCTATAGGGGTCACAGTGGAGGGAGGGAGCTGACTCTAGGCAGGCTCACAAAGGCCTGTGCCTGCTGTTAAAGGAGGTACTGAGGGAGTGCCACAGAGTAAAGCGTAAAGTGGCGGGTCCTCAATGACAGCATAGTGCCCAGGAGCCACCAAGGAAGGGTTTGGAAATCCAGCCAGGAGAGCTGGGGACAACAGATGACACTTCCTGCAGCAGCCAGGTACAGGCAGCCCTCTTGGGAGCAGCAGCTGGAAGTCAGGGTCAGGGAAACCTGGCTGTGGATAACGGGAACCTGATCATCGACCCAGGCCTGGCTGGGATCACAATGGGTGGATGGATGCACGATGGGCAGGGGGCCGGAAGGTCCCTGAGAGACTGACAGGAGTTGGGGAGAGGCCCAGCCTCAGCAGACCTTGAGTGTCAGGTCAGCATGGAGACCTAATTAGTGGGGCTGGGCTATAAGGCAGACACCAGGGTTAAGGCTGAACTGAGGCTTGGGGCTCTTCAGATTCCTCCTGATCAGAGATGGGCTCTAACTGGTTCCAAGTGCTCGGTTTGGAGGGTTGAGGAAAGAGGGCCCAGGCAGTTCGTTACAGAATGTGGTGGTACTTTGCATCAAGATCCCCCGGGCAACATTTTCCACATATGCGGAGCTCTCTCTCCCCTCCTACACACACACACACACACACACACACACACACACACACACCAGTTTCTACTTCAGTGGTCTGCTGGCACAGCCCAGACATGCATGTTTTGAAAAAACTACCAGGGTGTTCTGAATGCCCTCATCCCATGCAGAAATGCTTCAGAGGCAAGAGTTCCTGTGATGGCAGTGAGAAAAGAAAAGGAAAGATGGAATTAAAAGACATTAAAATGATCGATGCCTCAGAAGGTGGAGACATATCGACATGAGGGGAGCAGCAAAAGGACGACTTCAGCTTCAGAATTTTACATTCGGATGACTGAAAGGACAAAGAAAATGGTGGTTTAGAGATGGAAGAAGTTCAGTGAGATAGAGAGACCCAAACCCAAATCTCTGATATAAAATATCATTTCTTTAAAAACCTTTAGAAAATACATGCTCCCCCAAGCCCAATCTCTAGGAGAATAACCTGCATGGTAGACCCTCACAACTTCCAGATACCACATCAAAGCTGCATCATTTGCTC
Organism: Physeter macrocephalus; assembly: GCF_002837175.3. Lineage (NCBI taxonomy): Eukaryota > Metazoa > Chordata > Mammalia > Artiodactyla > Physeteridae > Physeter > Physeter macrocephalus. The sequence continues at coordinate 109,773,725 of NC_041217.1, forward strand.
TGATAGGACCCATCTATTTAATACATTTCTTCCCTTCTGCCTCTATATCATGGAGACTTAACACATTTTTTGTCCTTGTCTTGTTCTTTTCGCTATAGGAATAAACTATTTCATTAGGTTGAAATTAGCCAGTGTGAATTTGTGTCAGATCTCATTTGCCTTGACACAAATAACCCCTTTGTGGGTAGTGAAAACAATTTAATGGTGTGGTCTAAAGGAGAAGACAATATTACTCAAGCGATTAACACCAGGGAACTTCTCGCTGACCTCTCACGATGACCTGCAAACTGTGCTTCCAGTATTATTGCACTCTTGAGGAAGCATGGAGTGAAAGCTTGCCCCCAAATATTTTAGAGAATGCTTTATGTGAAAAAAGTCATAAAATAAAGGCAGAGAAAGATACGTAGCTATAAGTGAGAGGGGAGAAGGGACTTGGGGAATTAACCTGATGACAAGGTCGACTCGTTTGGAGCAGCACGTCTTCAACACCGGTATGTCTGAACTGGGCACAGGACCCCGTTGCTATGGTATCTTGAAGATAAAAATTGCACAGGGTTCTGCAATATTGCATTTTGCAATTCACTAATAGGACTGCAACTTTCAAGGAAGTGCAAATTAGGCCTAGCATCTCTAGCCTTAATTATTTTTTTTCTTTTAATATTTCTTTATTTTATTTCTTTATTTTCTTTATTTTTTTGGCTGCATCGGGTCTTAGTTGTGGCACATGGGATCTTTCATTGCGGCGCGGGTTTTGCTGCTCTTCGTTGTGGCATGAGGGCTCCAGAGCGCGTGGGCTCAGTAGTTGTGGCGCACGGGCTTAGTTGCTCCGCCGCATGTGGGATCTTAGTTCCACCACCAGGTATCGAACCCGCATCCCCTGCATTGGAAGGTGGATTCTTTACCACTGGACCACCAGGGAAGTCCCTAGCCTTAATTCTGAGTGTCGGGTGAACGCCTTTGAGGCAGGGAGTGGTGCCTCTATCTTGTTCATCTTTATATTGTACTGTGAACTACACACAGTTGGGCTCAAGAAATGTTTGTTGATTTGAATTATCCAAGCAAAGAAATCTTTAAGAAGACAGTCTTTTTCTGCCTTGAGACATGGATGATACTCCCAAGGAAGAGAGGAATAATAATTATTATTTAAAACTAATGTCTAGGAGCAGTGTAATTGGTAGTTGTTTACTGTTTAGTTATATAGCTGAAACATCTTTAAAATGCCCGTTTTAACACTTAGGAAAATTTATCTGGGAAGTCTTTTTGACAGTCTTTTATGATCAATAAACATACTACCTCAAATTTGGTTTTTAGACCCACAGTAGTGGGAAATTGATAGAACTTTGTAACATTGATTAAAATTTGCTTGCTTAGGCAGAAATAGAGATACAGATGTAGAGAACAAACGTACGGACACCAAGGGGAAAGGCGGGATAGGGGGGTGGGATGAACTGGGAGATTGGGATTGACATGTATACACTAATATGTATAAAAAAGATAACTAATAAGAACCTGCTGTATAAAAAAATTCAAAAAAAAAGAAAAAGCAGAAAATCTGAATTTACCAATAACCATGTTATAAATTGAAACACTTGTAAAAGAGGTATTCTCTGAAAAGGTATGAAGCTCAGATGGTTTTAGCAAGAAGTTCTTCCAAATTCTGAGAAGGAATGATATTTTTGTCCTGTTTAAACTGTTATAGAGCATGGAAGGCATGCAAATTGTCACAATTCATGTTATCAAATTATGTTGCAGTTCTTTATAACTACTCTTCTCCACACCCCACTCAGTGACAAGCTTTATGATTTGTAATTTGCTGCCTCAAGGATTTTTGAACAGTTATCTCTCCTCTTTTGCAAAAACTCCATTGAAGAGATCAGTTTAAGTAGTTTCATGGTGGAGACCAGTTTTTCCTTAGAGGAAAGTCATGAAGAAGTTCCCTTGAACTGGTAAGAAAGAAAGATTTATAATTCCCTAAAACATCAGGGACCTGCACTGTGTGCTCTGGCATGTTCTAGAAAGCAGTAAAACCTCTGGGGAAAATGGCAGCACCGGGATCTAGGACTGAATAATACGGGGCTTGGGAGCAACTGAGGAGCAGAGATGACTGATGACAAGGGTTTCCTCCAATGCCTTGGTACTTTGTAAGACCCCAGAAACTTTATACTGCCTCAGTAATAGGAAGGGGACTCAAGAATAACTGACATGGGCTTCCCTGGTGGCGCAGTGGTTGAGAGTCCGCCTGCCGACGCAGGGGACACGGGTTCGTGCCCCGGTCCGGGAAGATCCCACATGCCGCGGAGCGGCTGGGCCCGTGAGCCATGGCCACTGAGCCTGCGCGTCCGGAGCCTGTGCTCCGCGACGGGAGAGGCCGCAACAGTGAGAGGCCCGCGTACCACCAAAAAAAAAAAAAAAAAAAGAATAACTGACAGTGAATTTCCTGCCCACCTAGGGGCATATGTGCTTGAAGTTGGAAGTAAATTGATTTAAAAGTAATAAAAACTGTGATATTTCTGTCACAATTGAGTTTGTACATTAAGATCATACCCACTACATACAGATTAAAATTTTTTAAAAATATATTTCTGGTAAATTAAATCTGGGAGAATAATAAAAAAAATCACACTGGGATAATTCTACAAATATAAGAATGGTTAAATATTGAAAAAAAAATTTGCTTGCTTGAGGGAATTCCCTGGCGGTACAGTGGTTAGGACTCCACACTTTCACTGCTGAGGGCCCGGGTTCAATCCCTGGTTAGGGAACTAAGATCCCACAAGCCGCACGGCACAGACCAAAAAAAAAAAAAAAAAAAAAAAAATGCTTGCTTGAAGCTGAGGGAATTGGAGCCTACACACCTTATTTAGAAGTGAGCCCTCTTATTTGAAGCCTTGGCAAAGGTTATAACTTACGGGACGATGGCTGGGTGGGACAGGTAGGACATGTCCCGCCCACTTGTTTGTACACCCAGTTTGAATATAACGGTAGCAGTGCCACAACAAGCAAACCTTCAGAAACTAACCAGTGACTGAAGTATCCCTTTCTGCAATTTGGTGGAATCAGTGTCCTTGCTTTTTTCTAAGTCTTATTTTTCCTCCAGGTAAATGCATGTTTGAATCAAGACCTACATTTTCTTCTTTTTTAAAATCCTGAATATTTATTCTGAAGAAGTTTTCCTAAACTGCTCTGGTTTTAGGTGCATAAAAGCGTTTATTTGAGCATAATTCAAAAGGTTAATTGGCCTTGGTAAAGATGGACCAACACACTTTGCAGGAAAAGAAACATACGGGGTTTTTGTCGCTGCAGTTGTATTTTATTTTATAGTTCCAAAGGTGCTTATTACTGTTCCTGACTAGACCCAGTCCCTTTCACCTTGGAGGGAATCATAGCCTGCAGAGTCTATTCACCTACCTTCTCTCTGGGTAATGCATGGGATGAAGCAGGGGTTTAACGTCAGAGCATTTGATTCTAGTTCTGCAATCTACAGGGGAAATTTAATTTCTCTCTGCCCAAATTTCTTCACCTGGAAAAATCATAACACAGATCCTTCCTAGAGTGTATCCTTAGGAATAAATGATAGCATGCTAATAAGCTTAAAATATATATATAATGGCTTCTTGGAATTTAAAATGTTTTTAAAACTCATGCCATCATTTTGATTTAGCTACCCAATAACCCTGAGCAGTGGCCTAATTTTATGGGTCAGGAATAAATAAAGCGTAGAGAGATGATAGAATTTGTTAATCTGAATGTCGGCGACGAGAGCTCAGAATGTAAAAATTTTATAAATATTAAAGTGCTCCAGCTCCAGAATTTAAATGATGTTTAAAACCTTTATTATTTTTGTTATTAGCAATGTGGCATTTGCTTGTTGCTAAAATGTACACATGACATAAATGTATTATATTTAGAAAGTGAAAGTCCCACTCAGCCCTCTTTTTTTTTTTTTAACATCTTTATTGGAGTATAACAGTTTTACAATAGTGTGTTAGTTTCTGCTTTACAACAAAGTGAATCAGTTATACATATACATATGTTCCCATATGTCTTCCCTCTTGCGTCTCCCTCCCTCCCACCCCTCCCTATCCCACACCTCTAGGTGGTCACAAAGCACCGAACTGATCTCCCTGTGCCATGCGGCTGCTTCCCACTAGCTATCTATTTTACATTTGGTAGTGTATATATGTCCATGCCACTGTCTCACTTCGTCACAGCTTACCCTTCCCCCTCCCCATATCTTCAAGTCCATGCTCTAGTAGGTCTGTGTTTTATTCCCATCCTACCCCGATGATCAGCCCTCCCTTTAGTCAGCACCACTGTTAACAGTTTGATGTGTCGTCTTGGAGACATTTTCCCTGCAAATAAAAGTGTGTGATACACACATATAGTGATGATTTTTGTACAGAAAGGTGTTCTTGATACTCATAATAGTTCTCTAGCTTGCTTTGTTCCCTTGACCATAATATCTTGGATTTGTTTTTTTGGGTTTTTTTGGTCATGTCAGTATCAACATATGTATCTAATTCTCTTTGGTGACTATATAAGATTACATTGTATTCCACACTGAATTGTTGATATTTTACGGACTACTTCTAATTTTTCACCCTTATCAATAATGCTGCAGTGAGCACCTTGTATATACATCTCCGAGGATTTGTGGGACTATTTTGTGGACTATATTATTTGAAAATTAACAGGTCAAGAAAATACCTGTTTAAAATTTTGTTAGATATTTCTAAATTGTCCTCCAATGGATTATATCAAACCGCACTCCCACAAACGGTGCAGTATTCTTTCTTCTCATGCTTTCCATCAAGACCAGGTTTATATAATTCATATACCTTTAAATGAAGTGTTCCTGCTTTAGCACAAGACGTGTGAAAGGGTGAGAGCTATCCATCTCCCGACTGCTGTCAGCAAACCGAGGGCAGAAAGCACAGAGTAAATCAAAGCTGACAGGGAGCTAGAAATGGAGAGACTTGGCTTCCATTCCCATTCATTCATTCAAACAGCCTTTACTGAGGGCCGTTATGGGCCAGGCCCTATTTAGGCCTTGGGAATAGAGTGATAAAAGACAAAGTACCTACCTTCGTGAACTTACATTCTAGTGGACGTGAACCATAAATAAATTAGAATATTATCTCAAATAGTGTGAAGCTCTCTGATGAAAAATAAAGCAGGGGAAGGGATAAAGAGTGGCAGGGCAGAGGCAGGCGGAGGGGAGAGGAGTGGTCCTGGAAGTTTCTCTGCTGATGTGATGCCTGAATAGAACCCCCGATGCAGTGAGGGCTGAACCCATTGCGGATCAGAGAGGGTCCACCCAGACAGAGCTGGCAGCAGCAAGAGAAAAAGCCCGAGAAAGGAGCAGTTTGGTGGGTTCCAGAAATAGCCCTAAAGCTTCACTGACTTTTGATCTTCCAGAAGAGGATAATTGAGCTACTTACTTTCTTTATAGAAGGCCATGTTCAGGTGAAGGAACTTGGAAATGCTTATGTCTTTTTAGTAAAGCAATGCTCTTAGTGTAGACTGGGATTCTAACCACTAAAATCCACCAGCAAGTCTCTGCCAGGGTCCAGCAGATGTGGAGTTTTCACACAGCCTCTCTCCCTAGCAGTAAGACCACCTGTGTTGAAACATAAAAGTGTAAAATGGACCCACTGCCCCTCCAGCCTGGAGAAGGTTAGACCAACATACTTTTATGACTGACACAGCCTTTTTCCTGCTTTCTTGCTTCATAAGAACCCAGTTCTTTGTTAAAGTGTTTTAACACCACCGGAGAGAAGAAATCACAATCAAAAACCAAGTTTGTTTGGAAGATGGTTGCAGAAAGAAGCTTCCACTCTCCAGGCCTAGAAAGTTACTCCTGTGTCTAAGGATGGGTCACCCCCGCCCCCCCTCCTCTGACTCAGGCAAAGGCTGAGGGCAGCAGCTAGGAGATTGAGGGGTAGCTGTGTGGAGCGTGAAAGAGGACGTGCTGAAAGCAAAAAGGCAGCTTTAAATATGAGGATGAAGGCACGAGTTAAGAAGAGCCTCCATAGGCACTGAACTTCTGGCTCATCCCTGACACACACCCTAGGCTTGAGTTCCTTTTAGTGATGTGAAGACTGAGACAGGAGTTTACTTCCTCGTCAGCACTTGGTCCCCTCCTTTTAGAGCTCATCTTTTAAGGAAAGGATGAAGCTGCCTGGCCATAAGGCTTATAGAGGCCAAAGCCTTGCTTATTGGGTGGTTTATGTTGCCTGCGTACCAGCTCCTCTATGTCTCAACATGTGGCGAATCTTTTTTTTTTTCTTTGCCCTTCTCCAAGAGTCTTACGTAAGAAGGCTCAAACAAGAAAAACCTCCCTGTGAACAAAGCAGCACGGCTGGAAGATTTTGATATTCATGCCAAATGTGATACTGAACTTGAAATTCAAACATAGGACTGTTATTATTATCTTCTGCTTCTAAAAGGAACTCCCAAGTCTACCCTCATTTACCTGCATGAAGAAAAAATGTGCTTACTCAGAAGTGCTTTAACAGATAATTTTTTTAAATGACAAGTTTGTAAGAGTGTTGTGAATAAACAGACTGATGAGGTTTAAAATCTGCACGAATACTTTGCATTTTATAGAAATGAAAACTAATCTACTTAAGTGCACTTCTTTAATACATCTCTTCAAAGCTCTAACTTATGAAGCTAAAGGAAATGTAGGAAAATAATTTCTGCAAGTTTATTTACATCATTAAAACCACTTGTGTGGCCATACATTATGTTCCCCCCATCCCAAACTCTTTGGGAACTTTTTGGCTTTTGACCAATGACTGAAATCCTTTTGTCTGCAACTCCAAAATTACAGCAAATGATTGATCTGATTGTGGTGGTTATGAAATATCTGGAAGAAACTATATATTTCAGTTTCTGGCCCTATGCTTAAATTTAGAGTTCCATTCATTTATTAACTGTCCTCTTAATTGCAAAAACAGGGACCAACTCATGTCAGCTGAAGTGAAAAAGAGAGGAACAGGAGTGCCATAGAACCAAGAATGTGTAGATCACCAGACCTAAGGAATGGCCTGGAACCAGGTCTTGGAAAGCTCTGTGTTCTCCAGGAAATTCTATTCCCTTTTCATCTGAGTTTCTCCTATGTGCTTATTTTATTCTTATCTCCCTTTGCAAACTGCTTTTTATTGTCCAGCTACTTCTATCTAGATTGCGCAAAATATAGCAGCCAGTAGCTCCTATGTGTGTATATCAAGGTCTCTCTCTCCTATTGACATAGTCTCTGGGATGGGACTCAACTGGCCCAGCCTGAAATCAGATGCTAAACCTTAGACCATTCATTCACATCTGGCCAGAAGCTGGGGTCTATGGATGGGATTTTGATTGGTCAAATCTGAGTCAAGTGTTTCAAAGGAACCAATTTTGGTCAGGAGTAGAATCAGGTATGCCAGGAACCTCACCTGTGTAACCATGTGGATGGAGTGTGTGAAGGAAAGAGAGTGAGAAACAAAGAGAGAATGACAGAGAGAGACAGAGACAGAGAGGGATAAGGGATGTGATACTTAATTACTACAAATCTGAGACACAGAGAGATTGAGAGGGGTATGCAGTCACCAGAGAAGAGGGTATCTTTGACTTGTAGGTGTCCATTTTAATCCCAAAACATGATGCCCTACACACTGCATGACTTGAAAGTGTAGAGGTGGGTACTTGGAGAATGACAGAAGAGCCATTGAGAATTTCCTAGAATCTTATGTGGTAGTGGGAGGGGGGGTTCATCCATTTTTCTTTACCACTAAAGGAAAAACTCCACTTCAGTGAAATCTAAGGACTTTCCAGATTTTTAGTTGTAGTGGGATTTTGTTGTTAAAAATTTTTTTATTAAATTAATGAATAAAACAAACATTATCTGTCATAAGGCACCATTGGTTGTTCTTCCAAACCTCTCAGGCAAATAAAGAATTTCATGATTATGCTACATTTTAAGTAGGATATAATCTCTATCACAAAAATGGGAAATGGAGTTTCAGGAATTCATTTTTGACTTGGGATCTAGAAAGAAAAGATAGGAACCTCAATGAATACTGTATTATTTTCATTGCCAAGCATTGGCAAAGAATGGATCATTGTTGAGAACTGAAGGATAACGTTTATAGTAAAAGTTCTGGTTGCTGTTTCTTCACAAGGAAATTCCAGTGAGTATTTAAATGGGTCATGGACGTGAGGACCAAGGCTTTGGATTGCTCAGCAGAGGGTCTACTCTGAATGAAACTTTTCTATATTTATGTGTCTCTTTTGGTGAAAACCAGCCACTGTTTTAGCAAATGGGGTCTCCATTCCAGTATTCTCTAAGCAAAGACACTGTCCCTAACAAGGGATGCAATACTCAGTTACTCCACAAAATCCTGGCACAGTGTCTATTCCTTTGGTTATATCTTTTCTTAGATCAAATTATTGTTTTAATAAGACATCTGCTTTGTTTTTAAGAGCACACAATTAAATCCCTGTTGAGATCTGAGGATTAAAGTTTTTTCACTGTCAGTGAGTAAATTGTTCAGGAAATTTTCCCCATAAAATGGAATTTCTTTGGTCCTAAGCATTCTCACAAATCTGAGCTTGTCCTATTAGTTAGTCTTAGGAAGCATTTGCCAAAAGCTTTCTTATAAATTTGTTCCTCATATGTAGGCGTTTATCTTTTATGTAGGTAAGTGGTGTGCTCTGAAACTTCTAGATCATTTCCTCTTTAGAGTTGGTTAGAGCCGACTCATTCATCTGCTGTTTTTGTTAGTTAGTTAGTTGTTTTTGTTGTTTTTAGAAAAGTCTACTGATGGGATTATTTTGTAAGGAATCCATCCTTAAGCTATTTCCTTGATGCTTTGTAACAAGTATTTGGGCAGTGATGTTTAATTCTAGGATGAGCATATTTTTGAGGTTTGTCACTTTATCTTAGTTTCTCTTGCCTGTAAAGTTGAACTAATGATATTCATTCCATTTTACAAGTGCTTTTAGTTTCTTCGTTAACATGAATGCTAATCATAACAAACACTTGTATAGTCCTTATATGTTCCAGGAACTCATCTAAGCACTCTACAGCTATCAACTTATTTAACTCTTACATGAACTGTGTATTATCATTATCCCCATTCTAGGCAGAGAAGTTAAGTAACTTGCTCAAGGTTACACAGTTAGTCATTGGAAGAGCTGAGATCTGAATGCAGATTGCTCCTGGCATGTGCTCCTAACCCTATACCATATTGCCAAGCACTGTCATCACGTATTAATGCAACAATCATTCACTGAGCTTCATCTAGGAGACCACCCAAAATCAGACATGGCTTTCCTTCAGGACCTGCAGTCTGTGGTGCAGAAAATTGGGAAAATAGATAATTGTAAGTTTTATGATAAACAGGGGGCTCTGGGAGCACTTAGAAGAGGCACATAACCCAGCTTTGAGAGATCATGTGATCTCATCTTTAAAAGGGGAACATGATAATCCCTACCTCAGAGGGTTGTTGAGAGGACTCAATGACTGGATGCATAAAAATGCCTTGAACAGAACCACTCATATTAAGTGGAAGCTACTGTTTTTATTACACTGAGCACTGGAAGCTGTGGACTTGTGTGAGGAACTGGCCCGTGGATCTTTAAAGTGTGTTGGAAGCAGAGGGAGATGCAGGGACAAAGACTCAGAAACGAAAGACGACCTGGCTTGTTCAGGGCACTGCCAGTAACATAGAACAAGGGGTGAGGAAAGCAAGGAGGCTGGTGGGTCAGTCAGGGAGAGGTCACAGGGACCTGCTGGTCAGGCTGTAGACTTTGGACTCGTCCTGAAGATGTCCTAAACAAGGAGGCAGCTTTGTCAGACTTGACTCATATAAAGATTGCTGACCACACTTTGCAGAATATAGAGGCAGGAAGGCCATTTGGAAAGCTATTAAATTAACCCAGGCTCGGGATGATGGTGATCAGATCTAAGGGAAGCATAGGATGGTTGGAAAGAAACGAATGCATTAGAGAGATATTAATGAGGTAGAATTGACAGTACTTGGTGATTGTTTGCATGCGAAGGTGGAAGAAGGGAAAAGTCCTTTGGGATGACACCCAAATTCTGGCCTGGACAACTGAGTGGACAGTGGTCCTATTCCCTGGAACTCATGGCATGTAAGCCATATATGAGTGCAGGTTCTGGCAGCATTGAGAAAGGGACCATGAGAGATGGTAGAGTACACAGTGAAAGAGGATGACCTATGACAGAATCCACGATGGATCTGGCATCAATACTGGGTGGCACAGATTTCTTAACATTTGTACAGAGAGGCTAATATCCAGACTGTTGGCACCGGGCTGTTGGAAACAGTGATCCTCACCCTCAGATACCTTTTGCTCTGAGGATCCCCACTGGCCCCCTAGCCTCCAGAGCCTGCCCTAGCAGGAGATGAATGCAACTTGTTTCTCAAGGAGTTGGCCTCATGCTCTTTATGCCCCAATGCATGTTAGACCTGTGTTTTATAGAGCTCTGGTGTTCTAGGGGGAATTTCAAAATCACATGCTATTATGCCAGGAGGGACCTCAAAGGCCATCTAGTTCAACCATGCCTGGAGGATATTTCACAAGTAGATATGATAATACTGAATTACGTGTATTGTAAGGATACCGTTTCTGAATCACACCATTTTTCTTCCAGCTCCAAATAAGATTGTTTTCACCCTAGTTTTTGTGTCAATAAGAACATAACTCTCCCCAGCCTCACTACCCTCCTGTTTCTGTATCTTGTTACATCCATTAGATTTCAGCCTTTCTTTTCAGTGGCAACAAACTGATATGAATAATATTTGTGTGTGTCTGTCATGTATATATATATGTATATATACCATATTTCCATGTTTTATGATGAGAAACTCCTGCCTAAGTATGGCATTTCATATACCCTCTGTTAATTCCGTCAGAGTTGATGTCACTTGGGTTTTTTCTAGAATAGGAGAGGACCCCAGATTCTCCTAACTGGCGCCAACCTGGCTCAGAACCTGCAGGAAAGCATATCTGCTTTCCTGCAGGTTCTGCAGGAAAGCATATCTGCTGACCACGTAGAGTCAACCTGGGGGAAGTTTATGTCTTTCTTTAAATAAAGTGCTATGTTCATATCAAGGGAGTTTTTAAATAAATAAGTGATAAAGTAAATGTTTTTCTTTCAGGGATAGAATTATTTTTTTCTTAAGAATTTAGGGCTTTTAATTTGTTAAATAGATCAGCCTTAATTGTATTATTTGCTAGTAAGATTTACTAAACCCTCTGTGTCTCAGTTTCCTCGCCTATGAAATGAAGCAATTAGAAAGCACAGAAATGACTGTTTATTTTGAGACCTGTGGTTTTAAGATTTTGTTCTAATTTTCTAAATAAAGTCCCAAATGAGCAATTATGGTTGACTGTAAATGAAATGTTATTATTCTTCCCTAGGATGCAGTCAGTGTATATGTGGAAAAAAATAACAGTTTTGAACTTTAAAATTTTAAATTTCATTTTCTGACCACCTTTACAAGATCTTTGAGTATTTTACAAATATGAGCAGTTTTGTATGAAGTCAGAAGATAAGTCATGAATTTATATTGCATAACTAACTAATGTTTGATGAAGAATCTTACATGCTCAGCAAAATTGTAAAATAGATTTTAATTAAAAAAATAAGAAGTGGTGCTCATAAAACACCACATAAATAACAAATTAGCTCAGTTTATGATTTGTGATAAGGTTGCTAGGAGAGTAGATAAGAGCATGCTATAGATAGTATGTATATGTGGATGTCAAGAAGCCCTTTGTTAATTGGACGTCATATTCTGGTGATCAAGAGGAACTGTGGGCAGGATGATAGAATGAGAAGATTCAGCAGTACCTGAACAGGTACACCTGAGCCCTGGTGATGAGAGACAAGCTTGATGTCAACCTAGCAAGAATCTCAAGGATGCCAGAGAACTCTGTGCTTGGTCTGTATTTCCCCAGCAAAGTAGCAGTGACTTAGAGAAGATGGAAAAAACATTACTTGCAGGTGTCAAAATATGTAGGTAGCAAAAAGAGAGAAGAATAGCTAATATGTTAGGTAGGAGGTTCCTTATTCAAACAGCTGTCAACAGAGTAGAATGATCTGCCAAAGCAGGCGAGAACAGCACTTTATAAGAATAGATATGGTCGTTAGGTTTAGACAAAACACACAGACACGTACACACACACACACACACACACACACACAAACAGAGTAGAATGATCTGCCAAAGCAGGCGAGAACAGCACTTTATAAGAATAGATATGGTCGTTAGGTTTAGACAAAACACACAGACACGTACACACACACACACACACACACACACACACTGCAGTTATACAACCAAAAAGATGAGGAAGATCTTAAAAACAATATATGTATATATGTTTGGGGGAAAAAAAGAACTAAGGGTTTTTACTGACCAGAAGTGCTGTCGTGTCGAGGACATCACACTGTACGATTGTCCCAAAGGAGAGTGTAGTCATAGGCATGCTCATGGAATGTGAAGGATCTATGCTTAGAAAGGAAAGCGTGCTGCTTTCTCTGGATACAAGGACGTCCACAGTGGTACCGTAAGGCCAGATCTGGACATCACATTTTGAGAGGAATATTGTCAGTGTAATCAGTACCTACTGGAGAGTGACTGGGGTTTGAAAGGATCCAGAACAGATGAAGGAACTGGAATTGTCACCAAAGAGAAGAAATGAGGACATAACAGTTATTTTAAAACATTTTATGTGTTCAAAAAAAGGAATTATATTTTAGAAGTTTGGAAGTTAAAGCTAGGATCAAGGGGTAGAAATTAGAGAAAGAATATTTTAACTCATTTTCAGAAGAATTTTGTAAAAATTAGAGCTGTTCTCCAATGGAGCTGGCTACCTAGTGATACGGGTGGGCTTCCCCTTGCTGGAGGTGCTGGGTAACTGATAGATGACTCTCATGTGTAGTGCTACTTAGGGATTCTTACACAACGGGGGAGGATAGATGGACAAACTGTAAGAATGCTTGTGAATCTCAGAGTTTATGACTCTATAAAAAATGTTTGTTAGATTTATTGATAACATTGTTGTGCAGGTATGGGAAGACGACTTGATCTTATTTGAACTGGGAGCAAGCATTAAATACTTTAGTTGGTTGGGTGTATATCATCCACATAAAGCAAAACAATCTTGCCAAAGGCCTCATGCAGTACATTAGCTCTGGCTGGGCTAACTAGAATTGCCAAGCAAATGAGAGGATTCATAATAAAACCTCCACACGGTGAAAGCTAGGTTCTGTGAAATTGAGGTTCCAGGCTATAGACATCATTCCTGTTCATTTATCTTCTCGTTTGCTGTTGGCTCCTACCTGGTGATGCAAGAGTCAGATTCTGCTCTGATAGGATGAAAAGATCTTCTTGTACTTGGACAAATATCTACATATATCTTTAGACCATTCTTTAATTCACTTATTTGATCACTCACTCATTAATAAGTATTGGTTAAGTGCCTGCTTTATGTCAGGCACTCTTCTAAGAACTGGGAATGCAAAAGTAAATTGGCTGTATCTAGTCGTAATCCTTTAGGTACATATGGTCTAGTAGAGAAAACAGGCATGAAAATGAAAAATATTTGCAGCATTGCTAGTGCTGTAACAGAGATGTGCTGAATGGATGGGGCTCCGCAGGCTACTTCTGTCACTCAGGTCTTTTCACTTAGTTCCTCCTGTACAGCTATGTTCTAAAAGAGTAAATTTTAAAAAATAAAGACTAAATTTATTGAAAAAAAATCATTATCCCTATGGGATTACTTAGGAAATAGCAACTAGTTACTGCATCTCAAATAACCCTAGTTTCTTAGTATTTTTCCACATCTTCCCACTCTGGAGTTTGATTCTGACCATCTTTAAACCTGGAAAGCAGTGTCAACAGCAAGAATGACTAACACATCATGTCTCACTCAGTGCTGAGCAATGATCTGGATATTTTATGTATGATCAGTCATGTAGCCCTTACAGCAATCCCAGGAGGTGGGCGTCCTTATTATCTCCATGTTACAGATAAGGTAACTGAGGTACAGGTGGGTTAAATAGGTTAAATAAAAATCACCCAAGGGTACCCCAAAGCAAGTGTACATCTGGGATTTGAACCCAGTAGTTTGGCGCTAGGAGCTGAGCTGTTAAAACGCTCCTCTGACCAATGCTGTTTTAGGCTTTCCAAACATCAGATCACAAAAGAAGTAACAGATGCTGATCACGATGATGTCTTTGTGCTAAATGCTGCACTGAAGGGCCTTATATCTGTTCTCCCACCTGGGCCTCACCAACCCCACGAGGGGAATTTTAGTGTCTGTTTTACAGATGAGGAAACAAGGCTTAGCAAGTTTAAGTAAATTACCCGAGTTGACCTAACTAGTAAATTCTTCAGCATATGTACATCATTAGGTTAAAAGATCAAATTAGTCATTGTACCCAATAATAAATAAACACATTTGCTTCAGGAAAATAAAAAGGTATATGTTGAAAGAGGAAGTGTTTAATGTTTTCCTATGGGGGAGGGGCTAAAGGATAAGAAGATGAGCTTTCTGTTATTTTAGTGTCACGATGTCTTTAGTTCCACAGTTTGAGTGAGACAGTATCTCAGACTTTATTTATTTGCCCTTTATTGAACTTAGGGTATTTGATGTGCCCAATATCCTGGACCAAGGTAAATAGTCTCTAGTTCAAAGATAGACTCCTTTAAACTTTGAACAATCTTTCTCAGAATCTATATTTATGTGATTTGGATGTTTCGTCTTCACTGATTAACAATTTATAATTTATTTATTGTCGTTTACACCTTTTGACTTATTAATCTCATTTGATTAATAGGATAGTAAAAGTAACCTTTTAAACAGAGAGTTCTTTTAAGCTATGATATAATATGGCTTAAATGTGTTTGATTAACCCAAATGTGGAAACACATGGACTGTAAGAAGAACCTCAGACTCTTCTGTTCTAGATTATACTAAACCATCCCAAATCAGAAGAGGAGTCCTTGGTTTCCCAGGTACCTATGATAACATGGTTTATAGTTTCTCTGGGAGAAAAATGCATGGGGAGTTGTCCCAGCTTGCTGGTATTGCAGCACCAAGGTACAGTGCCTGATCTCAAAGGTATTGGTATATTTATACGTCATGTGTGTGGTCAGTAGGTTAGGGACATTTCAGCTTTCCTTTCCTGCTTCCTTGAAAACTGAGCAACGACTTAAGCATCCAGCCCCAATCAGGTGTCAGGAATCCAAGGTGAATATGGCAGCATCTCTGCCCTTCAGGTGCTCTCAGCCCAGCTGGCCAGATGGAGGGATAATCTACTAATGGTGTCTGATTTGACAGTATGTGGAGAGCCTATGGAAATGTGGGATGGGGACATTTGGCTCAGCCTGGGAGGAGTGTCTGGGGAAAGCTGCACACAGGAGGTAACAAGGGAGCTGCTTTCAAAGGTGGAGGAGGAGACCATCAGGCCATCAGGTGGCAGAGCGGAGAATGTGAATTAAGCATGGCACCACAACCGGTTTGCCTCCTTCCTTCCTCCCTTTGGCCTGCCCTCTCTCTGGATATTGTGTGTGTGTGTGTGTGTGTGTGTGTGTGTGTGTGTGTGTGTGTGTGTGTGTGAGATTAACTAGAATGCAGTCGTATTTGGATGGAGGAAATAAAATTACCAAGAGGTTTAGATACTCAATACCTGGCAAATCAAGTTACCATTAGAGGTTGTTTTTTGTACAGAATCGGAACAATAGAGACATCCCAGCCATGAGAAAGGCTGACCTTGACCAAGAACTCTTCTCCCTCTGAATCGCATACAGTCGTTCTAGACATCCCTGGCTCTGATGACATTCTTTCTTCTGAGATGTTAGTGCCTTCAGTCAGATTTCAGAAAAGGTGTTGCAGGTCTGGGAACTATAATGTCTCTTTAAGATGACTTTGGTATAGGGCTGAACTCAAAAAAACGACATTTTTCCTCTCATTTCCAGGTTCTTACAGGATACTTTGTTGGCATCTTGTACTTGGCACTCCTGGCAAGTGTACTCCTGGCACTCCTTGTTTGCAGTGTCCATCGTCTCTTTCACTGTTATCTGTTATACATATTCTATTTATGTCCTCCAACCTTACTTTGCTTTCTTCTCCTTTCATCCTTACTGTATACTTAAGCCACCCATTCCCTCATATTCCTTCTATCAAGCTTTGAAAGTTTGTTCAATGCAAACTGAGAATATGCTTCTAAATAATGTTTTTTTTTCTTTTTCTGATTACATTGTTTGTTCATTAAGTTATTAAGCAGGTTATGCTTTACCAATAATTTTCTTTTTCTTGAATATGAATCTGATGGAGAATGGCTTTTCTTAAATTCCTGTAGGCCTACACCATTCACTGTCACCAAATTACATTTCACAGAGGAGTCCACAGAGTGTATCCAAATTGAAGACTTTTCCTTTTCAGTGGGAGGATCCCCAAGTGGGATGTAAGCAGATATGGTCATCAAACTTTAAGACCTGGGTTTGTATAAAATCCAGCACTTCACACATTCACCCTGAGCATGAGACTTCCTTGGGGCATCTGTTCAACATTCAGATTCTTGGGCCCCACTCCAGGCTCCTGGAATCAGAACCTCCAGAAGGTAACTAGAAGGCTCTGTATACAAGAAAGGTGTTTGTAGGTGAGTTAAATGGGCAAAGTCCTCACTTTCATGTTTTCTGTCCAACTGGGATGATGGGCAATTAGTAAATGAAGCAACCAACCAGTCAACAAATAAACAAGGTAAGTGCAGAGAGTGATATAAGGAAATCAAACAGAATAATATATATATATATATATATATATATATATATTTTGTGTGTGTGTGTGTGGTACACGGGCCTCTCACTGCTGTGGCCTCTCCCGTTGCGGAGCACAGGCTCCAGACGCGAAGGCTCAGCGGCCATGGCTCACGGGCCCAGCCGCTCCGCGGCATGTGGGATCCTCCCAGACCAGGGCACGAACCCGTGTCCCCTGCGTCGGCAGGCGGACTCTCAACCACTGCGCCACCAGGGAAGCTCCAAACTGAATAATATTTTAGGGAATGGCTGGGCTGGGCTACTTTATATGGCACAGAGGAAAAGCTCTCCAAAGGGTACACTTGGAGCTGAACTATGAGAAGGAGCCAGTGAAATCAGGAAGTGGGAAAAGAGCTAGTATGTCTCACCTTATTTACCTGTGTCCTGGGTAATTAACACAATTATTGGCACCTCTTGGGGCTCAATGAATTTTCGTTGGATGATGCATGCAGTCCTGGGATAGCAATGCTTATATCACAAATAGGATACAAGCAGAATTCCTGAAGAAAAAGAGAAAATGAAGAAAAGTAGATAAAGGAGAGCATCTGGGATGAATAGGACATGGCTGGGGGTTGGGGACGGTGGCAGCACAGGGCAGCTAAGGAGTTGAGGAATAAAGAAAATTAGAAAACAAGGCTATGTTTGCACCTCTAGCATCACTGTATTGCTAGTTAAAAGGTTAATCAGTAATTATTGCCATATTTTTGGGATTTGAGCACTGTGGTCTGACTAGCATTGCTTTCTAAATTACAAAGTAAACTTTAAAAAGTCTTTAGAAAACAAAGACAGTGTCACATTACATTCCTTTAAAGCAAATTATGGTAAATACCAATTCCAACAAGCTTAGGGACAAGTTACATATGATCAAAAGTAGCAAGTTAAAGGTATTTTGACAGATTCTGAATGGCGCTCTGATTCATACACCTGGCAAGTTGAAACTATAGATGTTTGTCGCTTGGATTGTTTTTTTTCCCCACTTGGTAGCAGAAAGCATAACAAACGCAAAATGAGTTATTGGAGAAGCTGGCTATTTAAGAACTAGTGGGATGTATTTACAGCAGACTATCTGCACATCTGCATGTGGAGAAGGAAGCTGTAGGTGAAACTCAGAATCAGCCAATGTAGGAGCCAGAAGGAAACTTACAGGTCATTATGGTCCAAATCCCTTAATATACAGATGAAGAAACTGGAGGCAGAGATATAGAATGACCTTTTCAAATTACTCTAGTCCAGGATCTGGATTCGAATCAAGATCCCTCCCTTACTCCTTCATTTAATAAGCTTCTATTAAGTACCTATTATGTGTATGGCACATGGCCAAGCACTGGGTATCCTAAGCTGAAGAAGGTGCAGAAGGGCTCTCCTCTGAGGATGTCAGTGTAGCAGGGTAGCCAGAATAGGATAGAGTGTAATAGATTGTGTGTGTGTGTGCACACGCGTACACACAGGTGTGGGCCTACGACAGTGACCAAAGCTTTCACGCTTCAGCAAGCTTTCACACTTTCACACGACAGCAACACACCAGATGTGTTCATAAATTGCCTGAGGAAGCACAGCAGGGGAAGTGTCCGACACCATCTGGGCAGTCAGAATGAACATTTTCTGAGTGTCTTCTGTGTTAGGCACTCTCCACCCATTATCGCAGTAAATCTCCCCCAAAATCCTGTCAGGTCAGTATCCTTCATGCTCATTCCATAGCTAAGAATTGGAGGGAGGCTCAGGAAGGTGAACTGATTTGCCTGTGGGCATAAACCAGGATTT
Organism: Physeter macrocephalus; assembly: GCF_002837175.3. Taxonomy (NCBI): domain Eukaryota; kingdom Metazoa; phylum Chordata; class Mammalia; order Artiodactyla; family Physeteridae; genus Physeter; species Physeter macrocephalus. Next base: position 109,792,327 of record NC_041217.1, read on the forward strand.
CAACTCTGGGCCGGCTTGATCTTCACTTGATCTTAGCCAAAAGGCCGAGAAGCGATCTGCTTGATCTTTAGCCTATGCTCTTTTTTTTTTTTTTTTTTTTTTTTTTTATACTATAATAGGGATGGTAAGTGGATGTCAGCTCAAGGGCAAATTCCAGCTGATTGCTAGAGGCTAAGCACTGTGCTGTGAAGGCTTCCAGGCCATATCTGGGCTCAGAAGCACACGGTGGATTAATGATGGCAGCCATGGGCGTAGGATGGAAAGGGGTAGCCCTGAGTCAGGACTTTGTACTTCCTGAGCTGTACCATACCGTCACTCTTCCAGGCCCAACTCTCTCTAAGTCAAGTCTCCTACATCCTGTTCCCTTCCTCTGAGCTCAAGATGGTATTTTGTGCCATCTGAGTGTCTAGAATCTTGTCTCCTAATCAGGTCAGCTCCCCTGTGCATTGTCCCATGCTGCAACCCTTTTCAAAATTTTCAACCCCATCAAAGATATCCCTTTTTCATTGCCTCACAACCCTGCTCCGTGCTGATGACAGCTTATGTGATATGTAGATTATTACATGCCTACAGCTTAATACGTTCGTGTCTAGGTAAGGTGCAGGCCTTCCTAATTCAAAGGAGTGACTCCGGCAGAAAGAAGTTCAGATCCTTGGGCAGGCTAGCTGGGATGTCAGTCTTTAAGATTACACCAGGCAAATAGCTGCTGACCTCACACCTTTTCTTAGATGCTGGAGAACCCTTGATATAATAGTTAGTGAGGTACTGAGGTATTGTAGGTCCACGCATACGGTGCTTAAAGAGGAATCTGGAGGTGGAGATGGTGTTTTCTTACTGTTGCAGTTTATGATTTCCAGCTGTTGCCCTGAGTTAGACACTACAATTAGGTCTAGGCTGTGGTTCTAGCTAGTACGCCTCTGCTTTAAATTTTATCTCATAACTCCTTGGCAGCAAAGAATTTCAACTTTCCAAAGCTGGCCACAAATTTGAAACAAGTGTCTAAAAGCAGTTGTTAGAGTCAAAAGATACAGCGGTAGTAACAACCGTGTTAAATGAATCATTTGTGGAATGCTTAACTGCTCATCATCTGTTTGAAGTGTCTCAGTGTTTCTTGTTTTCTGCAGTAAAAATAAGTCAGGTTTACTCAAGGTATATATTTTCATTCCTTTCACATATGTGACAATCTATTTTCTGAATTATTGGACTTCTAAAACACTGTGGGTAAACGAGTATGAATTTGAAAGCAAACCACATCTGGAGGTGTTATTTTTAAATTATTGAATAAATTCTTTAGTATCATAAGAGCATTTTCACTTGGATATTCTATTAATATGTAACTTACACATTGTAATACTTCTAACCAAGAATAGCTATTAACTTTAAAATTTTACTTTTAAAATTCTTTTCAAATAAGAAGAGCGCTTCCATAGGATGAGGTTCCTAGCCTGATTTTTATGTAGAGTTGTAATTTTCTATTTTAGTAAATCAGACAGCCCTGTGGCTTAGTAGGTTAGCATTATTGCTGGAGCCCTGCTGTTTTTTCCTGGACTAAAAACAAAGAATAACAGAGTGAACATATTTAAAATATATCCTCTTGTTTGATGAAATGAGTAGCCCGTGTGCCGCAGTGAGACTATTCTGTGTGAGTGATTGCTTTTATCGCTATGGATGTTTTATTTATGTGCCACTCACATGTCAAGTTTTCTTTTTAATTGTATGTGTGAATTTTTAAACAGAGGAAAATAAGGCTAACTAGATGGAATAGAAAAGTATGAGTCCTAAAGAACAGGAGTCATACAACTTGAGGTCTGAATCTTCTATACATCTTGTCTGTCACCTAAACCCCAAGAACTATCTTAAATACATTGCAGTGAGGGGCCCTTCTCCCATATGGACTGTTATTCTTTCCTATAATGTGTATATCTTCTTTCATATAATGTAGCCGTAAGGTGTTAACCAGAGTATTGTTTGAAATATTTTGAAAACTTCCAGACAAGAGGGGTGGTGGTTGTAGATTATTTCAGCATAACATTGACTAGGGATTTTGAAAGATTTTTGACTTCACTTGTCACCAATATTTTCAGTTGTAATTGTCTCTTCTAGAGTGTTAGACATTCCTTAACTTGATGTTTCTGATTACCTTAAATTACAGTCATTAAATATCATTTCAGTACTTAATTGAATATTCTAGTGTATGAGTCACTATACTTTAGCAACTTGTATTGAATTTATTATACTGGTTTTTGAGTACAGCACTGAAACTAGTTGAATTACTAGAGGAAAGCTCAGTGGTAATCTGATTGGACTATTAGTGAGTCTCATAAGCAGGTACTGAAAGAACATAGAATATCATTAAAATAAAAAAATAATTGCTTCTTATCAACAGAACTGACCTGTCACGTGGCACTAGAAGGATGTTATATTTGTTATTCAAATGTAATCATCTGGAAGACATTCACTCTTAGTAGCTGGCACGTGGCAGGTGGTTGCCTAGTAAGTATTTATTAATGAAAGAACATATGGCTTCAGTTCCACCTACTGCTGATGACTCCCAAGTTAACATTTCAATTTGGAGCTCTCAGAGTTCTGACCCACATTTCTGGCTGCCTTCTACTCATCTATGCCTGGAGGAGCCACAGATATTCTAAGTGCCTGATGCCTAAAACTGAATCACCATCTCTTCCTTCTAAACCTGTCCCTCCTCTCTCTCCCGCTTGGTTATCAGAATCCCATGCTACCCAGTCACCCTGGATTCTTTCCTCTCCCTCACTTCCTAGATCCAGTTGTTTATACATCAAGTCTTACAGGTTTTCCTATTTACCACCTCGCTGACCTGGCTACATCTCTCCAACTCCATCAGATCCTTAGACTTTCCACCTGAATTTTAGCTGGTCTTCAGAGGAGTCTCCATGCCTAGGCCAGTGGTCCTATACTTCACCCTACTAAAGCATTCCCCAGGGAGCTCGTTAAAACCGGAGATGCCCAGATCATACTTTCATCAGTTTCTCATTTGGTAGGTCTGGGTGGGACCCAGAAATCTGAATTTCAAGCAGTCAGGTGATTATGATGCAGGGGGAGCGTCACATACCTCCATTCCATCCTGAGCGCTCAGACAGAGCTTTGCTTTAAAATATAAGACTTACCCATGCTCTTGATTAAAAATCTTCAAAGAACTACCATTCGACAGTGGTCATTTTCAAACCTAGGTCAGCGAGGTTTCCAGGGGTTCCTCAGAGCTGCCTCAGTGTATGTATGTGTGGGGGGGTTGGGGGGGAGCGCTGTAGTGTGAAGATGGGAGTGAATTCTCCAGGAAGATCTTTAGTCAACTCCCCCCACCCCATCTCCTTCTTTAGTCAGAGCAGCTCTGATATTGAAGTTTAACAAGAGATTTTCTTTGGGAAGTCATCCTCTACTTAAAAAAAATAATAATGATCTATAGAAGTAGGTTTCAATTTTTATTTTTTAATCAGGACCCCACAGTGAGAAATAATGTACATTCTCTATCATGGCCCAATACATACACATATTTTTGTGTGTAATTGAAATAAGTTTCATGAAACATACCATTACTATACTTGATGTATCCTGATGTTTTCTGTTCTATTTTATTTTTTAGAAAAAAGCTGGTTGCAGCCTACTAAATTGATTTCACAAGCCACTTATGAGTTGCAACTGAGCCTGAAAAACCTCAGCTCTTAACCTTTCTCATTAGGTTTCCTTTATGAACCGTGGAACCCAGAAATATTTTCTTAATCCTCCCATGATGGTGTATGACTCATACCATTCTAGGTGCTTGGGAGAGAGGTTATTCATTACATACCATGGATACCTGAGGGCATTCACCTGATGAAGTCATGGTTGAAAAAGACTTATGGGGTGTGATCTATACAATAAATCCAAACTCCTGAGAACTGCCCACAGGGCCCTTCCAGGTCTGACCCATGTTCATCTTTCAGACTTCATCTTACTTCCCTAGTCACCTTCCTGGGTTAAAACCATCCTAAACTGTTTGGAATTCCCCAAGTACATCATGCTATTTCTCACCTCTGCACAGTCATTCTTGACCTTCAATACTCAGCTCAACTGAGTGTCATTTCACCTGACACCTTCCTGGACAGTAATCAGAATCATCACATCCTGTTTCCCTTCCTGTCAGTGCCCGAAGGGCAGGACAGCACACTGTTTGCATCAGCAAGTGCTGCAGCTAATGTGTTACCTGGCCCCGTGTGGGCTCTTAATAAACTTCAGTTATGTTCAATGGACTCATCTTCTCTGCTTCTGAGTATGGAGCTCTATACTTCATTCTGAGGACACAGACAGGTATGAGGCACAGCCTACATGCTTAGGAAGCTTGCAATGGGCCCGAGAGATAGGACGTATATATTAAAAACTACCTCAGAATAGCACAACGCTCAAGAGTTTGCATGGGGGAATCAGGCGTGGGTTCAAATTCTGACTCTTCGATTTGTTGGCTTCTGACTAAACCTAGGACAAACTCTTGAGCTGTTCTGGAGTTCAAATTCATCATATGTGAGACGGAAAATAAGAGTGGCAACTTCACAGGGCCATGAGTTTTAAACAATGGGTGTATGTAAAGCTCTAAGCACACTGCCCAGCCCAGAGCTCTTGGGAAATGTTAGAGTGGAATTAAGCAGGTAATATGCCCAGTGCCATGTGGATGTTGTAGGTGGAAAATGCCACAGGAGTTGAGAGGAGGGAATGGTCACTGTGGGTTGGACGTATGGGAAAGGTCCAGTGGAGGAGCTAAGCTTAGAATGAAAAGTAGACCTTAGATTAGGAGCCAGGAAGGCATTCCTGGCAGGGCGAACCAGAGCACCAACCAAGGCCAGTGGAGGACAGTTTATGCCTTGCCTGTAGACTAGTTACCCTGCTAGTGTTTGTACATTTCATTTATGCATAAGATGTACTCAAACATTCTTTCCAAATAGAAGTTGAAGGTATTGATCTGAAGGTGATTTTCTTGTTCTAAAGAATTCTGCCCCTTTTCTCTTTTCCATGACTTTTTGCCAAGTGTGTATGGAGTCTACAGTTTTGCTGACAGGATCAGCTTGATTAAACCATTTTGGTCAGCATAGAAGAATGGTTTGTAAAACTGGCCATGCATCATAATCACCCAGGGAACTTTTTAGTCCTACAGATTTCCATGTACCACCCCAGAGAGTCTGACCATTGGCTCTGATCTAGGACCAGGGGATCTGCATTATTAAAAAGCTCCCCTGGGAATTTGATGGCCAGCCAGCTTTGGGAACTGATAGCTCAGAGAATTCATCTTAATCAGTTTTTAGCCATACTGTCTGATAATGGTGTCTGGGAAACCAATACGTCGAATTTGTTTGAATTTTATGGGGAGTTGAAACTCATAGTTTGTAGAATTTAGCAGTTTCCTACTTGGAAAAGAGTTCAGAAGCCACTTAACCCTCTCTCTCTCATTTAGGAAAAATCTCTTCCCTTTGTACATCTCAGGATGATCTGGGCAAAGTAAATACCCTGGCCAAGGGAGGCTCTCTGCCGAACAACAAATTCCTCTCCTAATAGCTTCATTTTCTTAAAAAGAAGTCTTACATTCAAATTCTGCCTTTTGGTACTTTTCCATTTGTCTCAGGGTGACCTTCAAGATAAGTCATGCTTCTCTCTATGTGATGGCCCTTCAGGTCTTTGGGGACAGTTAACATAATGTGGTTTTCCTTTGCCTTTTCTTTTCCAAGAGAAACATGCTTGATTTCTTCCATCAGTTCCCAGTTAGATACCTTTAGATCTGCTCCTATTTGTTAATGCCTGATTTAGGGGGGAAAAAAACAAAAGATCCGGGCTTGGCATATGTCTCTTTGAAAGCCTTGTTTGGTCCCAGCTGTCTTGGTCTGAGCATTGAGTTTAAATACTCAAAAAACATTCATCTTAGTTTTTTCCTCTAGAAGTTTTTGGAAATTGTTAAGGGACTGACTGATATATATTTCTCAGGATGTACCCTCTTGCCCCTCTTTTAAGAACTGGGACAAACAGAAACATTTGTATGTTTCTGACATCTCCCACATTCTCCAAGAATTCTCCAAAAAGACAGATTCCCAAGGCCAAAACCATTCCTGACATTTTCTTCTCTTATAAATGTTTTTGGGGACCTCATATCTGCTGCTGACATACAGTAAAAACCCCCAAGGAATGAGCTGTTTAGATAAGCTGTGCTCCTGCTCTGAGATGTGTTTGGAGGTAGAGCTTGGCCGCCGGTGGAGGAGTTGGGGAGCTGCAGTTTCCCAGGGTTCCTGCTCGGAGTGCAATCATCACCTCAGACAGCGCCGCTGAAGCACCCATCAGCAGCGCAGTGTGTGGAGGCTGTTCTGTCAGAGACTTGCCTTTTGTTGTTCTTGGAAATGGTGTAAAGAAAAGGTCAGCAGATTTTTGTTTTTTTAACAAAATTTATTTATTTATTTATTTTTGGCTGCGTTGGGTCTTCGTTGCTGCGCACGGGCTTTCTCTAGTTGCGGCGAGCGGGGGCTACTCTTCACTGCGGTGCGCGGGCTTCTCGTTGCGGTGGCTTCTGTTGTTGCGGAGCACGGGCTCTAGAGCGCAGGCTCAGTAGTTGCGGCGCACGGGCTTAGTTGCTCAGTGGCACGTGGGCTCTTCCCGGGCCAGGGCTTGAACCCGTGTCCCCTGCATTGGCAGGCGGATTCTTACCCACTGCGCCACCAGGGAAGCCCCAGGTCAGCAGATTTTTGTTGTTCTTCTTACCTGTATTTTTGTTGAAATTCTTTCTCCTTTCCTTCCTCCTCTTCCCTTCCTTCCTTCTTTCCTTCTTCATCTTTTTCGCTTCCTCCCTCCCTCCCTCCCTCCCTCCCTCCCTTCCTTCCTTCCTTTGCCAGAAATTCTTTCTGTTAGCGAAGCAAAGAATGACTTGGTTGTGATATTCTGTATGCAGTTTCACAGTAAGATATGATATTCTATGAACGGGACTTTAAAGGTCAGAAGTACCCTCCCCCCTTCCCCATCACTTACTTTAGAAATAATATCCTTTGCAGTGAACAGGAGCACAGGCTCTGGGGCCAGGCTGCCTTTTCAAATCCTGGCCCTTCCACTTATCATGGCTTTGAGCAGGTTACCAATTTCTCTGTGGTTCACTTTCCTCAGGTTTAAAATGAGGGTTTTATACATATAAATGAGGGTTTTATATATATATATATGTAATAATACCTATTTCCAAGGGTTGCTTCACAGTAAGATATGATATTCTATGAACGGGACTTTAAAGGTCAGAAGTACCCTCCCCCCTTCCCCATCACTTACTTTAGAAATAATATCCTTTGCAGTGAACAGGAGCACAGGCTCTGGGGCCAGGCTGCCTTTTCAAATCCTGGCCCTTCCACTTATCATGGCTTTGAGCAGGTTACCAATTTCTCTGTGGTTCACTTTCCTCAGGTTTAAAATGAGGGTTTTATACATATAAATGAGGATTTTATATATATATATATATATATATATATATGTAATAATACCTATTTCCAAGGGTTGCTATGAGGATTAAATGGTTAATTCATATAAAATGCTTACAACAGTGCCTGGTATATAACCATTGCTCAGTGAAAGGTGTGTCAGAGATGACTGAATGAATTATTTTATGAAATTCAATGCAAAAGGAAAATGTATGTGAAGTACCACATTATGACAAACAGGGCGTCAATTTGAAGAATTATTTAGAGTGTTTAGGTCCCCTGATTAATCCAAACTAGAGTTTTATGCTAGGGAAAAAAGCTTCAATGATTTTTAAAAATCCAATTTTAAAAACAGTCTTTAGGAAAACATATTGGCAATTTACTTTTATCCTTTTTTCTGATGTGTGTGTGTGAAATACATCATTCAAACAAAATTATATAAGATATACGTACAGCTTAAAGAATAACACTTAAAAGAATATTAAAATTTTAAAACACCTGTGTACTTGCCACCCAATTTAATAGAACATTATCAGTGTCTTTAGAACCTCCTTTGTGCCCTGTCCTGGTGGCCCCCTCTCTCCTGTAGAAATAGCCGTACTATAAATTTCATGTTAATCACCTTGCTTTTCTTCGTGGTTTTATCACGTATGGTTATAATGTTAGACATCAAATTATTTAGATTCACTTTTTTAACTACACAATTAACATTGATTTTGATTATTAGTATACCATTGACCCTTGAAAAACAGGGGTTTGAACTGAGCGGGTCCATTTATGTGCAGATTTTTTTCAGTAAATACGTGCTACAGTGCTACATAATCTGATTTGAGGTTGGTTGTATCTACAGATGTGGAATCATAGATACAAGTGCCAAATGTAAAGTTATATAGGGATTTTCAACTGTACAGGGGTCCGCGCCCCTAACCCCTGTGTTGTTCAAGGATCAACTTATCTGGATTCATTTCCAGCATCTTAATTTTTTCTTTATCCCATTTTTCTGTGTTTCCCTCCTTTCTTATGCATTGAGACTTTTTTTTTCCTTTCCTTTACTTGCATCCTTCCCCCTCCATCGGTTTGGAAGTTATATACACTATTAAATTTTGACATGCATATTTAACTAAGTATAAAATTTATCAATATTTCTCCCTCCTACCCATTAACACAAAAACCTTGGAACACTCCCACCAGGATTTCTTTGGAATTCTGCAATCTCACACAGAAAGGACTCTTCACATCAAAGTTGGTAGCTACAGCTTTTGATGTCTGCTTTGTTTAGTTCTTCCCCCCTGACAACATAGTAACCCTGTCTCAGAAATGGCAGAGAGAACAAAAGTGTTACTTTTATGGGAAATACAGACCATTGGAGCTGGATGTAGCCTTAAAGCTTATCTAAATTAGTGTTTTTCAAACTTTTTGACTAATCCCAACAGTGAAAAATAATATTTTATTTTATAACCAATGCACACATAAATATAATATCTAAAACCGAAACGAAAGTTTCATGAAACAATACTTCTCCTGGTCTGTGTAATATACTCTGAGCTATTCCATTCCATTTGCATTTCCATTCTTTCATTAAAAAAAAAAAAGAAACTTTTCCAAATTCATTAAATTGATTGCATTCTCACTAAGGTGCCTTGGCCCAGAGTTTGAAAAACCCAGAACTTGCCTAACATCCTCAATTTACAGTTTAGGAAGGTGAAGCCCAGACCGATGACATGGATCTCCCAGAGTTGTACAGTAAGTGAAGAATTAGGACGCAAATCCCTGATATTTTACCTCTAAGTTCACTTCTTTCTTCACATATGTCAGCCAAACCAAAAATAATACAGGATGGAGGAAAAAGGGAGCCATTGGAGAGCTGTAGTTATGAAATGGGAAATGAAACCCCCTGAGAACTCCTGCACATCTACTTTTGGCAGATGTCTGACAAAGCATCTCGTGATAACCGCTGCTGAGTGAACCCAACACCGTATTAGACACCACTTTTCATTACCTCTGACTCTTAACAACCACTTCGTAAGTTGGGATCATTATCCTTATTAAATAAGGGAATGAAGGCTCAGAAGAGTCATTTGCCTCACTAGCAGCGTGTAAGGTGAGGAGCTGGGCATAGCTGTCTGACCCCATAGCACACGGAGTTTCATGGCCTCATACTGCCTCTTTATAATTCTTGACTTGACTTGCTTATTATCATATCTCTCAGAAGGAAGATAAAGCACCAAGAGGAATACTGTCCAGGTCTGACTCTAACCAGGAAGAGTAACTAGTTGGTGATACGGTTCACAGACTTGCTTGTTCATTCTATCTCTCCCATTAGCACTTTTGTTCCCGCACCACATGGTCTTCGCCTCATTCACTGGCTAGTACAGTTCTTGGCACATTGAAACCTCACAATGACTATTTGTTCAGTGGATAAGTAAGGGCCTTCAGAAATCATAAGGACTTTGGGAGAAAGAGATCACGTCCCAGTATGGAGGCAGGTCCCATAGTGGCCCAGTGTACAGCCTGTGGAGGAAGACTGCCTAGGTTCAAACTTCAATGTCCCTTACAGGCTATTTGCCTGTAAGCAAGTTACTGAACTTCTCTTGTGCCTCAGTTTCCTGAGGATGATAATGATGTCTATTTCAGAGTGTGGTTCTATGAGTTAATAAAGGGAAGCGTTGATGTGTTAGCTGTCATCGTTACCTGATGTTACCGTGACTAAGTAGGGAAATATTGAACATGTGTCTCATATTTTAGGAAAAACATACCAGAAAGTTTGAGGTAAGCTAAGTATGATCATATGGGTAGGGACTCAGTACAGACCCCCCTTCATGTGCCATTGGTGCTAAAATTATGCTAAATAAATAAATGTGCTAATACAAAGCACATCTCTATCTCATCATGAAAGAGAAAGATTTATTTCTGACAAAAATATCTCAGCCTAGAACAGATGATTAAGCAGATGGCCTATGAATAAGTCAAAAAGAATTTAGTGCTTACACAGCAGCAACATGGATTTGTAAAGAATACAGTTTCTGAGCAGGTGACCTGATTAAAAGACTAGGAGACTCCCATAGATGCAATGCATCTTATTTTCAGGAAAGCACTTGGAACGTCTGATTTGGAGAACAGCAGAGTGCAGGGTTAAGCATGTGAGGCTTCCCCACAGAGACCCTGGGATTTGGCCCCAGTTTTCTCACCTGCAGAGAGTGTGGATAATGACTGCACAGCCTCCTAGTGTGATTCGGAGAACAGACAGAAATAAGGTCCGTGTTGTGCTCAATAAGTAAGAGATAAGTGTGAGCCCCTAATTACGGTACCTGGGTAAGCAGATAAGAAGGTGAAGTGGAACGTGGTTAATAGTCTGTTTGCCTCTAACAAGCCCAGTCTCCCATGCTCAGAGGAAGGCTGGAAGTTTGCTTTGCAGTTGTCAGAACAAATCCTCAAGGTCCCTTGGCACCACGGCCCGAAGACCGGGCGAGAAGAGACCCGAATAATCGACCTGAGGTCTGAGTGCCTGTTGCTTCCTCTCTCTCCCTCCAGGGGCCTTTGTCGTGTGCTGGACACCAGGCCTGGTGGTTCTGCTGCTTGACGGCCTGAACTGCACGTGGTGCAGCGTGCAGCATGTGAAAAGGTGGTTCTTGCTGCTGGCGCTGCTCAACTCCGTCATGAACCCCATCATCTACTCCTACAAGGATGAGGACATGTACAGCACCATGAAGAGGATGCTCTGCTGCTTCTCGCAGGAGAAGCACCCAGAGAGGCGGCCCTCGCACATCCCCTCCGTGGTCCTCAGCCAGAGCGATACAGGGGGCAGCCAGTATATGGAGGATAATAGCAACCAAGGCCAGGTCTGCAACAAGAGCAGCTCCTAGGCTGCAGTGCCCCTCTGCCTGGCCCAGCCTCCTCTGGGAGAACTGTTCACAATGGTTACCTGTCTCCAACGAAGCCCACGTAACAGTGTTATTTGAGCTCTGAATGAATCGTTGGGAAATTTTTTTAAAAATTGTTTTTCTTCATTTAAAAGCATGGGCAGGAAAGAGAGGACACGATGCATTTAGAGAAAATGCACGGAAAGAGGGAAGGCAGCACGATGGATTCCTGCCTGACATCCTGTGAACCCCTGGGAGCATCGCCCAGCAAGGCCATGCATCCTGGGCTCTGCCACCATCTTGTAGCCATTCTCTTTGTGTTTCCAAAGGATGCTGTTAAAGGGCTTAGCCCAAAACAAATAAAAACGTTACTTGAGCCACCTTATGTAGCTGCTTGGAAAGCCTATGTAGTTCTTTCTGCATGCATTTGAAATTTTAAGAAATGCTTCAGCAGTGATGTTTTTCTCCTCAAACAAATCATGGCCAGTAGCTAGGTGTTCAATAGGAATCTCAGAATAACAAATCAGTCAGGGCTTCAGATTAATTAGCTTGATTTTTAACTGAAAGAACATTCTGAGGAAAAAGATTTACTTTGAAGTAATAACAAAAAAGGTAAATGTTAAAAACTCTTCTTGCAGGAAAAAAGAGAAGGAGGCCTTGATGTGGTCCTCTCAGTGTGTGTGCGTGTGTATACACACCTGTATATTTACACACTTTGAATTTGTATTTAAAGACATCACAGACAGTGATGGTGAAATAAATTCACTGACCACCTAGACTTTCCAGTCTAGGACTACAGTTGTAGAAATGACCTGTTGTGCTCTAAAATAGAAAGAGGTGATTTGTTTGAAAACAGACATTCAGCAGGGTAAAAAAGTATATTACAATGTGGGCTGAGTTCCTTGCATATAGGATCAAATATGAGCTTAAATGAGTCTTTCTATCCAGTTCCTTCCATGCCACTGGTGACTTGTCAGATTTTGTATTTAGAATAATGTTCACACCTCATATTTTACCCACAATTATTGACATGTTTCCACTACTTGTTTTACTTGTGGACTGAATTTTGATCTGGGTTCTATTTAAAAGTTTTCTCCTTCAAAGACCTAAGTAGGCAACATGAAAGGCAAGTCAGTAAGAAAAAAAAAAAATTTTATATACATAGGCTACTGACCAGAGTTTTCTATGTAAAGCATATAGAGTATCTTCTGATTCTAAAATGAGAATAACTTCAAGTCAGATATTATAGTATTTATGTAGTTTGCAAAAGAAGTTTACATTTTTTTTGCTATTGTGGTGTAACATTTATGTGCAAGAACTACTTGTAATAAAAGGATTTGAGAAGTCATGCTTTTAGATATAATGGCCTAAAATAGAGAGTAGTATGATTTGAAGGTATAGATTTCACAAACTGTGTAGTAAGTGGGTCTATCTGAAGCTTATACCAAAGCTACCTATAAAATAAAATTAAAAAAGAGGATCTGTTTTCTATTGTTGGAGGTGCATTATTACTTTGTGTATTTTCTAAGTAAAAATATAGTTTGTGGTAACTATAGCACGTTTCTATTGCAGAAGAAAAATCAGATTTGCCAGGAAGTACATACTGTCAGTGTTTTATGTAAGCATTTTGAATCTACGGCTGGGCAAAGGGTGGAGAATTGAGATTGAATTCCCATCCCTGAATAGCTACTAAGGGATCTTTAAAGGTTTTATTTTGAGCAAAGCACCATTTTTAGTACCCTGCAGCAGAGTGTCATGTTCAGAATGGTGTCTGGAGGGGATCCAACTATGGAGACTCGGGGTGGAAATATATAGCTTTTGTTTTTATGCACACACATATCTCAGCACTGGTGCAAGAGTAGAGGAGTCATGTATATTTGCAGATGACAAGTGCCAGCCATCACAGGGCTCACCAAGAACACAGCAAACCCATCTCTTAGTTGGGAAAAAAAAAACAAGGAAAGAATGTTCCTATTCAAATCCTAGGACCCCGAGTTTATCTGCAAGTCATTGTGATGATGGTTCTAAAAATTTGATCTAGACCTTCTCAGACCAGCCCTTGACTCAGAGCATGGGCTACTCCCGAGCCCAGCAAGATTTCATTTTCTCCTTAGATTTGTAGCACTGTCCAAAGTGTTCTGTTAAATCTGTATGGGTGAGAGAGTTTAGTCCTTCATGAAGACTGTCTGCTTGGAAAGAAAGAATTTTTTGGAAGTAAACTGAAGTTTCTTGGTGACATTTTTTTTTAAGTGACTCATAGACTTGAGGCCATAATGTAACTTTTAGAAGCCCTAAGCACTGAAATGATTATGCCTCCATTTAATTCCAAATAAAAACAGTACTTAACCATAGAACAAATGTAAGCCTTGAACAAAACTCTAATTTCCTTCACAGTTAGCACTTTGATGCTTTTTATAAATGTTGACAATCAAAATTTAGCAATTTCGATGCCCCTGCTGCCCTGGCACCCTGAGTTTGGATGGCCCAGGATCAGGGCCTGGGAGGGCCCAGCAGCAGCAGCAGCAGGCAGTGGGGGGACCGGGGAGGCATGGGGGGTGCAGCTCTTTTCATCTGCTGGTGCTGCCCCACATGGACTACAAGGCATGCCATGCTCTGTGCTAGCTAGGAGGTTGAGAGTGTTTTGTTCTTATTAGCTCATCAATTCTCTAATCATTCAGGGAGTGGGGGCAATAAGAATGCTTGGCCGGGCTTCCCTGGTGGCGCAGTGGTTGAGAGTCCGCCTGCCGATGCAGCGGACGCGGGTTCGTGCCCCGGTCCGGGAAGATCCCACATGCCGCGGAGCGGCTGGGCCCGTGAGCCATGGCCGCTGAGCCTGCGC
>NC_041217.1:109806675-109810770 GCF_002837175.3 Physeter macrocephalus
TCCGCAACGGGAGAGGCCACAACAGTGAGAGGCCCGCGTACCGAAGAAAAAAAAAAAAAAAAAAAAGAATGCTTCGCCCTCTTTTAATTGATTGACTAGGCATAACGAAGGCAAGCCCCATGAAGACATTCATGAAGGTGACTTAACGACAAGCACAAGCCCTGTTAGAACCTGGAGTGAAAATAACCAGAGCGTTGTTCTACACGATGATGCATCTCACGGCATACTAAAAAGAATTTAAAACACACAAAAACAGATCTGACTTCTGGGATGTTTACCAGAGAATTCTATCCCCTTGGTGGACCACTAAATGTGAGCTTAAATTGGAAACTCCTAGAGCTCCTTCCAACTTTACACACTGTCTTTCAGGCATAGGAGTTGGGGTTAGAATCACTTAAAGACATGAAGGAGCTTTAAGAGAAGATGCATTTTGTGAGGGATGCTCTTCTGAACACGTCACATAATTTACAATACTCATAATGTAAGACTGGTTTTCACAGAGGAGTAAACATTAGGATGGGAGATGCTGTTGCTGTAGGGTTGTTTTTTTTTTTCTTTTTGGCCCTAATCCTCTATCTATTTTTACATCATTCTCTCTAGTGCCTTTTAGAGTGTGATCTCTCCTAAATTAATAGATGGTAAAGTTTTAATGGTAGTGGTTAAGGGTTCAGAGTATTTTATTATATGTAACTTCTGAGCTAAAGGTTTATGGTGCAAACAATAGTACAATGGTCACTAAAATCACATGGGGAGATTCCGGTACGCGTGAATAAGAGGGTGGGTCATGTTATATATATAATGCAGTACCTCTGCATGTGAATGCAGGAACATGGTTTGTAATTTACTGGGTCAGCAAATTTTGGAATTTGCAGTTCTTGCCAGCTTTTTAGAGAGTTGCAACTTTATAAAAATTTTTCTGTATTAGCAACTTCAAGTTTACATAATTCAAATTTCCACAAACTGCATCTGTATTGTATTTGTTACTGAGATTAGCACTTACACATTCTTTGTTAGTCGTAAGGTTGTATTGAAGAAAAGGGGGTGGCACCTGTCAGAAGTCTATGTTACATCTTTGTGCATATTAGAAAACACTGTCCCTTCCTCAAGACACTTTACCTGCATCTATTGGAAAGCATCTAATACATTTTGTATTAGAACTTTTGTTAGAACTTTACTACTACTTGTCAGACAACTTCCTAACACATATGCATGTTCACAGTATGATTGGCACACAGAGTTGTTCAGTTCACCACTCACCCAAATGTAATGACAACCATCTTAAAGAAAGCAGAAGATTGAAATTCAGAATACCTAGGTTCTGAGATCTGTTCTGTTCTGTCCTAAACTATCTATGAAATTCTAGATATGATTTCTGATCTCCTAAATGATAAGCTTAAATGATCTGTAAGGACCTTTTCAGCTCCAAAATTCTGTCATTCTATACATCACCTCCCAGATGTGAATCATGGAAAGAACCCCAAGTCTTTGGATTTGTTGGGTTTTACTCCTTGCATAGGGATTTCAAATAAAAGGAGCTCTGTTTTTATTTATTGCAGTGGTTCTCAAGCTTTAGTGTACGTAAGGATCACCTAGGGGAGACCATTTAAAATCTATGAGATTGAGGCAGGTGTAAAACGTGTAACTGTAAACCCATCATCAATACGGGAAGGAATTTCTGGAATACAATGGAACTGCTAATCAAAATGGAGAACCTAAGAGACTTGAAGATCTGCTTATATGTGCTAAAGTGAACTTAAATTCAAAGTGTGTGAGTCGATGTTTACTCCATCAAGGCAAATGGGAACCCACAAATTTACTTTTACCTGTAATTTAACCAAAATCTTTGAATAGTCCCTAGGTGCTAGGGAATAAACAAGCAAAAAGTCCCTGCCATTAAAAGAATGAACAAAATCATAAATTAAACATACACACAAGTAATTGAAGGGAAATAAAATGAAAGGGAGCTGAAAATATTAAGGATGGACATATGTGGAGGTAGCCATCCTCCAGATATCACTTGGAACATTGTTTGATATTGGTGTTGTATTTTTAAGATCCGGCCTCTGTTATATAATTCTTAATATAGAATTCTCCAAGACCTAGGGGAAGAAAAAGAAATCACATAAAGGGGCTACTCTGGGGGTTAAAATCAGTTTACAATTTATGGATTGGGGATCTGGTACTGATCATCTAAACTAGACTTGTCTTTTTCTTAAGTGGACACCTGACCACAGGTTTATATAAATTAAGAGATGGGATATTTCAGTCAGTCTTCAGTTCGAAAAACAGAAACCACTCTGGGTACCTGAAGCAGGAAGATATTTAAAATAGGCAATTAGGTGCTTATAAAATAGTTGGAAAGGCTAGAGGAGCAAAGGTGAGGGAAGCCCATTGTTAGCTCTCAGGTTTGCAGCTAACCTGTAGGGAATTATTGCCACACAGGTCAGTAGCTTGTGGAAGCTGCTTCCTGAGGGATACTCAGAGGCCACTGCAAAATCTAACGTCTGCTGCTAGGGGAAGAATATGGCTCCTGCTTCCTTTCTGCCCTCCTCATCTCTTGTCTTTGGCACTGGCAGAATCTAAACTGGGATATTTGCTGGCTTTGTATTCTGAGAAATAGAATTCCCAGGCTTCCAACCTTTCAGATTCAGGGGAGAACAGAGAAAGGACCAGCAATCCAGCTGACTGCTGACAGACAATACAGCAGATGGAAAAAGAAAAAAGGAAGAGAGTGGGTCATCTTGGCTTCTGAGACTTTTGCCTTGCGGAGATATGGGTCCTATTAGTTTATCTTGACTGTGGGTAGAAGATAATATAACTAGTTCTAGAGTAAGGGATGAAAATTCTCTAAAAATAAAGTGTTGGTATGTGTAACTTATGGGTTCCCCCTTATAGTATATGGATCTTCTGAAGGCTGAATGGGTAAATAAGACAAAAAAGAACATAAGAGCATGGTTTACTTATTGGCTATTCATTATCCAAACCTGTGATATCAAAACTGAGATTAGAGCACGAGAAATAAAATGTGTGGTCACAGTTGATATACAGCCGTGGCAAATTTAGTACTACTTAATCTTTCCTTTAGATTTCCAGAAGTTGAGAAGAGGACCTAGAAACAATAATGAGTGAGCCAAGGTAGGTATAAAATGCAGATGTGCAAAGTTATTTAAAAGTCAGAACTGTGTGTTCCATGGCCTTAAAAGATGCAATGGATCAAGCCTTTTCTAGAGTTGAATGGTAATAGATCTAAGTTTCAGAGTTTGTGGTTTTTTGGGGGAAAGTAACACTAAGGTTTCTTCTTTTGATGGAAATAAGGGCCTGATTTATGCATCGTTGTGAGGAAGTTGTAATGTAGGAATTATCTTGATTTTACAAATGAGGAAACTGAAGACCACAAGATTGAATGAGTACTTAAGTGACTGAGTCAGGATCAAACTTAGCTAGCTAAGTTCTTCAGAGGTTCTTGTCTATTAAGAAAAAGTTTCCTACCACTGTATATAACTTCAGATTTCAAAGAGCCAATGTTTACTAATAATAGGTTAGCCATTTTAGGGACTGAGAATGTTTATGCTCATTGAGCAATTCAACTTCTAAGAATGTATGCTAAAGAAATGATTCTAAATTAAGAAAAGGTTTATTACACAAAGGTGATCAAAACAACATGATGTATAACACTGGAAACTTCTAAACAATGTAAATATTCAAGCATGTGACAAATGTAAGGCATTGTAGTCAAGCACATGGACTCTGGAATCACATTGCCTGCATTCATATCGCAGCCATTTCACTTACTAGCTCTGTGACTTTGGGCAATTCCTCTGTGCATTAAGTTTCTCACC
The DNA here is from genome assembly GCF_002837175.3 of Physeter macrocephalus. Lineage (NCBI taxonomy): Eukaryota > Metazoa > Chordata > Mammalia > Artiodactyla > Physeteridae > Physeter > Physeter macrocephalus. The sequence goes on from NC_041217.1 coordinate 109,810,515, forward strand.
TATAAAATGGGGATCATTTTATAGGTGCCATTCTACCTCCCTCACAGAGTTGTTGTAGATTCAATAAATTATATGTCAAGCACTTAGAACAATGCTGGGCACTGTGTAAGTGCACTTATTGATGGAATGCTATTTGGCGATTTTAAGTTATGGGTATGGATCATCTAGTAACATTGAAAAATGTGTATGATGGGGCTTCCCTGGTGGCGCAGTGGTTGAGAGTCCGCCTGCCGATGCAGGGGACGCGGGTTCGTGC
>NC_041217.1:109810787-109880916 GCF_002837175.3 Physeter macrocephalus
CCATGGCCGCTGAGCCTGCGCGTCCGGAGCCTGTGCTCCGCAGCGGGAGAGGCCACAACAGTGAGAGGCCCGCGTACCGAAAAAAAAAAAAAAAATGTGTATGATGTAGGATATGCCAATGGATTGGATGTGACAACAAGAGATTTGTCTTAAGACAACTTCAAGTGTTTTGTTCCAAACCACTACAAAAATGGGTTTTCTTTTTACGATGGAGAAGGTGGTAGGAGCAGCAGATTTGGGGATGGGTAGGAATCAGGAATTCAGGTTCAGTGTGATACTAGATGTTGCAGAGGTACATGCAGGTGGAGATGTCGAGAAGGCAACTGGAGAAACAAATCTGCTGCTCAGGGGAGAGGTCCAGGCTGGAGATATTAATCTTGGAGCCACCAGTGTATGAATAGTATTTATAACCACGAGGCTGGACTAAATCACCCGGAGAGTAAGTGTAGATGGATTAACAGATTTGAGAACTGACCCGTGGGCATTTGCAATGTTGGAGGTCAGAGAAATGAGGAGTCAGTTGAGGAGACAGGAGGAGCAGCCAGTGGTGTAGGGAGAGAACCAAGAGTCAGTGAGACCCGGGAGTGATCAACTGTATCAAATGCTGCGACTTGAGGCTTGAGAAGTGACTGCTGATTTGGCCTTGGGGGTGTTTGGTGACCTGACAAAGCTGTTTCAGTACTGTGGTGGTGAAAGCCCAATTGGAGGGGGTTCAAGAGAGATTGGGAGGAGAGGATAGGAGACAAGTGAGGACTGTTTTTTTTTCTGACCATGCCATGCAGTATGCAGGGTCTTAGTTCCCTGACCAGGGATCAAACCCGTGCCCACTGCAGTGGAAGCACGGAGTCTTAACCACTGGACCGCCAGGGAAGTCCCAGGACTAGTTATTTTTAAATTACTGTTTTTAAATTACTGTTTTTCCTAAATTTTTAAATTACTGTTTTTCCTAAAAAGGCACCAGAGAAATGGGGCAGTAGCTGGAGAGGTGTGTGAGGTTGGGGGGTGGGTGGGTGAGATTTATTTTCAGATGGGAATTATTACAGCTTATTAGCTGCTGGTGGGAATGCTCCAGTAAAGAGGGAGTAAGTGATGATTCGGGAGAGTCGTGGTAATAATTGCTGAAAGGAATGGGCTCCAGGATATAAGTGGAAGTTTTGGCCTTTGACAGCAGTTGGGGACATTCCATTCATAGTCAGAGGGGGAAGGGCAAGGTATGCACGCAGGGAGCTGGAAGATATGTTGATGGGGGTGTGTTCACTTTTTTTCCTATCTTATCAATGAGTGAGGGCTTCACATCCTTAGCAGAGAATAAAGATAAGGCAAGAGGAGTTGGAGGTTTGAGTAGAGAAGAGGAGGTGAGAAATCACTGTCCAAGGGAGTAGGCCGGTGAGTGGACCAGGGGATTTAGTAGGGCTGCTGGACCAAGGCCCCCCCGCCAGTGAGATTTAAGACCATTCAGAAAGTTCATGTGTTTCCCTTCAGCCTGACTAGTTGCCTGGCTGCAGTCGTGGTACAGACAGAGAGTTGAATTGTTTGTCAAGTCATGTCTGGGCTCCATCCTAACCAATCAGATCAGAATCTCTGGGACTTGGCCCAAGCCGTGGGTACATCCAAAGTGATTGCCGTGTGTAGCCAGAGTTCAGATCCATGGATTAAAGCAAGAAGGTGAAGGGAAGGTTCACAGAAGAGCCTGAGATCCAGGACATCCTGCTGTGAAAAAATTCAGCGTCTGTTTAATAACCTAACTGTGGGCTGAAATTTTAACTGAGAAAAGAAGGCAAGATAGGGGAAACTAACATTGATGGAGTACCCATTATGAGTTAGGAATTGTGTTGTGCCCTATATACTTAGTACCTGGAATCAGATAAGAATTAGATAAGAATCTTGGAGATAAGAATTTTAACCTCTACTCTATAGTAAATAAGCTGAGATTTAGACAGGTGATGTGAGTTGCTCTCAGCTCCACTGCTAATAAGTCATCAAGCCAGGATTTAGATCCGGAACCAATTTACTCTAAAGTTTTGTGTAAGATTTTGTGGAAGATGTGAGACTTGAGCTGTGTGCTAAAGGAGGAGTATGGTTTTGATTTTGGAGAGGCAAGAAGGCTTCCCAGCTAGAGGGATACTGTGAGAAAAAAGGGCATGGAGTCAAGAAAACATGATGAATTACAAGGAAAATTCAGGAAGCAAGGCGCCTCCCATGGCCAGGTGGGTTGAAGTTAATGAAGGAACAAATGATTCAACCAACCAACCAAGTGAGGGAGTGTCTGCTGTAAGTGGCCAGACAGCTGGGCAGCCTGCCAGCATACTTAGGGCCCCAGGAAGTTGCATTGCAGAACTGCTAAGCAAACGTTCCCTGCATTGTTTGTACAATTCATTATTTTTAAGAAATGTTAGCTGTTGGGCTCCATTGAGATAAAAGATGGCCTCTGAGTATAATCTCATTATCATCTGTCACCCTGGCTGGGGAGCTTTACGTGTCTGCAGAATCTTAGAATCTATACTTCTCTAGCTTTAATCTCAGGGTCGATATCCCAACACAGCACTGCTCATAATAAATAGCTAGTAGTAAATGATAAAGTAGGCTACTGTGTTTTATTTTATTTGGCTTTCAAGCCAATCAATTTTATAGCTGTCTGTTTGAGTGCTGAAAAAAATTCTGGAGACAGCAAAGAATCATATGAAAAACTAGAACACACTGACAAAAAGAATCTTTATCTCCCCCGCCTCCTGCATGGAAAGAGGCCCTAGATAGACTGTTGATTATGCATCTAATAAGACGGCTGTGCACGGAAATGGTCCTTTTGATTGGTTTGCAGAGTAACAATTTTATGCCCCTTTGGCCAGTAATACAGCTTCTCATAGGCACCTGTGTGGTGTACTCGGTGATGACATTGGTTTGCTTGCCTTCTCCTAGAGATTTTTTACTTTGAGGATATGGAAAATCATAATTCCTGAAGTGGTAGCAAGAGAAAAAAAGAGATATGAAAAATAAAATAGCATCTGCCCTCAATAGTATGCTGATTAGAAAGCTGAATTTCTCCTCTCTCTGCCTAGTTATTGCTTTTGGAAATATATGTGGTTCAGATAAGCTGGAAAGTATTTTGCCTGCCCTGCGGTGGAAACAAAAGTATAAATGATCCCATCAAAGAGTATGCAATAGGGCTGGGCTTCCCTGGTGGCACAGTGGTTGAGAGTCCGCCTGCCGATGCAGGAGACACGGGTTCGTGCTGATATGACCGTTTGATATCTACCCCAGACTGCCACCAACCCCTTAAAACCCTGCCCTGTATCTCACTCTGTAACCTAAACAGTCCTGTCCTACATACATCTTAAAAGCAGCAAGCCTCACTGTAGAGCAGAAACTAATACAACACTGTAAAGCAAATATACTCCGATAAAAACATAAATTTAAATAGAGTAGAAAAAAAAAGGGACCGTTTACAATGGGAGACATTAAAAAGTTAGGTAACTAACTCTTCACTATGTCCCTGAGGACAGACCAAAGAGTTAAGATCAGAAGAAGCTATTAAGAAAATCTTCCTGGGCTTCCCTGGTGGCGCAGTGGTTGAGAGTCCGCCTGCGGATGCAGGGGACACGGGTTCGTGCCCCGCTCCGGGAAGATCCCACACGCCGCGGAGCGGCTGGGCCCGTGAGCCACGGCCGCCGAGCCTGCCCGTCCGGAGCCTGCGCCCCGCAACGGGAGCGGCCACAACAGTGAGAGGCCCGCGTATCACACACACACACACACACACAAAAGTATGCAATAAATTCAACATAAAAGGCCACATTTAAGTATACTTGTTATGCTCGTCTGACTTTCAGTTTCTGACCAATAAAGTTTTTTTATTTCAAGTCATTCATTAATGCAACATGCTCTCACTATTCATTCATTCACTGGGCATACTTTCAGAGAATCTACCTTAAAGCAGACAGTGTGCTGGGTACTGAGAAAGATACCGAGGAAAATGAGATTGACTCTAAGCTCAAAAAGAGCTTACATTAGTGACTACACCTCTTCCAGTAGATATTCATGGGGCAAGAAAGGGGCTAAAATCGGTGGTTGCCCACACTGTCCAAAATGTATCGCCAGAGTTATACCCAGAAGTGCTGTATGGATTGCCATTGCACAACTTACAGGCTATGGCATAAAATTCACTGTTGTTACGGAACTAACTGGAATTTTCCTAAGAACCAGTGACTGCAAGGGCATTTGCATGTGATGTGCACATTTTATATAGATTATGTGAACAAGTTATAGGCATACTTTTAAAAAATTATTATTGCTATCCCAAGGTGTATCTCTTGATTTTCATTTCCTTTATTATTTTAAAATTATTAAAACCCATTTGACTTCCCCTACAGAAATCTATGCAGAAAGTCAAAAGATGTCTAGCTAGAGAGGAAGAGTTAGGGGAAATTGGGAGGGCTACGACAGATGTAACCTGGACTGTTAAGGGGCTCACTGTCACCGAGTGGAGGGCATTTCAAGTTAAATACAGACTCTAGCACCATTGAGGATCAGCCCCTTGCTTCCACGACACCAAGTCTCTCGGTTACCCCTTCTCAGTCTCTTTTGCTGGTTTCACTCTTCTCCCTGGCTCCGCAATGCTGATGGGCTCTGCCACCGGTCCAGTTCTCTTTTCTATCCGCCTCCACTGTGTTGGTCATCTCATCTAGTCACATGGCTCTAAATACCGTATATATGCCGACCGCTCTGAAATTTTTGTCTGTAGCCAAGACCTCTCTGTCTCTCTCTCAAACTCTAAACTCATATAGAAAATTCTCCCTTGAGGGAGAGAGAAATTGGGAGTTTGGAAAACATAGACACACTACTATGTATAAAATAGGTAAACAACAACAACCTACTGTATAACACAGGGAATTATACTGTACTCAACATCTTGTAATAACCTATAATAGAAAAGAATCTGAAAGAAGATATATATATATGTACAACTGAATCACTTTGCTGTGCACTTGAAACTAACACAACATTGTAAATCAACTATGCTTCAATTTTCAAAAATTGGGAAAAAGAAAGAAAATTCCCGGGACTTCCCTGGTGGCGCAGTGGTTAAGAATCCGCCTGCCAATGCAGGGCACACGGCTTCAAGCCCTGGTCCGGGAAGATCCCACATGCCGCGGAGCAACTAAGCCCGTGCACCACAACTACTGAGCCTGCGCTCTAGAGCCCGCAAGCCACAACTACTGAGCCTGCGTGCCACAACTACTGAAGCCCGCACACCTAGAGCCTGTGCTCCACAACAAAAGCCACCACAATGAGAAGCCCGCGCACCGCAACTAAGAGTAGCCCCTGCTCGCCGCAACTGGAGAAAGCCCCCAGGCATCAACGAAGACCCAACGCAGCCAAAAATAAATAAATTAATTTAAAAAAGAAAATTCCCCTTTGAATGTCTAGAATACATTCACTCCCACCCCACACCTGATCTACTCACAGCCCACCCTGTCTCAGTTGATGGTAACACAATGCTTCAGGTTGCTCAGGTCAGCAATCTTAGTGCCTTCCTTCACTTCTTTTTCCTTCACACCCTACATCCAATATGTCAACAAATTGCCTAAGCTCTTTTTATCATAAAAGCAGAATCTGCCCACTTTTCACCACCTCCAGTGCTACCTCCTGGTCTGAGCTACCTTTGTCTCTTGCCTAGATTCCTACATAGCCTCTGATTGGTCTCCCTGCTTCTACGCTTCCCTTCCTCCCATCTATTCTCCACACTGTAGCCAGAGTGATCCTTTTAAAATTCAGGTTAAATCATGTCTTCTCTCTGCCTTAACCTTGCAATGGCTTCCCATCTTATTAAAGAGATGCTAATGACCTTCAAGATCTAGCCCTGTCACCTCTCTACCTCTTTCCCGTGTACTCTCCCCCTCGCTTACACCACTCCAGTTACATCATCTCTTGCTTGTCCTTGAACATGTCAGGAATGCTCCCACCTCAGGGCCTTTGCACTGTTGGTTTCTCTGCCTGAAATGGTGTCTCCCCATATAACTGCATATCCCTCGCCTCCTTCAAGTCCTTACTCAAATGTCTTCTTCTTCATGAGGTCTGCCCTGACCAGTGTATCTAACGTGCAGCCCACCCCACGCCCGGCACTGCCCTCCCCTCTTCCCCAACTCCATTTTTTTGGTGGTACTTATCCCCTTCAGTAAGGCTCTTTCCACTAGAACTTAAACTCCATGAGGCAGGGATTGGTGGCTGTTTTGTTCAGTGATCCATCCCAAGCACTTAGAACAGTGCCTGGCAGATAGTAGATGCTCAATAAATATTTGAATATAAATAAAGATGAATGAATGTATTATATGCAGGAGGAAACCTCCTTTTAGGGACTATCTCTATCTACCACAATTTGTGTTCATATAGTCCTAAGGGAACATAGGAACACTGTTCTGAACATCTGCTAGACACACAAATTCTAGTATTCTAAACACTAACATCTTTTTGCATCTTTGTTATAAACTGGGCACCGTGGGAAGTACTCTACATGCACTTCTCTTTTAATCCTCACAACCCAATGAAGAAACTTGGAATGATGTTACCTCCACTTTACAGAAAGGGGTACACCAGCTCAGAAAGACTAAGTAATTTTCTCAAGCCACACAGCTTATACATATAGAATAGTTTCTTAACCATTCTACAAATCTACCTCCTTTAAGTAAAGACCTACTGTCAGAATTTGCTCTTTGAGATTCATTTTTTCAATGATTTGTTTAAAGTCCTAAGAGAATTCCTACCCAGCTGTTTGAAACTGGCAATGGAAAGACCTTAGAAGTGGGACCAACGAGTCAGGCAAAACTGTAACAAGAATGCCAGAATTCGATTGGGTACCATTTTAATCACTAACCCTAAGAGTTGATGAGCCTAAAAGATTGAAAGGATATGAAAAGAATCCAGGATTCTGAAGTTCAAATGTTTTTAGGGATAAGCAGAAAATATATTTTTATATGTTGAGTTAATAAATGCAAAACCTCATCAAGTGAAGTGTGTAGTCCATGTGGGAGGAGGGTTGGTGCAGACTTCTGTGAGAAGTTAAACAAATTCAGTAAAACAGAATGTAAACTCAGGGCTCGATTATGAGTCAGCCGCATCCGAAGGGCATTGATAGCAATGCTATAAATAGAACTACTATGTCCCAGCGGTGTTGCCATCAGAAAGGCACCCTTTGACCACCTCTGGGCATTACCGCATGATCCACTGGAATGACAGCTCCTTTGTGCAGATAGTGGGTTGAACGGTGGTCCCCAGAGAGACATGTCCATGTCCAAATCCCTGGAATGTGTGCATGTTACCTTATGTGGGTAAAGTCTCTTTGCAGATATAATAAAATTAAGGATCTTGAAATGAGATCATCCTGGCTGGACTACCTGAGTGGGCCCTAAATCCAGTTGCAAGAATCCTTATAAGAGACAGAAGAGGAGACACACAGAGAAGGTGATGTGAAGATGGAGGCAAAGATTGGAGTGATGTGGCTGCAAGCCAAGGAATGCCTGGAGTCACCAAAGCTGCAAGAGGTGAGGAAGGATGCTCCTCTCCAGCCTCCAGAGAGAGCAGGGCCCTGCTGACACCTTGATTTCAGACTCTTGAGCTTCCAGAACTGGGAGAGAATAAATGTCTGTTGTTTTAAGCCACCCAGTTTGTGATCATTTGTTACAGGAGCCCTAAGAAAGCAATACAGACCTTAAGCATCACTCAGCCACAGGCTGGTTTAGATTTAAGTATGGATGTGTTTAAGGAAATCAGCCTGTGGTATATTAATATTCTGTGTGAAGGAGAAGCATATATTTGGTATTTCATGTGCCTGCAGTGTTTAACACAATTTGGCCTAATTTTAAAATTACCAGATTTTAAATTCCAACTTATAATATGTGAATAATTGCTTTCAATTTTGTTATAATTTTACTAAGTTTATACACAGTATTGAAATATTAAAAGAAGTTAAGGTCAACCTTATTTATAAGTTTGAATTATGATGATTCCTTGTTATTTTGAATACTCAGGAAGGTTGTGTTAGTTCAATCAAAACATGGAAATAATAATTTAAAAAAGAAATAGAATACATTGATTTATAAATGCAATTTAGAATGCTTGAAGGTGTTAGTTTAGCTAAGCTTAGAAACAGGATCATATATTATTCAAAGGCCTTTGACATAGTTTTGAAAAATATGACAGGCTGTATATAGTATATAATGAACAATAATATTTGATGCAGAACTTAAAAGCTTCAGAAAAAAATAGTTTTTTTAATCTGTAACTTCAATAAATTGCATGTTAATTTTTAAAAGCAACATTAACCTCTGAGTAGTTTTTACCGCCTCAAAACCACTCGAGGGCACCAAAAATCTCACATTTAATAGAAGCGGCATAAAAGAAACTTTCTAACTATGGCATCGTTCAGGAGCAGGGCTCGAGGAGGCAGTCAGCGGAGTCAGTCGGCGTCTGGACAGTGTGAAGGTGATCTTTGCTGTGGAGGAAACAGCAGAAGGCTGTGAACTTCGCTGGTGGGCACCTTTGTTCTGAGTCAAAGCGTTCCTCGGAACACAGAGGAACAGCAGGTCCAAAGGCCTCTAGTGACTGCACAGATAACGTGAGCTCCATCAAAGCTCAGCTCCACTCATCCTGGCCTCTCCTCCCCAAGACAGCACGATGAAGGTGGCATGCAGGCAAGTGTTTGATTTCTGTATCTTTATTAGCTTAATTTGAGGAACCAACTCTGTCTCCACAAAGAAAACCACAGAACGATCGTTTTGAAGTGGTCACCATTTCTGGCTTTAGTCTTTTAATTCCCATCACTGCTGCACGTATCATTGTTTTCCTCATGTGTGACTGCTGGTCCTAAAATTTCCAAGTTGGCCCATTGGTCAGGTCTGGGTGAGAGAGCCCTGGGCAGATGCTGCCATGACCTGGGATATCAAGCGTTGGTCTTAACTTTACCATTATCAGTCCTTAGAAGAACCACAGCAAATGACTTAAGGCCTGTAACATGGAAACCATAAAGAAACTCTAAAGAAACAAATGATTTTATATGAAGAAAAACCTGAAAGGAGAGTTGCTAATGATCTTAAAATGTGTAACCAGTTTTAAGACTGTCCTTAGTTCTGTCCCCTCTCTATTTACGTGGCTTTAAAGTTCTCAGCATGCTCCAGGGGCTCAGGGCGGAGCAGTGGGGGAAGCAAGGTGGTGGGGAGGAGCTTGAGGCCGGCACTGCAGAGATGGCATCGCTCAGCAAGCCCTGCAGAGAGGTGCATCCCAGAGCTGCACGCTGTCCAGACTTGGACTGCAGGAAGCTCAGTGCCCTTTCTCTGCTCTGGGCCCTACTTGCCAGGTCCAGAAAAATAGGCAACATCCCACTTGCTACTTCCCACTACCTCCTTAAGAGAACAAAGACTCTGGTTTTTACTGGGTTCAATGAACAGGGTGTTTTTGTGTTTATCTCCATGGAGATTATTTGGTAGGAAACTAAAGCACAGTATACCAAAATGTTTATTATTATATCTCCTTAGAAATTGTTCCTGAGGGACTTCCCTGGTGGTGCAGTGGTTGAGACTCCACGCTCCCAATGCAGGGGGCCCAGGTTCAATCCCTGGCCAGGGAACTAGATCCTACATGCATGCTGCAACTAAGAGTTCGCATGCCACAACTAAGGAGCTGGCAAGCCATAACTAACGAGCCCATGAGCCTCAACTAAGGAGCCTGCCTGCCACAACTAAGACCTGGCACAACCAAATAAAAAAATTTTAAAAAGAAGAAATTGTTCCTGAAGTCTCTTTAAGGAAGTTGAGTGTCCATCTGTAGCTGAGAGATAAGGAGGAGCATCCAGGTGCCTTCTCTGAGAAGTCTTCCCCAGGCTACCCCATGTGAGCCAGCTGTGCTCCCTTCTTCTTCCCATTTATTTGACAAACACTTGTTTGGCACTTGCTATACTGGGGATCTAGCAGTCTCTGACTTCAAGGAGCTTTCAGTTCAGTAAAGAGAGAGAAAAGTAAACAGATACTCACAATGCAGTGTTAGAAACACTATGATGGAAGTGGCAGGCCTGCTGTGTGTGGTTATGTAGGTTGTGTGCTACACAACTCCAGGTGGGGGCAGGGTGCCTTTCACATTGCAGCCAGGGGAATGCACAGCCACATGTGGCAGCCTTGGTAGCTCTGGAGGCAGATAGGAGGGACAGTTAATCTGGTCAGATGAAGAAGAGCACAGGGTGGTAAATTCTAAAGTGGTTTCTGTGCTTCCAATCTCCCGTATTCACATCCTTCTGTCATCCCTTCCCCGTAGAGTGTGGCCAGACCTGTGACTTCATTTTAACTAATATAACTAATATAACTTCATTATAACTAATATAATATGGCAAAGGTGATATGGCAAAGGTTGTTGCTTCTGGATTTTGTTATATAAGACTGTAACATCTCTCTTGCTAGGAGACCCTCTCCTTTGCTGGCTTTGAAGAAGCAGGCTTCCATGTTATGAGCTTCCCTATGGAGAGGGCAACATGGCAAGGAACTGAGAGCAGCTGACAGCCAGCAAGAAACTGAGGCCCTCAAACCCACAAGGAACTGAACCCTGTCAACAACTATAAAAGCTTGGAAGTGTATCCTTCCCCAGTCCGACCTTCAGATGAGAACCCAGCCCTGACTGATACCTTGACTGCAGCCTTGTGGGAGACCTTGAAGCAGAGGATCTAGCTATCATGCCTGGATTCCTGATTCCACAGATATTGTAAGAAAATAAATGTGTGTTGTTTTAAGTTGCTAATTGTGTTGTAATATTGTTTTGCAGCAATACCTAACTAATACAGGTGTTTCGGGACAGCATCTCAGGTCACATATACACTATGTTCCCATGGTACTTTGTAAAATCCTCACAACAGCATATTGCAAATGTCCATCTCCTCTCTTGAAGCCGTTGACCATGTCTTATTCATCTCTGAATTTCCTCATCTGTAAAATAGGTTAATAATAGTATCTACTGCTTAGAGCTGCAAATTAGATAATTTAAGCAATGTGCTTTACACTGTGCCTGACTTAGTAAGTGCTCATTAAATACTACCTCTAAATCTCCAGGGCATAGCACAGTACCTGGCACATGTGTTATAAATGTTTGTTGAATAAATGGTTAAATGCAAGAATTGATGGAGAAGTCCAGTGTATCCCAACCTTAGGCAAAATGAAAAGTGTCAGAATTTTGGCCATGATCCCTCAAGGTCTGCCAGAAGAAACCAAGGATGTACTCAACAGTGATGCTAGGATGACTAAGCAAACACAGGCAGAAGCAGGCCCAGTTACGATGGCATCTATTAGAAGCTGCTTCTTTGGTTCTGCCCACTCTGGACACCAGGTTCTTGACTGAAATTGATATGTCATTTCACCCAGGGGTTCTTTTAATTCAGGATTTATGAACCCACATTTTATATTGAGAAAAATAAATAGTTTACATACCGATACACAATGCAGTATATAAGAGATTCAGCAGATTGTGATTTGACTTTTTAATTCCTCCTTTCTAAGGATCTGATATAGCCTTTAATCCTCCCTTTGCTACTTCTTTCATTCATTATGCATTTATGCGTTCCACGCACAAATATTTACTGAGGATAACTCTATGCTGGTCAGTGGGTTAAGCACTGGGACTACACAGTGAGCACAACACAGCTGCTTGAAGTCCTGGGGCTTATTAGTTGCACATCTGGTTGGAATCTCTTCTGTATGTTCTGTCAGCCCCCATACTACTCCCTTGCTGTTTGTGCTATGCTGGAAGGTCCTACTCTTGTTTTAGTGGTCTCAGTATTCTTTGTAGTCTTTACCCATTGCTTATACACTTGCTTCAAGAAGAGTCTTTAGATATTGAGTCTTCATCAGTTAAATTTTATGGAAGGCTTTCTTCTCTCCAGTAAGCGCCTTCCCATGGGACTAGGCAAGTGATTTTGCAACTAATAACCTCTTTAATCGGAATGTTCTTTGTGATCTCTTTTCTGTGTTTTCTCTGAGGAGCAGGGGAGATTGGAGGGCCCTTTGATGGTTAGAAAATCTTATGGCTTGGAACATGAGCTTAAAGTGGATCCTGCATTGAGTAACACCCAGACACTATGAAAGCAAGATGGTGGGATGCCCTATCTAACCAACTCTAATAGCTGCTATTTAGCTGTGCAATGGGGTGCAGTAATCACCAACAGAAGCACAGAGAGAGCAGCAAGCAGAAAGCCCAGCCACAAGCAATTTGGTGCATCCCAAGGAGGCCAGGAAGGATCAGCACCTGATGCCCCAGCCCAGCCTACAGCTGCTGCTGATTTTTTAGCCAAGCTTTGGGTCCACCAGGTAGAATTATAAATCATGACAGACTTGCTTTAAAGTTTGTTTGTTTTTTAAAAGTAAAACAATAAAATGAGCAGTCATGAACCTATCACCCAACTTAAGAAATAGAATGTTATAAATATCATTGAAACTCCCTATGAGTGGGGTTGCCAGATTTAGCTAAAAACAAACAACAATGAAAAAGAACACCTAATTAATATTTTGTTTTTTTGACTTTAAATTTCAGATAAGCAATAGATAATTTTTAGTGTAAGTACACCCCATGCAATATCTGGGATTTACTTATACTAAAAATGTTATTCATTGTTTAAATTCAAAGGTATTTGGGCCCCTATGTTTTATCTGGTAACACTACCTGTGTTTAGTCAACCCCATTATATCACAGCTTTGTCAACACTTAAAATTGTCAGACTTTAAATTTACACCACTCTAGTAGGTGTAAAAGTATCTCTTGTGATTTTATTTTGCTTTTCCTTGATTACTAATGGAATTAAACTACAACTTGTGTATTGGTTGGCCATTCATGTTTCCTCTTCTGTGAAAAGCCTTTTCATCCCTGTTGCTCATTTTCTATTGGGTTGTTTTTAATTTTTCTTACTGATTTTTAGGAGTTCTTCATGGATTCTGTTAATTATATGCGTGGCAAATATGCCCTCTCAATTTTGGCTTGTCTTTTCACTCTCTTTATATTGTCTTTCATTAAAAAGAAATTCATAATTTGAGTTTTTAAATTTCTCAATATTTTCCTTTATGATTTGTATTTTCTGCATCTTGTTTAGAAAATACTTCCTTACCCAAGGTCATAAAATATTCTTCTATGTTGATATATAAATTTTTTTTTTCTTTCACATTGAAAGTCCTCTTTATTTTACCTGGACTTTATTTTATATATGATGTGAGGGAGGAATCCAGAATCATTTTTTTTCTGATATGGATAAACACTTGTTCCCACACTATTTATTAAACAGTCATTTCCACCATGCCCCTACCCCCAACACACACTGCTTGGCAGTGACAGAGAATCATCTTTATATATTTATGGTTCCACTTCTGGGCTCACTATTCTTTCCTTTGGTCTATTTGTCCATCCATGTTCCAATACCACATTGCCTGATGTACATAGATTTATGAATCTTGCTATTGACATTTGCCAGGGCAACCCTCACCCCCATTCCATCACACACACAACCTTGTTCTTATTCCTCAAAAGTAGCTTAACTATTTGTGAGCCTTATCTCTTCCATGTAAAATTTAGAATCAGATTAATAATGTCTCTAATAAACTATTGAGATATTGGTTGGAATTGCATTAAATTTGGGGAGAGTTGACATATTTATGATATTGAGTTTTCCTACCTTGGACATGGTATATCTCTTTATTAGTTTAGGTCTTCTTTAATGTTTTTCAATAAAATTTTTCTTCATAAAGGTCTTGCCCGTATTATATTATAGTTTTATTTCTATTGTAATGGTATCTTTCTTTTTTATTTTGGCTGCAGTGGGTCTTCATTGCTGCACATGGGCACTCTCTAGTTGCAGCGAATGGGGGCTACTCTTCGTTGCGGTGCGCGGGCTTCTCATTGCCGTGGCTACTCTTGTTGTGGAGCATGAGCTTTAGGGCACACGGGCTTCAATAGATGTGGTGCGTGGGCTCAGTAGTTGTGGCTCGCAGGCTCTAGAGTGCAGCCTCAGTAGTTGTGGCGCATGGACTTAGTTGCTCCGGCATGTGGGAGCTTCTGGACCAGGGATCGAACCTGGGTCCCCTGCATTGGCAGGTGGATTCTTAACCACTGTGCCACCAGGGAAGTCCCTGTAATGTTATCTTTTAAAAGTTATGTTACTATAATTTTTATGGCTGATGTATGGAAGGGCAATTGGTTTTTGTTTACTCAGCCACTTTGCTAAATTCCCTTCTTAATCCTAATAACTAGACAATAGATTCTTTTGGATATTCTCTATAGGCAGTCATAGCATCTGTTTAATGATGGTACAGTCTTATAATGATTATTTTATTTCTTCTTTGCAATTTGAACACCTTTTATTTATTTTCCCTTTTAAATTTACTAATGAATCATGAGAATAATGTTGAATAGAATGATAGCATCTTCAGCTTGTTCCTAATTTTAAAGGGCATGCTTATAAATTTTACGATGAAGAATGACATTTTCCATGTCTTTTGTTTTAGCTTTTAATTAAGAAGTTACCTTTTAATTATAATTCTCAGGGTTTCTATCACAAATTAGGTTGCTTTTTCTCAAATGCTTTTTCTGCATCTTTTGAGATGATCAAATGGTTTTCCTTCTCTAATGTGTTAGTATAAGGAATTACGTTATTTTTATGATGTTAACCCAACTTTGCTTTCCTGGTATAAATGCAGCTTGGTATGATGGAGTGTCTTTTTCATATTCTTCTGGATTTGGTTGATAATAGGTTGTTAGAATAGTTTGCTTTTGCAACTTTGGTTACGAGTAAGAGAGACCTATAAAGTTTTCTTTCCAGTCATATTTTATTTGATTTTAGGATCAATGTTATACTAATCTCACAGGATGGATTGGAAGAATTTAAGATTGGTGCAAGAGGATGCTCAATTAAGTGTCAATTGAAGCACCAAGATTCAAAAGATATAAACTTCCAAAGTGAGATGATAGGCCAAGGGAGCCTTTTCAAAGGAAATAGCCAGGAGTTAGTTCTTTGACATCAACTCCTCATCCTCTGAAGCATGTAAATGGCTTGAGAGAGTGGAGTTTGATGGAGATGTCTCTATAAGATTTTTCAATTTTTTCCTTTGGAAAGTGTTACTGGTATGAATTGAACCAATTGAGAGGGGATTCAATAGTTCCCCTTGGAGAACTCCGAGTCCTCTGCAGCTAGGCAGGTCCAGTGGACTTGTGTCTGGCTCCTACCTAGAACAAGGAAGGCAAGATCAGAGCTGGCTAGAGTGAAAGAAAGGTGCTGCTGGGCTTGAATCAGCTTGCATTCCCCAAATTTGCCTGGGCAAAGAAGGCATGAGTCTTTCCTTGGCTCATATACAGCCAGGTATGCACAAAAGAGCTGGTACGGGGTCCTCCCAGATTGTTTCAAATAGAGCCAGGTCAGCTGGAAGGTGAACAAGGTTTCATTACAGGGGAAGCTGGAGGTGGATGCTGGGGTAGGGAGGTTTGGGGCATTAAATGGGTGTTAATAAGCAACTTCTAGAATGCAATGCATTCGTTCAGATCAAACGAAATCAGCAGTGGTGTGTGGTAAGAAAATAGGTTCTCCACAGTTCACAGGAAAGCACTCCATGAGAGAAAGAACCAGCTTCGAATACCCAGCAGGTCCAGAGGGAGCAGAACACTCTAATAACAGTACCAGTTCAGTAAAGACTTTCTCTTCCCCTTCCTTCTCCATCTTCCAAAACTGGACAGGATCAGAAACAATGCTGAGTGAATGGGCGGTGCAGTGGGGGGCGGCAGGGGGTGGGGTGTCAGTTCTTAAGTTATTCTCCTTCAGCTCCAAGCCCACCCTTTCATCTTCTGCTCTGTGATGCTGGGGCGGCAGCCCTGCAAACCACACCTGTGCTTTACCAGTTGTTCCCTGTTGGATTCTGCCAATCGGGGTGCTAGAGGGAGACTGGAAGCCTGGAGGAACAGAGGAGACGTGCCCTCCCTGCTTCTCTCCTGTGGACTTCTGTCGGCTCATGGTCCTTGTGAGTGTCGCTCCAGCACCACTTCTTCACCCCTGCAGTGGCAGTTCCTTCCACAGCCCCAGCCAATCCCGTCTGCACTTTCTACAAAACTTGCAGGACCAGACTCGTCGTATCCACTCCTTCAATCTGAAACATGACTGTGTCTTGGCCAGCCACCTCCTCTTCGGAGTCTGGGTTCTGACCTCATGGGCTCCTTCCTCTGAGCTCAGAGACACCAGCACCAGCCAAGCATCACTTCCTCCTCAGGAGCCAGAGTTTCAGCTCTGCGGAGTCCCTTGTCTATGCTTTGAAGCCTTAAGAATATTAACCTCATCCTTTTATTCCTTCAACCCTGGAGATGGTAGCTGCTTCTTGAAATTGCTACATGTATGATACCTTAGAATTCTCTTCTTGTCTCTTCAGTTGCCTGGTTAGTAACTTTACATTTAGTTAACAACTCTTTATATTAACTTCTTTCTCAAATAACTGGTATGTTTTTTGTCTCCTTGATTGGACCCTGACTGATGAGGGAGGGATGATTGAGAAGGTGGAAGAGAGAAAGAGAAGACTCTGACTCCATCTCCTGCCCCCCAGATAGCTGGTCAGCCAGCCACAGCCCCTAGCTGGGGGAAAAGAATGGAGTGAAGTCTTAACTTTTAAATCGAAAGCCTAGCTTATTATATTGTACTGGGCATTTTGAGTTACTAATTTGATTCAGGGTTTATGTCTAAAAGTAAATATAAGCATTTCTATTATTCAATAATAACCACAAAAGTCTGAGTTTTCATCCAATGGCCGGGCGAGAAGATTTAAAGGGACATTAGGAGGCAACAATATGATCACTTTCTCAATTACATCCCGTGCATCCTGCATATTTAACATACTGGTCGTAATCTGAGGCTGTAATTAAAATGTCTCCTAGAACTCACAAATAGAACTCTGGAAACCTAAGATTTCTTTTGTGGGAAGATTTTTTACTACTGATTATGCTTTCTAGTTCTTATTTAGTCAACTTTGGTAAGTTATATTTTTCTAGGACTTTTTCCATTTGAAATGCACATTTTCCAACTTACTGGCATAAGGTTTTCTATCTTATATTTCTATTATCCTTTTGATCTTTGTGTGTTCTCCTTTTTCATTCCTAATATTATTTGTACCTTCTCTCTCTATATGTTTAAAATTTCCTTAATCAGTCTTTCCAGGGGTTAGCCTCTTCAAAGAGCCAGTCTTCGGCTTTGTTGATCATCTTAATTGTATCTATTATCTGTTTCTTTCGTTTAAGGTTGTTTCCTTCTTTTTACTTTCTTTGGGAATATTCTGTTGTTTTGTTTCTCCCTTCTCATGGTTGATGCTTCGCTTATTAACTTTAAGCCTTTCTTCTTTTACCAAATAAACATTTAAAGCTGTTTTCTTTTATGTGTACTTTGGAGAACTCATCATCATCCTCTGTCATGGCCGCTTTTCTGTGATCTGAGTGAATTCACTGCATACCGTAAATTTTGAGTGCAGTGTCATGCGATTCTTGCTCTTTACACGTTTTGATTTCATGTTGACCCCCAAGTTAGTAAGTAATGTGTTTTTGCTTTTTAAAAACTCTTTCTTGAAGCATAATATAGGTGTAAACATATAGTCATATAGCACAGAAAAGTGCACACATAATAGCTTGAAAAAGTTTCACAAACGGTACACACCCATGTTTCCACAGATTAGGATTTAAACAGAGATAACGAGCACTTCTTTACTGAGGTGGGAATTCACATAACATGTTAGCCATATTGAAGTGTACAATTCGGTACATTCACAATGTTGTGCAACCACTAGCTCTATCAAGTTCCAACACATTTCCATTACCCCAAAGAAAACCCCATCCCCATTAAGCAGCCACTCCCCATTCCTTTCTCCTCTCAGGCCCGGCAACCACAATCTGCTTTCTGTCTCTGGATCTTTTAAGTAATGTGCTTTCAAATGTCTAAATGTATGGAGGTTTTAAGTTGTAATTTCTTTTCTGCTTTCTAACTTAATGATGGTACAGTCTTATAATACTGATTCTTTAAACTTTTTGAGATTTGATATTTGCTTTAAGCCTGAATTCAACATCAGTTTTCGTAAATGTAACGTGTGATTTTGGAAAGAATATACACTTTCCAGTGGTTGAGTGCAGTGCTGTGTATAAGTTCTTTACATCAAACTTGTTAATCATGTTGTTCAAAATCTTTTAAACTTGACTGATTGTTTTTGGCTGTTTGACCTATCAATTACTAAGAAAATGTGTTAAATCTCCCACTCTGATCATGGATTTGTCAACTACTCCTTGAAATACTGTCAGTTTTTGCTTTAGTGATAGACTTTTCAGATAACACAGAGAGGCACTAATCAAAGCAGAAACGTCAAATGTGCTACATTTGCAAAAAGATTATCAGCTGGCTCAGTCTTTTCTGCCATATTAACCCAATTTAGTCAGTCTTTCCAGAATAAGGTGGCCCTTGCTCTATCTCCTGCCCCCTCTCTTTTCTTTCCTCCCATTCCAACAATACATACACTTAAAATCCAAAGAATGGTCTAAGGAGATGTGGAATAAAAATACTCTAGACCAAGTATCTCAAGATTAGATATCCAGCTATCCAATAAGGGAATTCCTTATTTCATTTAGCAATACAGCTGAAAATATCTTTAAAATTATTGTTTCACTAACTACCATACAACCTTATAGTTTTTCATTTTCTGCAAGGGTCACTGGGCACCAAGGACAGTATTGGACTGAGGGTAGACCAAGCAGTATTGGCATCTCATGTCTGTGTGGTCTCCAGTGTTGTGCTGCTTCTTCATCAGGCAGTGAAGGATGAATGGTGATTCGGTCCACTAGCAGGGAAAGCCTCTATCATCCCACCGCTGAATTCACTCTGTGTTCATTTGCTACCTTAGCCAGAACAGGAAAGAGAAGCATAGGTAGTGAATGGTTGGGCTGGGTCCAGCATCTTTATTCCTCGTTACCTTCTACATCTAATACAATTGCTAACTGGAATAATTCCTGTCTTTACCTGGTAGCGACATTCTATTTTGCTTATAAGACAGGCTGATGGATGTGCTTTGAAAAAAGCAGCAAACGTCTTTCACTGAGCTTGGATTCATTTCCCTTAGCAGATGATTTCAGTAACTTCATATCATTTTTCATCTGGCAGGTCAAGGAAAGCCAAGTTTTGAGAGAAATAAAGCTTGTTCCTTGGAGTGGAACAATGCCGCGGAAGGTGAAACAACTTCATTTTTCCACGCAGATGTGGGTGCCCTTCTAGTTTTTGCAGGGAGAGGTGCCTGGATTTGCTCCGATCGACTTGTGGTGCTCATACTAAGTGGTTGTTTGAAATGGGCTGCCCAGCTGGCAGCTGTTTGAGCCGCCAGAATGGCCCTGGGGTTGCTGAGTCATTTCTCTCCCAAAGACTGAATGGCCTATTATTTGAAAGGGAAGATGGAGCCAACCCAGTTTGTCCCAACTTGCTGTGGGTGACCTAGGGAGGGGGCCGCCTCTCCAGTTTGGCTCTTAAACTGTGAAGAAGTCATTTGAATCTTAGCAGAAGAAACAGCCTGGAGAGCTGGTGCTACCTCTGGTTCCCTGGAGCCTGGAGGGCAGAGAAGGTCATCAATTCTGCTGGACCAGTGTACAGTGTGAGAAAGAGACCCAGAGATGAGTCAGGGTGTGCAAACCAGGCAGCTGGCGTGGTTTATAATATTTGTGGTTCTTTACCCCAGGACCCTTGTCTTGCTCATTTTTTCTGAGCTGAGAAGTAATGGCAAAGAAAAGGACCGTGGAGCAGATAATGACTTGCCAGGTATTGTGGTGATGAACACTCTAATATTCATGTATAGAGCCCTATATGCATCTAGTCCATCTACATGTATTTATTGAACATCTGTTATGTGCCAGGAATGGTACTGAGTTCTGTGAGGGATATAAAAACAGAAGTCCAACAAGATCTCTGCCCTCAAACTCCTTATAGTCTAATCAGGGGCCCAAGACATAAATACAAAACATTAAAGAACAATACAAGAGTTAAATGAGGCCAAAGTAATCAACATTAAAAAAAAAAGCCAAACTCATTTCTCACAGTTGATAAATTTCTCTCAACCCCCAGAGGTAGACAAATGACTTGAATCTTCAGCAGAACTGCCTGTGTGAATAATAATGAACAGAGGCAACATTCTTGAGGGCTTACTATAGATAGAACATTTCTAAGCCCCTTACCATTATTTTATTTAATCTTCAGAGAAAATCACTAAAATGTAACAAAAATCTTAAAGAGTGAGGCACGATTCAGGTTTAAAACTAGATACTGCAGTAAACACCACTCCTTTGAATTTCAGCCTTGGCACGATTTGTGTCAAAGCCTGGAACAAAAATTCTTTATGCTGTCACATGTTACATCTGAGAAGTTGATCCAGGTCCAGGCTGTAATATTGTGATATAGACCCATAAGTGTACAAATAGGCCTGTGACACTGCCTCGTAGGGGTTAAGGGCAGGAGGCAGGAACAAACCTTGGTTAATAGGACAGCTTTATGAAGGAGAAAACCTTTCAATACAATTCAAATGTTCTATTTACAGATTAGGAACTAAGGTAGAGATTGAAAGTTTCAACCTATGAACTTTCAACCAAGCATCTCAAGATTAGATATCCAGCTATCAAATTGTTTAACAAAGGAGCAACTTGGTTCTCATATGGCTGGAGAACAGCTCCTTACGATACCAGAGTATAAAACTGTGATCTTGGGCTTCCCTGGTGGCGCAGTGATTGAGAGTCCGCCTGCCGATGCAGGGAACACGGGTTCGTGCCCGGGTCCGGGAGGATCCCACATGCCGCGGAGAGGCTGGGCCCGTGAGCCATGGCCGCTGAGCCTGCGCGTCCGGAGCCTGTGCTCCGCAACGGGAGAGGCCACAACAGTGAGAGACCCGCGTACCGCAAAAAAAAAAACAAACAAAAAACGAAACAACAAAACTCTGATCTTTACAGCCTTACTCTTCAGCGTTCTCAGGGGGCTTCCTCTGGGGTAGCGGAATACTGCGTGTGAATAAGATGTAATACCAACCACGTCACCCCTTTGCTTCAAACTCTTGTAGGATAAGGTCTACAGATAAGGGCCTGGCACACGAAGCCCTGCTCAGATTCAGGGCTTTAGCCCCTCTTCAGCGCCATCTCCCAGTGCGGCACAGAGTTCACGCTCTGGCAGCACCCATCGGCTTTTGCCACCTTGCCATCAGCCAGCTCAGTGGGCATGCAGAGCACCTACTGTGGGTCACGCACCGTGCTCACCTTGGTGGCAGATGCCATGATGTCCCCTGCCCGTGTCTGGAATGCCCACCCACTGCTCATTGCCTGGGCCCTGCTACGTGTCCTTGACGACCAAGCCTACATTGCATCCCCTCCAGGGAGCCTAGGTTGGGTGACATATTCTCCTCCGTGCTCTCATTTTTTGGTGTTGTGTTTCTGGGTGTGGCTTAATCCCTAGACTGTACGTTCCTTAAGGGTAGAGACTTAGCCATCTTGTATCCCTAGCACTTGTCATCGAGCTTGGCACATAGTAGGTGCTCAATAGATGTTTGAACTTAAAAGGAAAGGCTGGTGGGGACACATGTGAGAGTCTTATATTCAAGGTCATCGGGAGGGTAGGGTAAAATGGGGGCAGTGCATGTGTTAAGTGACTGAATGATTAGTTTCCCTGGGGGGAGAAAATGTGCGCAGATTCCTTGGCATTCCTTTTCTGTGCAGGGGAATCTCTGCTTTCTGTGGGCTGATCATCATCTCCACTGGAGGCATGCCCTACTCTAGAGGGGAGGGCGTAGACCTCAGCCCAGCCCTCTGCCCCTTGCAGTGGGGGAGGGTAAAAATGAGAGTAGGTGTTACTGACCTAACGGGATCAAAGATGAGGATGGGGACCAGGAAGGATGGAAGTTTGAGTCACAGTCCAAGATGCTATGACTGGTTATGTGATGACTTGAATGGCAATTATGGTCAGAAAGCCCAATGTGGAAAACTGGAGGGACAGAGGCCCCAAATCCTGTGGCCACTCTCTGCCAGTGGCCACCGATAGCACAACAAGAATAATAAACACTTGTAGAGGGCTTTATTCTCAGCGAGGCATTGTTCTAAGCCCTTTCTATCGTCGTGTAACAGGACTAGCTGGGGAAGAAGGGGTCCAGGTGTACAAAAGGGTCCTCTGAAATGTGCCGACTTCATAGAGAAGAGAGAATTGGTGCGGTTTCAAGCACCTCCTCAGAGGAGGTCAAGATCAGAGCGAGGAAGAGTCCATGTGATCCTGAGGTTGGCCGTGAAGAATTAGAGAAACCACCAGCCTGTGTCCCCAAGCTGGCCCAGCAGCCAGGCCTCCAGCAGGGGGAGCCTTTGGGGGCCCGGCTTCCTCTCGTAGCCTTTTCGGCTGCCCGTCCCCATGAGCTCAGAGCGGCCCCTTTGGAGTGGCCCTGCCAAGCCCTGGACGCCCCCAGACCTCCCCCCGCCCCGCCCCCACCCCGAACCTGCCTGTCAGGATCGGGCTCCCTGCTGGGAGGAATATAAATATGGAGCGAGCATGGCATCTTCAAACGTCGCACAAGAGCAGTTCCAAATGATAATATTTGAAAAGCCACAGGGAGCCTCTGTTGCTGTCGAGTTAGAATTGCTCGTCTTTCATGTGATTAAAGAAGCCCTCGTGTGGTTTTTTTTCTTTACCTTAGAGACATACCAGGGTGTCTCCTCTCCTACTGCAGCACTGAATGGTTTTTAAGGTTTCTAAGTAGACCGCATTTACATTTGCTACTCATTCTCTAAATGAAAGGCAGGCTGAAACACATTAACGAGCACCCTGATTACTGCAGCCCTTGAGAAATTAATTAACGACAATGCAGTGTGCACTTAACATTCCTCCCGCTCCCCAAGATGAGTCGGAGAGCCCAGGAGCTGCATCCAGCCCCAAACGAGAGCCGCCACACACGTCTTCAGCCAAGGGTCCGCTTTACCTGGGCACATTTTGAGTTGCTTTTCCTAGAGAATGCTATGCCCTGGATAATTAAGCAATAGTGTCTTTCTCATGGCCTGGAATTTTCCCCCTAAACTAGGTGGTCTTAGCTGGAAGAGCCTTTAGGTTGTCTCGTTTCTTTTCCTTCTTCTTGTTTTTTGTTTATTTTTGTTTGTTTGTTTGTTTTTAGAAACCAGTATTAAGCACCAGCACTTACCTGGTCTTTCCCTTATAAAATAACCCACACTTAAATGGTGCTTATTTTGTCAGGGACTCTGTGTGTACATGTGTACACATTTATTTATTCAATCTCACAATAACTCTGGGGTAGGTGCTGTTATTATCCACGTTTTATAAAGAGTGAAATAAAGGAAGAGAGCTGTCAATTAAGTCACTTAAGGTCACACAGCTAGTAAGTGGCAGAGTCAAAATCTGAACTCAAGGGATTGGCTCGGAATCCATGCCTTAACAACAAATCACGTCTACACCTACCCACACATTTGTATTTTGGGTCAAGTTTTTAAAATCCAAAATGTGTTTATTGAGGTGGTTTCTTACTCATCTTGATTCGGGGTGCTTTCTGTGCTGCTTCTGCCCGAAGGGACATCCTTCAATGACCTTGTTTTGCCTCCCAAACTACTGCTGGAGCATGGATAAATACTGGGTAACTTTATAGCATCCAGGCATTTCACATCCAGAGACAGGAGTTGGGCTCTGCACCAGGAGTTTTTTTGTGTTTTTTTTCCTTCTCTTCTGGGGAAGGATGAAGGAGATCCTTCATAAGAAGCATATTCTCAGGCTGAAGAGGGTGGAAGGAAGTTGACATTTTTTAGATGAGGATCCAGAGCCTCAGAGAGGACTGTTATCTGCTCAGGGTCATGCAGATTGGTTTTTGTTGTTGTTGTTTTGTGTGTGTGTGTGTGTGTGTGTGTGTGTGTGTGTGTGTGTGTGTTTTCTTGATCAGACTCTGCAAAACTACAAACTGGCTGATTCCAAATTGCTGTTCTTTCCACTACACTGCACTGTGTCCATGTGGTTCTACTGGATGAAGCATTTGCTGAGATGGCTATGCTTTACACTTATTTCTGATCTCAGGGCTAATATAAGAATGAAGCAAC
The DNA here is from genome assembly GCF_002837175.3 of Physeter macrocephalus. Taxonomy (NCBI): domain Eukaryota; kingdom Metazoa; phylum Chordata; class Mammalia; order Artiodactyla; family Physeteridae; genus Physeter; species Physeter macrocephalus. Next base: position 109,834,899 of record NC_041217.1, read on the forward strand.
CTTACAAGTGTGAATCCCATATGCCAGGTTCTTAAAAGAGCTGTGCAACTTTTTGGCACCCCCAGGAAGCCGTGAAATAAAGCTGAGGACCAGAGTAGCATTCGTGGTCATCCTGGAAGCAGTCACATTTACCTCATAAAAACAGAGAAGCAGCAAAGACTCAGCAAGACACCTCCAGAAGTAGCTTTAGTTGGACAGTGTTTCCAGGTAAGAGAAAGAAAACAATCCTAAAAGAAAGCAATTTGCACGAAGAGCAACGCGTCTTCCAGGCAACATGCAGCCTCAGAAACCTTTCCCCCGCACAAAGCCCTGTGGGCCTGGGAGAACCCTCCATGCGGCAGCACAGAGCAATGTGGCTTACAGGCTGGGAACAGGGGGGTTTGAACTCAGCCTAGACACAGGCTCAAGCCTCAGCGCTGCCATGTCCTAACTCTGAGATCTGAGGCAAACTAGGTCATCCTTCAGCCTCTGTTTCAGCATCTATAAGATGGGAGAGTAATCGTACCAGTGTCATAGGACTTTTGTGACAATTAAGACGATATATGTAAGGAGCACGCAAGGTGTAACATACACAATAAGCACTTCATAGTAGTAGCTATTCTTAGCGTCCATAGTGCTCTTTGCCAGATTCTCCCTTCTTCTAAGCACCCACTGGTCCCTCTGAAATGCTCTCCACTCAGGATTCTGCTCAAAGGGCAGCTCATCAGCAGACCTTCCCTGACCACCCCACCCAGGGGAGCTCGTATCCTCCCACCTTGCTTTACGCTTTTCCTGGTGTGGGTCACCATCAGATGCTAGGTTATAGAGCCATGTGTTTGTTTGTTGATTGGCTGTCGCCTTCCCAAGAACATTAGCGCCACGATGACAGCAATTGTGTCGGGTTCACTACTGGATTCTTGGTGGCTAGACCAGTGTCTGCCATTTGGGGGGTACCAAGTCAGTGCTTCCTGAAGGCACATGAGTACAAGGCATCTCTTCTGAGTAGATTCTGATTCTATACAATGGCACAGCCTAAAAGTGGACGTCGGGCACAGGAGCTGTTGTGTACCTGGGACAAGCCTTGGGTTTCAGGGTGACAGCAGAGTGCCCGAGAGGCCTGACCCTCTGAGGCGCTGAGCTGTGCTCCAGGGAGCCCTACACCCCGAAGTGCCCAGCAGACACTGCCCTGGGCTGGAGGGATCCGAACCCACGCATCGCTTTCTTTGCTGGAAAGCTATAGCCTGAAGTGACTATCGGGGAGCTCCCCTACCCTGCTCTGCCTCCTGATCATCACCCGCCTCCCCTCTCTCTTAGGATTCATTATGGGTGGTGCAACTTCCTCGAGGACCGAAAGCACGTCTTAAAAGTAATCCGTGGCAGTGGATAGTTTACTGCTTTTACACTCAGGAATGATTTTTTTTTTTTAAGGCAGTACATAGCTCAGATCATGGTTTTCAATAAGTAAAAGCAAAAGTGAGTTTTGCTCCTGGCTCTACCCGGCTGCTACTGAGATGCAGCAACCTGTGTTGGTCACGCCTCCTCGGCCCCCGGGGGATGGCACCTGGTGGGTGGGGTACGAAGAGCTGCCTCCTTGCTGCTGCCGCCTGGGGAGAAGCCAGAGGAAACAAGGCTCAGCGAGCATTCCGCACCCTGGCCCCAGCGCGCCCAGCCTCCTTGGCTCACACACCCCATCAAGGTCCAGAGAGAGGGTGAACTGGATACAATAACGCACCTCAGAGCCACCAGTGGAGGTTGATTTAGAGGAGCCTCTAAAGGGCATGTGGTTTCTCCAAAGTGCACAGTGCTTGTAAATTCTAAGCACTTTCAGAGGTTGTAATAAGCAGATGTGTGGCTTCCCTAAGCCTGCATGGAGCAGAGAAATCGAGCAAGAGGAAAAAACTAATTAAATAATATAACAAATAGCAAAACAGAGAGCACGCTCCATAAACTCTAGCGTGACCTAGCAATTCCTGCTAGAATTTAGTTAATTTAGATAATTCATGTTCGAATTTAGTTTCATGCTGGGTAGTGAGAGTGGCAAGGTAAAGAAGAAGCTGTCTTTGGTCATTAGCTGTCAATTATTGTCTATGCTGTAGGCGGGATTTCCATGTTAACACACATGTGATATAGCATCACTATGACAAGTAACTCTACTGCATAAGGCCCATGGACAGATGCAATCATGAGGGGATATAATACCTCGAATCATGCATTTGGGTGCAGGGAGAACCCGAACTGTCCCGGTGATGCGGCAGGGTGGGTCCGGAAGTACGCAGGGAACATGTTTTTCCTTAGCCATTCCATGTAAAATCACAAGTCTGTGGCTCTCTGGACAAACCTAGCTGGATTTCCTGGGCAATGTTCAGGTCTCTGGATGTGGATGGGTTGTTTCTTTTATTTATTTTCTCCCCGGCTCGAAGTGTTTCTTTGATACACGTGGCTCTTATTGAAGAGAACATTTATTTGGGATTTCCTGGGCAAGGTTGTGCCAGAGAAGGAGTGGCCTCCCGCTAGGCAGGGATGCTCTCTCATCAACGTACACAGTTCCCACTGTGGAAAATTAGGATACCGACAATCTGATGTCCTAACCATCTCCTGGGAGCCTGGAGAACTCGATCCACACCCCAGATGCTGGTCCCCACCAGACAGGGCCAGCAGATAGCCTGTGACCATCAGGACCGAAGCCTGGCAAACAGCTCTAAGAGTCTATAGAAGAGCTCCACGTTTTAAGTTTCATCCTCAAAACAATCCAGGCGGTGGGAAGCTTTCCTGCTCTCTCCCCTCCAACTCCTGTACCTACTTTGTGCCCCCATGAAACCTGATACTTCGTTCTCACACGGCACCTGTAACGTTTTGCACTGATTTTTTTCCCCCATATCTGAAAGCCTCCTGAGGACCCATGGGGGATCCTGAGCCTGGCACAGTGCCTGGAACATAGCAGATAATACATGCTTGTTTGCTTATCTCTCAGAGGACCTTCCTGCTGAGCCTGGCAGGGAGTGTATTTATGCACGGGAGCAGCCTCTGCCTTATAATCAAATGCATGATGGATCTGAACACGAAATGGGGCCAGGTGTGTCAAGAAATCCAACAGGATAGCGTGGGTCAGGAATGCTTACAAAAATTTCCTGGTCCAATCCCAAGGGCAAGGATGGCTTGAGTAGCTGGGATTCAGCTTAGCTTGGTCAGTGGAATGTTCCCTCCTCTCCTGCAGGGTCCTTAGTGGAATCCTGGGAGACAGAAACTTAGCCCCAGGTCTCGGCTGATTGATAACAAGGTCACCTTTGACAGTGACTTAAGGTCTCTCAGGACCCAAATCATATTCAGTTTCTCACCCTGTGGTGATAATCATGTTGTGGAAATCAATAATACACCCGTGTGTAGCAGACATCTGGCCTCCTGGGGTTTCCGTGATTGAGGACTGTGCACTGATGGTGGCAAAGAAAGGACTAGCCTACTTGGTTAAATCGGAGTCCTGTGGGAGTCCTGTGGGAGCTGGGTGGGCCCTGCATATGAACGGAGAGAAGAGGATGGGAAGGCCTTGCCCTGAGGAGTGGACTGGGAGGCTCGCTGCTCCAGAAAAATGGGCCTCTCCCAGACCTAAAGTGGGATCCAGAGCCCCTCTCTGCAGCTCTGAGACTTGGTTTGGTCCTTCCTCACTGTGGAGTTGCCCGCCTGTGAAGGGAGGGCATGTGTCGAGGGAACCCCATGCACACTGAGAGCCAGGCCCAGGCTTCCCTGGAGAGGCTTCGTGGCCCACAGAGCTTGAGGAATTCCTTCCTAGCAGCTTGTCAACTGCACCCACTTTACCCGGGATTTTGGCAACGCGGATGCTTTTTTAAAGGGTAGATTTATTTCATTGCAAACAAAAGGGCATTCAGGCTCCAGGGCCCTGGATGGGTCCCAGAGTCTCCCATGCCCAGGGCCCAGGCTGCCTTCTCCACCCAGACAGCATCCTCCCTCCTGGGCCAGGCCAGAGGCTCCTGCACGGGCTCAGGGGGGCTGCACTGTCTCCCAGATGAAGGTGAGAAATATGGATGGACCGCTGCAGGCAGCTTGCTCTGTGGGAACACAGAGCCCAGGCATCTGCTCGGGGCAGAAGCTCCAGGTGCCCCGTGAGAAAGCTGTCGGGGCCCTGGATGTGCAGTCAGGGGAGGCTGATGGGCCGGCTGCTGGCTGCCAGCCAGGGAACACAGAATGTTCCTTCACAGAACAGCGAGTCCATCTGGGTGGGCAGCCGCTCCACAGCCAGGCTCGCCTTGACTGTGCCTTTGCCATTCGGAAGGCCACGAGCGATCATTGTTCTCTCAGATGCCCCTGCCCTTGCCCTCCCCTCCGCCCTCCCACGTGCAGCCCAGATGCTCTCCCTCTGCTGCCACCTGTCTTTGTACAAGGCATGTCTTTTATTTTATTTAGTAATTGAATTTTTGAATTTTATTTTATTTATTTTTTATACAGCAGGTTCTTATTAGTTATCTATTTTATACGTATTCCTGTATCTATGTCAATCCCAATCTCCCATGTCTTTTAGACGTCTTTCGGGACAGGCCGGGAGGAGAAAGGCATGTTTTAATGGGGACATGAGCCATTTATTAAAGTCACCCGGTCAATCTCCTGTCAAGTGTTAAGGCTTTCTGTCCCGCAGAAAGGAAGAAACGCATCTGTGGGGTGTACACAAAACTGCTCAGAGAGACTAGGCAGGGAGCCTGCTGCCACAGCACCATCAATCTCTTCATCGTCGTCATCAAAAAGCATCTGATTGCCCAGACATCCAATTGAGAGGGAGATTTGGGTGGGAGGCAGCTGAACTTGAAGGGAGGAGGCCTGGATTTCAATCTCTGTCCTAGCTCTGTGCCTCTGAGCATGGCATGGGAAACCAAGTTGTCCACTGCTGTTGTAGACACAGCCCTCGACCTCCATATATCCCCAGCCCATGCCCATGGCAGACATGGCTAACCAGTCCCTCTTCCCAAGAGCCTTAGAACATGGATTCTTTCTTTTTTTTTTTGGCTGCGCTGGGTCCTCATTGCTGCGCGCTGGCTTTCTCTAGTTGCAGCGAGCAGGGGCTACTCTTCGTTGTGGTGCACGGGCTTCTCATTGCGGTGGCTTCTCTTGCTGCCGAGCAGGGGCTCTAGGCGCGCGAGCTTCAGTAGTTGTGGTGCGCGGGCTCAGTAGCTGTGGCTCGCGGGCTCAGTAGTTGTGGCTCGTGGGCTCAGTAGTTGTGGCTCGCAGGCTCTAGAGAACAGGCTCAGTAGTTGTGGCACACGGGCTTAGTTACTCCGCAGCATGTGGGATCTTCCCAGACCAGGGATCGAACCCGGGTCCCCTGTATTGGCAGGCGGATTCTTAACCACTGAGCCACCAGGGAAGTCCCGAGCATGAACTCTTAACACAGAGCTCCCGACAGCCAATGCCCACTGATTTGAAGGGCACTCAAGATGAAACCTAGTTGCCATCACTACCCTAGGAATTTATAAACTGGAAATGAAATTTTGTACCAAGAACAGACCAGGACATTAAAAAGAGAGAGAGAGAGAGAAAGATAGAAAAGGAAAGAAAAAAGCTTAAAAATCAATAAAGAAATAAATCCACCTGAACAATCTGGACTGTCCAGATGAGTGATACTTAATTTTTAGGCAGGATATCTGCACTGAATCATTTTATTTGGATAGATCCAGAGTTAGAGAGATATTGAAACATACCTTAAATCATACGTGCTCTTTCTTCATACATATGGAGTTCTGGAAGGGAAGGAACCTTAGTCCAGCCTTTTCATTTCAGAGATGAGGAAAGCAAAGCCTCAGGGGTTGTGATTCCCCAGGCCACCCAGCTTGGCGGAGGCCACGACAGAAAAGAACCCAGGTTTTCTGGTTCCCATCCCAGTGCCTTCTCCTCCACTGACTACACTGTCTTGCTTGGCATGAAAAAAAACCCAAAACAAAAAAACACAGCTATTTAAGGCACAGGCAATGAATGGTTTTCAATGGTGTTTGTGGTGAAAATTAACGAACCAATGGCCCCCTCACTGAGACCATAAAAAACAAAGTACCAAACGTTGCTTAATTGAACAGGGGGGTCAGAATGCCTTCATTCTGGTGTCACTCCACCGCTCCCTATTTGGATACCTGAGGAGAGTCACCTAACCCGTTTTGACCTGGGTTTTCTTGCCTATACAGTGGACACCAATACTGCTGCCTGTACTTGCCCCACCAGGATATAGAAACAGAAAGCAAAAGATGTGGAACTTCTGGCTCCAGGAAAACAGCAGTCACCATGAGAGGGGTGATGAGCCATCAGGCAGTGTCTGTCATTCCAGGATTAGTGACAACATTGGGCAAATGTGTGGGATAAATGCACCGCAGCTCAAGGATGACTCAGGCGCTTCAAAGGAGGGCCAGGCAGGCTTCAGAAATGGTCTTTATTTAGATGGGAATGTCAGGAAGAGGAAAAACTCAGAGGGAGTTTCCAAATGATGAAGAATTGATTGGTCCAAGTTGGCAGGTGACCCAAGGGGTCCTTCCCTTCTCTTTCTGTGTCAGATGTCTCACGGAGGGTTCTGACAGCAGGGTAAGGCCTAGGATGGAAGCACTGCATGCATGCTTAATGAGTGTTAACTGCGGAGCAGCTGATAGCATTAAGGACCAGCGTGTAACAAATTAGCACACAGGGGGTAACCCAAACACATTTCCCCATTGCGTGTGTCAGGGCACCTCGCTGGGTGTTCCTGACATCAGGAGCCCGGCTTTGGAACCACATGCCCACCACACCAGAAATCACATCTATCTGGCACATCTGCACTTTTTCTGCCAAGTATTAATTCACATTTATAATAAACAAGGCATTTACACAAGTGGAGAGGTTCAGAGTGCAGGATCTGTTCTGGTTTGAACTTTTCTGCCATTTCTGCCCTGTGTAACAGTGGGCAGTCATGTAACCTCACTAATCCCTATACTTCTCTATGGCAAGGTCTTTGCCATAGGAAGCGGCAGTGTGTTCACACAAAATATCTTTCTAGGACGTGAATTAAACACCTCTTTCTCCCAGGTCTGGCAATTTGCCATACTCCTGCACAGGAAGGGCTGAACTGGCTTTATTCTCTTGCTTGAATGGAGGAAAGACCTGCCGGCAGAAGGCATTTTAGGGAGAAAAAGGCTCCAAATAGGCCGCTAGGTGGCGCAAGAGTTCTACCAATGAGACCACAGCTGGCCCATGGCCCTTTTAGAGAAATTCTGGAAAGGAATTTGAAGCATCCTAGAATTTCAAAGCAGGGTTGGGCCTTAGAGATCATCTAGTTCAACCCTATCATTTTGAGGCCAGGTAAGTGGAGCTCAGAGAGATGAAAGATCTTTCCTGGTATAAACAACCAGTTAGTGCCAAACTGGACTTAGAAACCAGGTCTCCTCCCTCTGGATTCAGTCAGGCCACCATGTTTTTTTTCTCTCCTTAATGTGTGTCTTGGATTCTTGGCCACGACTGAAGCGAGAAGTGGCTTTGGTGTTGAGAATTAAACATAGGAAGGACAGCAAGGGAGTGGAGTTGCTAGGTCTCTTTCCCAGCAGTGTGGATGCTCCTCTCAGCTGACCCAAGGGCCTGGGCCACAAGGTACAGAGAATTCAACTGTAGTCGTGCCCATCCAGGCTCAGTCTCTGCAGCTGCTGTTGTCCTGCCCCGGGCTGTAATTGATCAGATCATGATGCTCAAAGCCAGATAGGACCCAGCCTGGAGGCAGCAATGCTAGGTCCACTCTGCTCCGCACTTGCCAAACACAAGTCACTGTCCTAAGACTTGGTTTTTGGCTTTAGTAAAGCAACATGGCAAAGGGAGGGTGAACTCTGCCATCAAATTTCCATCCAAAGACCACAGGGACCCAGAAAGTGAACCTGCCATGGTTTTTATTTTTCTGTGTTCTTTCTTCTTTTGCATATGCCCCATCATGTTCCAGAAAGGAATGAAAGTACAGCTGAACAGTAGGAACATTTCACAGAGACCAAGAAATATTTGATGATAATGATGATTCATTCAACAGAATCTACCCAAAGATATTTATTGGATGCCAAATTCGTTTTCATATATGTTCTGGTTGATGTTGACACTCCATCAACGAGAAATCACATCTATCTGGACATCTGCGCTTTTTCTGCCAAGTATTAATTCATGTTTATAATAAATAAGACATTTACACTAGTGGAGAGGTTCAGAGTGCAGGATCTGTTCTGGTTTGAACTTTTCTGCCACTTCTGCCCTGTGTAACAGTGGGCAGTCATGTAACCTCGCTAATCCCTATACTTCTCATGTCTAAAACTGGAGTCCTGTTTTGATTCTAAATTATCTTACAATGACAGGTAATGCCACCTAGTATCCAGTTGCTGTTTCCTAAATACCGTTCTCCCTTGAAAGGAACCAGGGCTCCTTTGGAAAAGTGATTGATTATCGGACTGAGGCAGGAAAAACACAGGATAAATCTGGAACATTTTGGTGGTACCAAAAAGCAAGAAAGTACCCCCAAAAGGACAACAACAGCATGTCAGAAGGGCACAGGACATGTCAAAAGGACAACAGCATGTCAAAAGGACACAGAAGCTAATCTGAAAGAGCTCCCAACGGCCAGAGCTAGAACAATTTGAGCAGCAAAATAAATAATAATAGAATCGGATTATAATTCATAGCCTAAAATATTCCTGAGTCGATACTGATGTAAATAAATTGTCAAATTAATACATAAATAACGGGGGGAGAAGGGACAACTTTACAGAAGAATTAAAATTAATAAATGAGGGAATGAGGCACATATAAAAATCACCTTTAGAACACCGCAGGCAAGATCCACAGATGCATGCTAAAATTAGTGGGCAGAAGTTTGAAGGGAAACAGATTATTTGAATAGTCTGAAAGTATCCCCCTCAAGACACTTGTTAATTACAATGGGAATATAATAACTTGACAGTGGGAAAACCCAGCAGACACCACCTTAACCAAATGTTCATGGTCAGCATCACCAGTTATAAGACACACTGGCATCACCAACCCCTGGATATGATGGACTGAGACAGGCACATCACTTCTATGTACTCTTGATAAAAACACATACCTTCGACCTAATCATAAGAAAACATCAAACAAACCCAATTTGAGAGATATTCTGTAAAAATAACTGACGAGAATGCTTCAAAAGCATCAAGGTGATGAAAGACTAGGAAAGACAGAGGAGCTGTCACAGATTCGAGAAGACTAAAGAGAAATGACAACTAGATGGAATGTGGGCTCCTGGATGGCAGCCTGGAGCAGAATAAGGACATTCGTGTTCCTGACAGAGGGGACGGCAAGAGACACGGATCCCTCATCCTCTGGCAGGAGGGGGCCTGAATCAGCCTCTGTTACCCCCTTGCTGTACAAATATTATCATTTTTCACATGTGCCACGATGGCAAAGAAGTTAGACAGCACTGAGGTTGGGGACCAGACCAATGGTGAACCTTTCCACTACCCCTCCTGCTTCCGTCTTGCAGATTGGCAAAGGGCCAAGAGCTACCTCTGAAATCAGTGACCCTGACCAGGCTGGGGCTGGTGTGTTCTGGGCAGAACCTCACATCTGTGGGCTCCAGTTTGGGCCTGGTTTTATTTTTAGGAGACAGACCAGAACTTACTAAAACATATAGTATACTAGGAAAAGCTCTGGGATAAAACACATCTGGGTTTAAATCCCACTCACAGCTGTGCAATTTAGGGTAACTTACTTAACCTCTCTGATCCTTGATTTCCTCATCTATCAAATGAGGATAAATAATGGTACTTACCATTAAGTGTTGGTCAGAAGGATTTAATGAGACATAGCAAAGACTCAGTAATGGGTTGTTTTTCTCTTTCTACACCTGCGTCTTTGGTGGTGTTGGCAAATTAATGGCAGGTTACCCTGGAGGCATTAGGCTTCTGTTTAAAGTGAGAGGCAGCCTAGCTGGGTGAAGTTGCTCAGTCTGTTTTGGTTGAAGTGCATCACTAACAACACCACAAATCCCCCTCCATACAGAGACTAGATAATAAACATTAAAAGTTAAACACTGATTTAAAGAAGAACCCAAACCCAAACAGATCAGAGGTCAGAACTTAGATGGACTGTTGGGGGTGAAAGAGGGAAAGGCAGAGTAAAGATGGGGCAAACTGACTGTTTCTATTGAACATCCATCCTCCCAGACTTTCTTAGTAATGAACTTGAGTTGTATGCATGGTGACCACACACCAGCCAAAATACTATGTTTCCCAGCTTCCCTTGCAGACAGTTGTGTCCATATGACTAATATCCGGCCAATGAAATATAAACGGATGCTGATCAGTGGAACTTCCAGGAAGGCTCCTTAAAGAGGAAAATGGTTGAGAAGTGTTCTTTTTCTCTTCCTTCTGCCTCCTACCTGGAAGGCAGGCTTAATGGCTGGAGTGATTGTGACCATACTTGAAGCATGAGGCAGCCTTGAGGTGGAAACCACATGCTAAGAGTGAGAGAAAACCCTGAGTTCCTGATGACATGCAGAACCACCAACCGGGCCTGGGCTACCTACATCCAAACTTCATAATAATGTGTTTATTACACATTATATCCAGCCTGTTAATAGTAGCCAATAGAAATTCTTAGCTGAGGGACTTCCCTGGCGGTCCAGTGGTTAAGATTCTGCGCTTCCAGTGCAACGGGTGCAGGTTCGATCCCTGGTCAGAGAACTAAGATCCTACATGCCACATGGTGTGAACAAAAAAAAAAAAATTCCTAGCTGATACAGGAGTATAGGAAGACATGAGATAAAATAAAATTTGATGACTGATGCTGATCATCACAGTGAGAAGGATAAATCCCTTTGGTGGCCTTGACCTATTCTTAGCCCAGGTAGGCACAACCCTGGGTAGATTGTAAAACATCATTAGTTAGGATTTAAATGAGAAGTACCAGATCCTATGAAAGTGTGATTTTGATTTTCATTTTCTGGTGTTATACAGAACAAAAGGCTACCAGGCCTGATGCCATGTAAGAAGGGATTCTGCATAGGCTCTGGGGTTAGTTCACTTGTCCATCCATTTATCCCATCTATTTATCTAACCAACCATCAACCCACCTACGTATCCATATCCATCCATCCAACCATGTGCCCACCCACTCACCAATCCATATCCATCCATATCCATTTAGTCATCTATATCCACTCATCCATTCCCCCAAGAACATCTAATCACGGCACTCTGTGCCAGGCATGGAGCCTACTGATGAATGAGACACAGCACCTTACCTTGAAGAACTCCTGTTCCAGGAGTCCAAGTAGGGACATAAACTACTCAGCAAATGTAGTTGAGCCTACAAGACTTCACCTGATTTCCCAGTATAAACATAAATTGGTGAGCTAGCAATGTTGAGAAGAAGGAAGTTAAAAAGCAAATAATAGTAGATCCTTATTTTCCCCAGGTATTAGTAATAATTATTATAGTTTATCATTTATAGAATGATAGCTTGGTGCCAGGCAATTGACATGCACTATCTCAGTTCATCTTTACAATGATTCCCCAAGATAGAAATTTGTATCAGCTGGAATGCTCTAAGTTGCAAGAATCCGAATACTCAGTGGACAGTGGCCTAAACCGAAGAGTCATTTAATCATCTCACTTGACAGAAGGATTGATGAGCAGTTCTAGGGAAGTTCAGCAGCTCAGTGATATCAGGGCACAGGCCGAACATCTCTACATTCTTTTGGCCTCCTTTTCATGGTGACATGGTTATGGCAGCTGAAAAAACATCACATTCTCACATGACAGCATCCACAACAGAAAAAGAGGAATGTAAAAGAAAGAATCATTTCCTCCCATGCCTTTCATTATAGAGGAAACTATTTCCCCCAATTCTCCAGCAGCCTATTGGCCAGGACTGGGTCACCTCTAGCAGCAAAGGAGAATGGGAAAGCACATATCTGTTATTCTCCACTTCTAGTGTGAAGCAGGTGGGGAAGACAGGATTGGTCATGTACTATTGTTATCTTTTTTTAATAGACAAGGAAGCTGAGACATGGGAGGTTACACATCTACTTGCCCAAGTCACACAGTCAGAAATGGCAGAATTCAGATGAAAATTCTGGAAGGCCTGATCTTGGGCTTGGACTCAATCACTGTATACATCCCTCATCTGCTGTAGAAGACTGCGACAAATTTAACAACTTTCCCATTCATTGTAGTTCTCTGCTCTTCCTATTAAGCCTCCCAGTTTGTGGTAGTTTGTTACAGCAGCAATCAGAAACAAATACAGGGGCAAAGGTGGAAGCAGGCACCCACTTGAATGCCTGCAGACAAGGATGAGATGATGGTCAAGGTGAGGCAGAGGTGGGCAGGGAAGGGGGAGGGGTCTGCGTGAGGACTCAGCCTCAGTTGCCCTGTGCTTCCCCCTCCACTGTGGTCTACCTTTGTAAACTATCCTCACCAGCCCAGACCCCTTCCCAAAGCAGGTGGGAGACTCCTGTTGAGAGCTAATCACCTACCTCCGGTCTCTGTGCTGGAAATTCACCATGTATCTTCTTTCAGGGCTGAAGGGCTGATGATTAGCCTTCCATTTCAGGGGCTCTTGCCCATTTCCTGGGCCACACTGAAGGGCTCCACTGTGTTTCTCCTCCAGAGTGTTTCCTTGCTCTAGCTTTAAATTATCTGGCTGACGGTCTCCGGCTTCCCTGGGAGTCTTGGTTCATTACATCCATTAGCACTTCCCGGGTTCTTCCCGGCAGGAGCTTTTCAAAAGCGCCTGTTCAAACAGGCAGCCACCTCCCTTCCATGAACTTTGGCATCCTGGCTCCGTTCTGGTTTCCTCCCCTGTTCCACGGCAGTGGCGACATCCCAGGCGGCCTCTCTGCAGTGTGAGACATGTTTCTGGTTAGAGAAACTGTGCCCTTGGGTTTTACACGGATTGCATTCCTTTGCAGTAGATGTTCCCTGATTGGGAAGATAATCACTTTCAGAGTCTACAGAGAAAGCGAAAAAATACTCAAGTGAACAAAACGTGCTTTCAACCTTAACTCAGGAGGTATCCTTGTTTTACCTGAATTGACTGTGATCACAGGGCACTGTGTGGACCCCTGACTTGGGTTAGAAACCTCATTAGGGAGTGTCTGCAAAGACTGGGAACCTGTCTCGAGCTTCAGACGCAAATTTCCTCGCTGTGGGCCCCCAGTCAAATAAGGATGTGAAGGGGTATATTTGGTCTTTGCAAGAGCATTTTGCTCTCCAAATTGCTGGATGAAGATCAGATTGTACTTCACTGTTAAGCATCCAGAACACATTATTCATTGAATGTAGAAGACTGTATTGTGTAGGATCAGCTATGCAGACAAGCAGCAGTATTTGAGGCTCAGAACATTGAAAACTAAGAGTCCACGTAATAATAATGCCTCAATGCTGTAAAATATCAGTGGAAGGTACTTAATCCAGCTGCATTTTGTTTTAAAGATCTTTTTCTCATTATTTAGCCAGAGGTATGGATGATACACATGGAAGCCTCCAAGGATCTATGGGCTAAACATGGGTATAGTCAACTTGAAGGACAACAGACAGCTGAAAAACTGGCTCATAATGACTGAGGACATATTATTCTGACAAAATAACAACAACAACGAGGACTATAATATATTAACAACAACAAAAAGTATAGGGCTTCCCTGGTGGCGCAGTGGTTGAGAGTCCGCCTGCCGATGCAGGGGACACGGGTTCGTGCCCAGGTCCGGGAAGATCCCACATGCCGCGGAGCGGCTGGGCCCGTGAGCCATGGCCGCGAGCCTGCGCGTCCGGAGCCTGTGCTCCGCAACGGGAGAGGCCACAACAGTGAGAGGCCCGTGTACCGCAAAAAAAAAGTATGAGCACTGTGGAAGCTTCTAGTGAAATAATGGAAAAATGGCATGCATGCTGCCACCCTCTTCCTGTGATAGTGGCAGATTTCATTAATCAACCACCATACCTCTTCTGCTAGACCAGAATGTTGCATTAAAATCCTCCTCTGCATCATCAGAGGACAGAGTTAGCATGCAAGACTAAACTCTAGTCTGCAAACTAGAGTCACTATTAGCAATTTCATTCAAACCCCTTCAGTTTCTGAGGATTTAGCTCACAAGAATGCCCATGTGTCTAGAGCAATGTGTTAGGCGCTGGGAGAAAAGCGATACAATGGATATCTTGTTGGGCTAAATGGAATGAATTTGTAAGATGGGGGAAATTTTCCCAGGAAAGATAATATTGGAGGAGATGGTCTCTACTCCCTCTTCTCCTTAGAGGGACAAGAGTATGAACAGCCACGAGGATACAAGTACACTCCTGGAGCACCCCAGGACACAGAAGGATGAGGCTGGGGGAGAGGTTAGGAAAACAGTCATTCTGTGAAGGGCCTTGAATGCCACACTAGGAGTTTTCTGCAGCAAATGGAGAGGCGATGACAACTTGTGAAGGGTGACCCAAGGCTCTCCATGGTGTAGAAAGATTCCCCCTTTCAGCAGCATGCTGGAGGTTTGCACAAGGGTGAGCCCTGAGAAAGGAATCAATTATCTTAAAGGATGTAATCCCTTCCTCTCCCTTCCTCTCTGCCACATCACAAGACTTGTGATCAGCTCATTTCTGGATTGAAGATCTTTACATTGATCTAGATGACTCTTCCTGAATGTGGGAGTCTCTCTATTGCTGCCATTCTCCCAAAAGTCTGGAGGCCTCAGTGACCTGTCCTACTCTAGGCTTGATCGCTAGATTGGAAACTCCCTGAGGGCAGGGACCAGGCAGAAGCCCCCTGATGTCCCAGTACCAGCTTATTCCTGACCCACAGCAGGTGCCCACAGATATTTGTTGAACTAACTCATTGTAGGATATTACTTTTTTTAATTAAATATACCACTACTGCATGTTCTGTGCCAGCTGAGCAGATCTTGATATTTTCCAAGCAGGAAAGCTTTTTCCCGGACTCCATTCTCTAATCTCCTTCCACTTCAAGAGAAAGCCTTCTCTCCTCCCTTCTCACAAAACCCAGTTCAAACTCACCCCTTCAAAGAAGTCTATTGTGAATAACAGGCAGACCTGCCCATCGTTTTGGAACTTGGGCTTTACAAGTCTATGGGACGTGCGCTCATCATATGCCCCTGCCTCTGGGGAAAGCTTTGCTGCCCCTTTTGGAAGCAACCGTACACAGCCAACCTTGTCGTGTTATGGTAAGGAACTGAAACCCTCCTTTACCAGGCTTGTGAGTGGCAGAGTCAGAATTAACTCGGCCTCCTGACCTTTCCATCATCCACAAAACCTCACAGCTGCCTCTCCTATTCACTGGGTGCATGATCCATGAACTCTCTTCAAATAGTTGTTAATGGTGATGACAGCCATATATAGATTACTGACTTTGGAAGGGGCAACTTGTTTTTCAAACAAAATCCATTTTACACTACAATGGCATGAAACATGATTTTTAGGGGATGGTGTCAGGTGCTCTAGAACACTGAACAGTCTTGTCTCACGGTGTTTGCATAAATCCCAGTTGACGTCACCGTATTGGCGAATGAGGTTTGTACAGATTACCACCGGGGGGCAGAGTTAGTAGATAGACTGAGTGAATGAGGGAACAGTTATAAAACACCTTCCATAGGGCTGGCCCTTACTTGGGTCTCAAACTGCTTATTTTGTTGTTGTTAATGTTTCCAGATGTTACAGCTTAGGCCTGGGATGTTACCATTCACACCTGAAGGATCCAGGAGAAAGCTAGAGCGGGGGAGGCTGGACGGATGGCTGAAGGCGTGAACTAGCATTTATTAAACCCAGATCAGGGCCAGGACCAGGGCAGGAAACTCCCATATCTCATTGATTCCTCTCAAACCCAGCACAGCAGGCGTTGTCGTTTAGGTGGACCTCATTACGCTACATACAGCAACTCAGAGTCTAGCTGTCAGTTCCACGCTGCTGCCTGGAAATTGCTGTAAATTGTAGGTTGTTCATTTGTTTATCTTTGCATTATGTACACTGTTTAAGAACATAAATCATTTGCATTCATAGGTTTCCTTTCTGTAAAAGGGGTTAATAATAGTTCCTACTTAAGAGTGTGGTCATGCATGTAAGATGCTCAGAACAGTGTCTGATACATGGCACCCACTCAAAGTTTCTTTGCAGATTGTAATTACTATAATGATGATGATTGACATTGTTTTGGTTTATTCAGTGTTACATGTTGTTTCCTTTTCAAAATGAAGTTAATTTTTTTTCTAATAACAAAAGTAATACAAAAAATCAGAAAATAGTGACTAGCAATAAATAATATTAAGCACTATTAATATCCTGGCTAGATTATTTTAGATCCTTTTTGTATACATATGCACATAATACAAGTACACACACACACACACATACATGTATATCAATCTGTTTCCAAAACACATTTTAAGCTCTGAAGAATTTAACCCAAATAGCAGTAATTCATTTAATCACTCACTTATCCAACAAAAATTACTGAGAGTTGATGATGTGCCAGCACTGCTAAGACTGGATGGAGTGTTGAGCAAGGCCATGCTGGCTTTCAGATGCTTTTTAGACGCTTTTCACAGCTTGAAATGAGTGACTTTGAGAAGCGTGCAGGATTTCTGTAGGAGACACAAACCTGGCTGGCTGAGACAGAACACACCCCTGGGCTCCCTCATTTGATACTCTTTTCTCAAGTGCCTTGAGGACATTCAGACCTTGGCCCTCCCCCTCCCCCATGTACTCCCCCCAACCCTCCCCCCCAACCCAATACACACATGGGCCCAGGAGGTGGAAGCACCCATCCCTCTGATTGACTTTGTGAGAAGCTTTTGGGGTTGTGTGAAAACAAAGATCTTAGTTTTTACAGGGAAACATGATTGTTTCAGCCAAAAGCTCATTCACTGATTCCATTTAAGAAAAGTAATAGGAGTACTATTTACTGTTGGCAGTTAATCAGACTTCATCCATCTGGGGGCCAAGGCCAGCACTTGTACTCAGCCATGTTCGGGGAACAATCTGGGCCACTCCGTGCTACTGCAAGGCTCTGCCAGCAAGGTCTGCCCAGATTGCTGGGGAAGGAGTAGTGGGTGTGTATTATTTATGCTCCCATTCAAAACAAACCCAGCAAAAGAACAAAGCTCCCCTTCTGCTGGCAGTGTTAGTGGCTCCGACATATGGCGCTGCCCGGTTCTTTCTGCTGAGGAATGGGCGTCCACGTTGGGCGAAGGTGCTGCCTGCAGCCGTCTGCTGGGTGCCAGCTCTTTTCACTCTGAGCTGAATTCTAACTGTGAAACCGGGAAGGAGGGGCGGGGGAGGAGAGAGGCTGGGAGAGAAGACACGATTGATTTTGTGACAAAGGAGATGTGCCCGTCCAGATCATTACACACGTGGTCCAAGCCCATTCTCTGGGAGAAGCGTGAGATCATGTGGGGGAGGGGCGTGGGAAGGTGAAGGGCAGGGGTCTAAAGAGAAAGGGGGAGGATAGCAGGGTACCTGGAAACCTAGACCTGTAACTGGAGCTGTTTGTAGGTTCCCGACCACAGTTAACTCTAAAAGGTATTGTGAAATGTCTAGCCTCTCACAGGTGCTTATGAGAACAGTCACAGTGAAAAAACACCCACAGTGGGTGAAAACTGTATTTTCAAGCATGATTTGGGTCACAAAATTGATGTTTAGTAAAACGTGGCATAACCATAATCTTTTGCGCTTAGGGGTTCTGAAATGAAAGACGTGGAGAATCCATGCAGGGCTGGTGGCATGAATTAGGCCCTTTGGGGGCAGTAAACTTTGCTTCTGTGCCCCTGAAATCTGACACACACAGCAGGGCAAGAGGCAGCGGCAGACGTCAGAGCACTGAGCTGGGGTGTGTGTGCACGCACGCACGTGTGCGCATGTGAGCAAGTCCTTGAAGCAATTAAAACGACTTACAATGTGTGTTTTTTAATGTCATGTACTGCATGCTGTTGTGTCCTGAGTGACTCACCACGTCTGGGCGCACTGGTGCTAGGAAAGACAAGAACATACATAAATGCACATTTTTATGTTTTATTTTTATCTATCTGTCTAGAATCTAAAAGTAATACAAATGAGTCTATCTACAAAACAGAAACAGACTCACAGACATAGAAAACAAACTTATGGTTACATAGATGCACATTTTAAAAACGAACTCAAAACACACATTGGTCCTTGGAGATCATGAAATCCCCCAAAGACTTGGTCTCTTGGCTCAAACTCCAAGCAGTGGAATTTATTAGGTTAAGCTAAGGTTAACTGGGCTGTGTCAGGGTTTATTCCCCCTTTGTTTATCCTCCTCCCAGAGACCCAGGGATCATAGTTCCATTCTTGAAACCACAACCTCACACCTGGGACTGTCACAAGATGAGCCCTTTTCTTCTTGCCCCCGGCATGCCCGGAGACCAGAGCACTTCAAGGGTTGCTAATCCCTCAGCAAAGGCAGAACAGGTGGAGATAGCATTTCTCTAAGCTAAGATTTTTTTTCCCCCTATACTTGGAGAAAAAAAAAAATAGGAAAAAAGGTTTAAAGAAATGTGAACACTTTTATTTTCTTAAGGGTATTTCTCTTTTAGAGTAAAAATAACACGACAGTCCCTGGCCCTTGTCTCTACCGTCTTCCCTGGAGAGACCCAGAAGGATGGTCCAGGGGTAATGGGCCCTTGTGTGAGGGATGCCCAGGAAAGTGTTCCCGCTGGCACTGATGGAAGGGGAGATCTGGGTGACTGTGACATGCCCTGCCCCTGCTGCTTGCCTGTTGGAGTTCATTGAGTTGTCTTTCTCCCCAGCCAGTGAATAAAATCTGAAAGTATAACATTTAGCTCGTAAGAAAGAGGAGAGAAAGGAAATCCAGTATGTGTATCTGCTGACAAGCACGGCTTAATGTTAAATCCAGGTTTGTTTCCAGAGACTGTACTGTCTCCTGCAGGGATCCTCAACTCCACAGTGAAGCAGCTTTGCTCTAGAGTCACTTTGATGGAGGCCTCCTCAGAAAATGAGGTGTGTGCAGATCCCAGGACCTCAGAGTTGGGAGACAACAACCCCTTAGAGCAGGGGTGGGCCCAGGACCAGCTAGGGGGCACTGTAGGCTTTCCAGGTAGGGAGGCAAAATTGAGCAACTGTTCTCACTGAAAAGCTAACAGATCTTCAGCCATTTACACTTTACATTAAAACACGTAAAAACTATTCTTAGCTCTCAGGCTGTACAAAACTTGCAGCAGGCTAACGCTGAAGTTCCTCGGAAGCCCCCCACAAGTGGCTGACCAGGCTTTGCTTAAATACCTCTGAGCCACAGGATACTCACCACCTCCCAAAGTTGCCAAATCCACGCAGGGGCAGCTAAAATGGCGAGAACACACTTCTTTAGACAGCTACAGTTTGTCTCCTGCATCTTATCACTGAAGGATGACTTTAAGAACTGATTTTAATCATTTTAAGAACTGATTTAAATTTCTAGAAATGTTTTTCTGTGGAAATCATCCTCCATGACCTATTCCCCTGCCTAGCAGCCATGCTGTAACCTTTTCTGTTGAGTTAGAGCCATTATGCAAATAAATGATTGCATGATGCTGTAAGGCGAAGGAACCCTGAGGAGCTGCTGGAATTTGCAGAGCTCTGGGTCCTTATGCTAAATGTCCCCGCACAGCAGTGCTCCATGAATTCGTGTTTCTTTTTTCAGTTTTTCATCCTGATCCCTTATTACAGAGATGTCACCCATGTCCTTTCTCACTGTTGTCTGCTGCCTACTGAAGCAGTTCACTCCCTCTTCTAATTAAAGGCTTCTAATCTTCCAGTGGACTAAAAACTAGCCCGCCAAGAGGGGACAGACCCCGGGACCTCTGGGGCCTTGGTACTTGACTCAAGTATTTCATCAGTGAAGTTTTTAAACCACTCAGAGGCAATGTCTTCTTTCTCCCTTCCTCTCTCCTGGGTCCCCACTATCTTAATACCAGGTAGATTTTTGCATAAATGGTGAAAGTTTGCCCAAAGTCTTTATTACCATTTGTATAGTTTACGGGTTATAAATTCCTTGAGGGTGGTGACTTTCTTTCTCAACATGGTAGCCTTAGATCTTAGCCTAGCGCTTCCTGTACAGTAAGAGCTCAGTAAGTGTTTCTGAGAGACTAAAAGAATGAGATGTTCAAGGGGAGTGTTGGGTTGATTTGTTTCAAGCTATTTTAATTTTTAGTGGAAGATTCTTTTGTTTGTTTGATTAACAGCAAGATTGGGGCTATTATATAATAGAGTTTAATAACCAACAGAAATCACTCCTTAGGGATACAATTTGATATCAATAGACATAACCAAAAAACAAAAACGAAAACAAAAAACAACAACCTAGTGGTTGACATGGGGGGAAGGGGGGAGATTAAGGGGTACAAACTACTATGTATAAAATAAATAAGCTACAAGGATATATTGTACAGCACAGCGAAATAGTGCCAATTTTTATAATAACACTTTAAAGGAGTATAATTATAAAAATATTGAATCACTGTGTTGTCCACCTGAAACCAATATAATATTGTAAATCCACTATACTTCAATTTAAAAAAATACAGATAGCCAACTTCTAGTATGCTGTCTGTTTCCACAGAGCTGACACTGTCTGTCATTAAACACGGATCTGTGGGATTTATGTAAATGTAAGCAGCTGTGTTGGCCCTGCTCCTGGAGTAAGTTCAGGGCTCTTGGCTTAGCTGCGTGGAAGTGGCTCCATTTGTAGTTCCGGATGCTGGCAGGTAACAGTGAGCTTTAACTAATTACACCTCCCATCACCCCCAGGAGGCAGGTAATGATTATAGACGTGCTTGGCTGAAGTAACTCAGAATGTCTTAATAATCACTTAATAGAATCTTATCATGTGAAGCAAATTGCATTAAATGGGCAAGTGAAGTTGACTGTGAGAAGCAGAGTTAGGAAATAAAATGCTATGGGGGGTTTTATATGGGAAAAATCCCATTAACACCTTTTTAAAAGAGTTGGCCCATGGCTTTTTCATATCCCTCTCGGTGCCTATCACAGGGTTATGCCCTGAATAAATACTTTCTCTTGATCGATGTGAAAGAAATTATAGGTAAACATAGAGAATGTGAAAGGATACATGGGGGAGGGGAGGGAGACAGAAGTAGTAGCCATCTGATATCACAATTCCACTTAGAAGCAAAATGCCAAATTATTTGATTGTGGAGCTACTGTGACAAGCTTTACAATAAGGACATATTAAAAAAATTTTTTTAATTGAAATCTAGTTGATTTACAATACCATGTAAGTTTCAGGTGTACAGAACAGTGATTCCATTATATATATATATATAATTTTTCTGACTCTTTTCCCATATTGGTTATTACATGATATTGAATGTAGTTCCCTGTTCTATACACAAGTTAAGGACACATTTTTTTCTTATTTTATTCTTAAGCAAAATTGCTGTCATTAAACAAAATGTCAACCAAATAGATTGTGTATGGGATGGATGTGCCCTCCATTTATCCAAATCTGGGGGACCCTAGCGTTGAAAGAGCCAAGCCTGATGTTAAGGCAGCAAGATAACAAATTTGGTGAAAAGAGAGTTCAGGAGGGGGTAGGGTACATATAAACACCCTAGGGAAGGCAGCTGGAATTTTGTATCACAAACAAAGATAAGGAGACTCCATGGAAGCCTCTGGGAGAGTCTTGTGACCGAAGGTAAAGAAGGGGGTGGATTTTACTCAGGAGAAACGATTCTGGGAAGCATGGTGGTCAGCGTCAGAGCTGGGCTTTTAGAAAGAAACAGTAGGTGGCAGAAAGACATGGACAAAATCCAACTGCGTGTCCAGGATACCCAGATCCAACATGCAAGGAGCAAGGGCGTGGGAGGCCAGCACAAAGTCAGGGGGGCTGGGGAGTGGGATTCTGGGGTCAGCCAAAGCAGCACCAGACCAAGGAGGCTGTGCAGGAGACCAAATTAAAGCAACAATAAAGATTGCACTCTGGACATAGCACAACAGGGTCATTGAGTCTGAAAGTTGAATTGTACACCTCAATTGCACACACACATACACACACCAGAAACTACACACCAAACTGCTCCCAGAGGACTCCCTATGGAGAAGTGGGTAGAAAGGGAGTAAGAGAGATGAGAGAACTTTTATTTTTTCTCTATACAGTTTCATGTTATTCGATTTTTTTCCCTTTAATAAGGGACATGCATTTGGGTAAAACAATTACCACCTATTTACCATTTTAAAAAATGAAGTGGGAGGTGGTGGAAGCATGTACTACTTTCCAGAAAGGGCACCAGGGCTTTGGTCTTTGCCGGGAGAAATTGCTTCCCTTTTTACTTGAAGGACAACGTGGACCCTAAAGCTGTGTAATAACGTTTAAGGGGCGTGCTGGGATCTATTTTTCTCACAATGCAAATATATTTTTACCCTCACCTTCTTCCTGGAAGCTCTGGCAGCTCTGTCAGTCTTAGCAGCCTTTTTGTAACCACGGTTTGCCTGCGGTGGCCGTGCAGACCTGCATTGCGCAGCCTCCCTAAATCATCCCCCATTCCGGGGCCTGAGAGTCAGGCGGGGCCCTGCCATTACCGCCTACTAGCCTGTTCTGCTGCTTAGGTCTCCTATCTGTGATGGACAGACCTCAGGGATGCATTTTAGCGTCATTCTAATTGAGCGCGGAACATTGTTCTCCTGTGTTGGTAGGGGTGACTAATGAGAGAAAACAAGCAGGTGCGATGGGCAATCAGGGTCACTTTTCTCACATCCAGGGCCAGCAGCAGCGGAGACGAGGGGCAGGGAGTGAAGAGACAACGCCAGCTTTTCCATCATCAACCTAAGACGTGAGCTGCCTGCTGCAGCTTCCAGGCCAGCGCGGAGTCTGTCCACAGCGGCTCAGTAGTGATACCCTAATGGGTTTTAAAACCTTGTAAGGGGTGCTCAGATGGGAATCACCGATGCTTCCAGAATGCAGTTGTCTCTCACAGCGCAGATTCCTGCTGACTCCTTGGGGAATTTTAATAACATTCATTTAACAAATTAGAAGGTGGAGCAAATTCAATACGGTAAATCAAAGCAAAGCTTGAGAAACAAAGTAAAGGCAAGCAGACTTTTTCCAAGTGTGCAGATTTGAAAAAGTAAGGTTTCCAAAGGATTAGCAATAAAGGGGAAAGTTACCATAGCAACACCCAAAGCCGGCCTAGCTAGCTGGCCTCCACCTGGCTTCAAATGTCCCGCTCTGTGGAAGGGCAGAGGTGGGAGGCATTTGACGGAAGTTTTTGGATTTTTTTTGTGTGTGTGGGAAAAGAAAAAAAGAAAGAAAGAAGCTTAATGGATTGTTATTCACCTTTAAATACCGGGAACAGCCCTGTAATGACAAGATTTCTGGAAAGGAGCAGATGTCTTGAGAAATGGTGACTGACCGCTTGGTGGCGCTGTTGCTCCACCGCTGCGTTCCACAGAGGCCTTTCCCTCGCTGGTGGAAGACTTCCTCCCTTTACAAGTAGGAACTCTCGGTGAGCCGCCCTAACATTCATTTATTCCGAAAATATATTAAGTATCTACCATGTGCTGGAAACCATGTGGGTCTCTGGGGATAGGCTGGTGAACAGAAGAGTTTGTGGACAGAACAGTCTAGCAAGAGAAACAATCAAGTGAAATAATGACACGCTGTGATTAGGTCTGTGAAGGAAAAGGGGCTGCTATGATAGAAGTAACCGTGGGAAGCTGTCTTTATACAAGATGGTCAGGGAAAACATTTCTGATGAGTTTTTAGTCTGCACACCCCACCCCCTCATCCCACCAAGTGATGGAGGAAGAGTGTATCAAGCAGAGTGTAGGCGGCCACATTGGCTGGGGCACAGCAAGGAAAACAGAAGTGTGAAGAGGTGAGATCATGCAGAAACCTTTACTCATGGGAAGACCTCAGTTCACATTTTACTCTCAGGGAAAAGGGAAGCCTTTGAAGAGTTTCAGCAGTAAAGTGAGATTATTCAACTTAAACAGTTTGCTTTTCACACTGTATTGTAATTTCTGTTTCATCATCTTACTTTAGATATATGTAGACACTTTGAAAAAAACATATTCAGTATTGTAACAATTTTACATTTTCACACAGCTGTGGTTTTTATGATACAAACAATAGGATATAAAATTTAACAAAATCTCTGCTAGTGGGGCGGAGTTTAAGAAGTTTGAGAGAAGTAAAAAAAATATATGGTGAGAGAGGACTGCATTATGGTGAGAGACAGCAAACTCTCATAGCATTTCTCAAACTGTGCTGTCATTACTCGTCACCTTGTCTTCTGCCCCCACAAGACTCTGGGATCCTGTCTTATCTACCTCAGTAACCATAATGAGTAGCATAGGAAAATCGTAGAATCTCAGTAAGTGTTGGATGGGTGGACAAGGAAAGGATGAATGGATGGAGAGATGGAGGAATGGATAGAGGAATGGAGGAATGGATGGATGGATGGATGGATGGATGGATGGATGGATGGATGGATGAATTGATGGAGAAATGGATGGGGAGGCAGAGGATAAGAGGTGTGGAAATAACCATGCTGGATAAGTGAATCTTTAGAGAAGTTTAGTGACACTTTCCCAAAGATAAATCATTTTCAACTTCCAGGTATAAGACAAAGCATTTCCCTGACCTCCTTGTGTGCATACCAAATATCAATTGAGCACCTACGACATGCAAGGCACCGGGCTAGATTAGGGACACAAAATGAGTAGGACATCATAACAGTCTTCAATACTTATAGTCAGTAAAGGAGATAAGACCAAATCACAACCAATACACAGTTTAGAAAGAGTTATGTACACAAAGTGAGGTGTGGATTAAGTGCTGCGGGTGTTGAGAAGAGGGAAAGAGGACTTTGAACTGTTAAAGGAAAGCTTCATGAAAGTGACATTTGAGGTATGTGGGGTGGGGTGTGCAGCCTAAAAACTCATCCTCTCAAAGGATGAGAAGTTTGCTTCTGGGGTGACATCTCTGTGAGCCTCTGCTAAGAACTAGGAGAGGTGGCTTGTTCCTGACCATGCTGTGCTAACAGGCAAAGAATGCAAAGCCCTCTCCCATCCCTACTCATTGTGTGAGTCCAGGGTGCTGTCGCCCCAGCAGAGGCAGACAGCCCAGCTTCCCAGACCATGAGCTGTAGGCCACCATTGAAGAGTGCGCTCTGGGGATGGATATTCTGGACCACAGCTTTCCCAAACCTCCCAAGCAGTGTTTGTGGCTTCCTGTTAGAGTCTTTAGTTTGGTATACTCTTCATGTTTCTACTGCAGTATTTTTCCAACTGGAGATCACAGTCCATTAGAGGGTCAAGTAATCAATAGAGTGAATGTGACCAGCATTTTGAAAGTTGGAATAGCATAGAATGGAAACTATTAAGGGGCATTTCATAGTAAGGGAAGTATCATTTTGTGAAAACTTTTTTCAGTTAAATGTAATGTGTGCCTGGTGGCTGTCCCACCAGGTGATCCTTTTCTTAAAGACTCTAGGGGACAAAATTCCTTGCCAGAGTATTGCTACCCTACTTGCAGGGCGATTCCACCCTTCACAGAACTGGGAGAGAGCTCCCAATGTAAACTTAGATCTCCTCTGGGTCCCACGAATAGGTAGATTCATGCCATAATTTAGTGGAATCAGAAAACATTTTTGTACTAAACATAAACATTTTTTGAAAACAGATGTCTTTTTTGGAGTGCTACTAAAATATTCTCAATTCCCCATCTCGTGCTTGTGTGCATGCGTCCTACCGTGACTGGCCAAAGAAGCTCTGTGCCAACCCTCTGAGCACCGTGTCTCATCAGGCAGGAAAATACAAGTCAAGGGACCACAAAATGCTCGAGCCAGGGGTCAGCCAGAGCCTCATAAAGCTGTGGAACCTCTTTTTTTTTTTTAATGTTATTTTTCCAGCAATTTTTTTTTGAAATTTTGAATTTTATTTTATTTATTTTTTAATACAGCAGGTTCTTATTAGTCATCCATTTCATACATATTAGTGTATACATGTCAATCCCAATCTCCCAATTCATCCCACCCCCACCCCCACCACCGCTTTCCCCCCTTGGTGTCCATATGTTTGTTCTCTACATCTGCGTCTGAATTTCTGCCCTGCACACGGGTTGCTCTGTACCATTTTTCTAGGTTCCACATATATGCGTTAATATATGATATTCATTTTTCTCTTTCTGACTTACTTCACTCTGTATGACAGTCTCTAGATCCATCCACGTCTCTACAAATGACCCAATTGCGTTCCTTTTTATGGCTAATATTCCATTGTATATATGTACCACATCTTTATCCATTCGTCTGTCGATGGGCATTTAGGTTACTTCCATGACCTGTCTACTGTAAATAGTGCTGCAATGAACATTGGGGTGCATGTGTCTTTTTGAATTATGGTTTTCTCTGGGTATATGCCCAGTAGTGGGATTGCTAGGTAATATGGTAATTCTATTTTTAGTTTTTTAAGGAAGCTCCATACTGTTCTCCATAGTGGCTGTATCAATTTACATTCCCACCAACAGCTCAAGAGGGTTCCCTTTTCTCCACACCCTCTCCAGCATTTGTTGTTTGTAGATTTTCTGAGGATGCCCATTCTAACTGGTGTGAGGTGATACCTCATTGTAGTTTTGATTTGCATTTCTCTAATAATTAGTGATGCTGAACAGCTTGGCCATTTGTATGTCTTCTTTTGAGAAATGTCTATTTAGGTCTTCTGCCCATTTTTGGACTGGGTCGTTTGTTTTTTTAATATTGAGCTGCATGAGCTGTTTATATATTTTGGAGATTAATCCTTTGTCCATTGATTCATTTGCAAATATTTTCTCCCTTTCTGAGAGTTGTCTTTTCGTCTTCTTTGTAGTTTCCTTTGCTTTGCAAGAGCTTTTAAGTTTCACTAGGTCCCATTTGTTTATTTTTGTTCTCATTTCCTTTACTCTAGGAGGTGGATCAAAAAAGATCTTGCTGTGATTTATGTCAAAGGGTGTTCTTCCTATGTTTTCCTCTAAGCGTGTCTATTCCTCTATAGTGTCTGGTCTTACATTTAGGTCTCTAATCCATTTTGAGTTTATTTTTGTATATGGTGTTAGGGAGCATTCTAATTTCATTCTTTTACATGTAGCTGTCCAGTTTTTCCAGCGCCACTTATTAAAGAGTCTGTCTTTTCTCCATTATATATCCTTGCCTCCTTTGTCATAGATTAGTTGATCATAGGTGTGTGGGTTTATCGCTGGGCTTTCTATCCTGTTCCATCGATCTGTATTTCTGTTTTTGTGCCAGTACCGTACTGTCTTGATTACTGTAGCTTTGTAGTATAGTCTGAAGTCAAGGAGTCTGATTCTTCCAGCTCCGTTTTTTTCCCTCAAGACTGCTTTGGCTATTAGGGGTCTTTAGGGTCTCCATACAAGTTTCAAGATTTTTTGTTCTAGTTCTATACAAAATGCCATTGGTAATTTGACAGGGATTGCACTGACTCTGTAGGTTGCTTTGGGTAGTATAGTCATTTTCACAATATTGATTCTTCCAATCCAAGAACATGGTAAATCTCTCCATCTGTTTGTATCATCTTTAATTTCTTTCCTCAATGTCTTATAGTTTTCTGCATACAGGTCCTTTGTCTCCCTACGTAGGTTTATTCCTAGGTATTTTATTCTTTTTGTTGCAGCGGTAAATGGGAGTGTTTCCTTAATTTCTCTTTCATATTTTTCATCATTAGTGTATAGGAATGCAAGAGATTCCTGTGCATTAATTTTGTACACTGCAACTTTATCAGATTTATTGATTAGCTCTAGTAGTTTTCTGGTGGCATCTTTAGGATTCTCTATGTATAGTATCATGTCATCTACAAACAGTGACAGTTTTACTTCTTCTCTTTCAGTTTGTATTCCTTTTATTTCTTTTTCTTCTCTGATTGCCTTAGTAGGACTTCCAAAACTCTGTTGAATACTAGTGGCGAGAGTGGACATCCTTGTCTTGTTCCTGATTTTAGAGGAAATGCTTTCAGTTTTTCACCATTGAGGATGATATTTGCTGTGCGTTTGTCATATATGGCCTTTATTATGTTGAGGTGGGCTCCCTCTATGCCCACTTTCTGGAGTGTGTTTATCATAAATGGGTGTTGAATTTTGTCAAAAGCTTTTTCTGCATCTATTGAGAGGATCATATGGTTTTTCTTCTTCAATTTGTTAATATGGTGTACCACATTGATTTGCATATATTGCAGAATCCTTGCATCCCTGGGATAAATCCCACTTGAACACGGTGTATGATCCTTTTAATGTGTTGCTGGATTCTGTTTGCTAGTATTTTGTTGAGGATTTTTGCATCTATATTCATCAGTGATATTGGTCTGTAATTTTCTTTTTTTGTAGTATCTTTGTCTGGTTTGGTATCAGAGTGATGGTGGCCTCATAGAATGAGTTCGGGAGTGTTTCCTTCCTCTGCAATTTTTGGAAGAGTTTGAGAAGGATGGGTGTTGGCTCTTCTCTAAATGTTTGATAGAATTCACCTGTGAAGCCATCTGGTCCTGGACTTTTGTTTGTTGGAAGATTTTTAATCACAGTTTCAATTTCATTACTTGTGATTGGTCTGTTCATATTTTCTATTTCTTCCTGGTTCAGTCTTGGAAAGTTATACCTTTCTAAGAATTTGTCCATTTCTTCCAGGTTGTCCATTTTATTGGCAGAGTTGCTTGTAGTAGTCTCTTAGGATGCTTTGTATTTCTGTGGTGTCTGTTGCAACTTCTCCTTTCTCATTTCTAATTTTATTGATTTGAGTCCTCTCCCTCTTTTTCTTGATTCTGGCTAAAGGTTTATCATTTTTTTTATCTTCTCAAAGAACCAGCTTTTAGTTTTATTGATCTTTGCTGTTGTTTTCTTTGTTTCTATTTCATTTATCTCTGCTCTGATCTTTATGATTTCTTTCCTTCTACTAACTTTGGGTTTTGTCTTCTTTCTCTAGTTCCTTTAGGTGTAAGGTTAGATTGTTTATTTGAGATTTTTCTTGTTTCTTGAGGTAGGCTTGTATTGCTATAATCTTCCCTCTTAGAACTCCTTTTGCTGCTTCCCATAGGTTTTGGATCATCATGTTTTTGTTGTCATTTGTCTCTAGTTAGTTTTTGATTTCCTCTTGTATTTCTTCAGTGATATCTTGGTTATATAGTAACGTATTGTTTAGCCTCCATGTGGTTGTGTTTTTTACGTTTTTTCCCTGTAATTAATTTCTAATCTTATAACCTTGTGGTTGGAACAGATGCTTGATATGATTTCATTTGTCTTATATTTACTGAGGCTTTATTTGTGATCCAAGATGTGATCTATCCTGGAGAATGTGCTGTGTGCAGTTGAGAAGAACGTGTAATCTGCTGTCTTGGGATGGAATGTCCTATAAATATCAATAAAATCTATTTGGTCTACTGTGTCATTTAAAGCTTGTGTTTCCTTATTAATTTTCTGTCTGGATGATCTCCCTGTTAGCAGTTGCCTTATGTATTGAGGTGCTCCTATGTTGGGTGCCTATATATTTATAATTGTTATATCTTCTTTTTGAATTGATCCCTCGATCATTATGTAATGCCCTTCCTTGTCTCTTGTAGCATTCTTTATTTTAAAGTCTATTTTATCTGATATGAGTATTGCTACTCCAGCTTTCTTTCGATTTCCATTTGCATGGAATATCTTTTTCCATCCCCTCACTTTCAGTCTGTATGTGTCCCTAGGTCTGAAGTGAGTCTCTTGTAGACAGCATATATATGGGTCTTGTTTTTGTATCCATTCAGCAAGCCTGTGTCTTTTTGTTGGAGCATTTAATCCATTCACATTTAAGGTAATTATCAATATGTATGTTCCTATTACCATTATCTTAATTGTTATGGGTTTGTTTTTGTAGGTCCTTTTCTTCTCTTGTGTTTCCCACGTAGAGAAGTTCCTTTAGCATTTGTTGTAGAGCTGGTTTGGTGGTGCTGAATTCTCTTTGCTTGTCTGTAAAGCTTTTGATTTCTCCATCGAATCTGAATGATATCCTTGCCAGGTGGAGTAATCTTGGTTGTAGGTTCTTCCCTTTCATCACTTTAAATATGCCATGCCACTCCCTTCTAGTTTGTAGAGTTTCTGCTGAGAAATCAGCTGTTAACCTTATGGGAGTTCCTTTGTATGGTGTTTGTTGTTTTTCCCTTGTTGCTTTCAATAATTTTTCTTTGGCTTTTCTTTTGCCAGTGTGATTACTATGTGTCTCGGCGTGTTTCTCCTTGGGTTTATCCTGCCTGGGACTCTCTGCACTTCCTTGACTTGGGTGGCCATTTCCTTTCCCATGTTAGGGAAGTTTTTGACTATAATCTCTTCAAATATTTTCTCTGGTCCTTTCTCTCTCTCTTCTCCTTCTGGGACCCCTATAATGCGAATGTTGATGCGTTTAATGTTGTCCCAAAGGTCTCTTAGGCTATCTTCATTACTTTTCATTGTTTTTTCTTTATTCTATTCCACAGTAGTGAATTCCACCATTCTGTCTTCCAGGTCACTTTTCCATTCTTCTGCCTCAGTTATTCTGCTATTGATTCCTTCTAGTGTATTTTTCATTTCAGTTATTGTATTGTTCATCTTTGTTTGTTTGTTCTTTAATTCTTCAAGGCATTTGTTCTTTAATTCTTCTTGTTCTTTGTTAAACATTTCTTGCACCTTCTCGATCTTTGCCTTCATTCTTTTTCCGAGGTCCTGGATCATCTTCACTATCATTATTCTGAATTCTTGTGCAAGTTTCCTGATGGGAGGGACTGATGGTAGGTAGAGCTGGGTGTTTCTCTGGTGGGCAGAGCTCAGTAAAAGTTTAATCCACTTGACTGCTGATGGGTGGGCCTGGGTTCCCTCCCTGTTGGTTGTTTGGCCTGAGGCAACCCAACACTGGAGCCTACTCAGGCTCTTTGGTGGGGCTAATGGCAGACTCTGGGAGGGCTCACAGCAAGGAGTACTTCCCAGAACTTCTGCTGCCAATGTCCTTTTCCTCATGGTGAGACACAGCTACCCCCTGCTTCTGCAGGAGACCCTACAACACAAGCAGGTAGGTCTGATTCAGTGTCCTATGGGGTCACTGCCCCTTCCCCCTGGGTCCTGATGTGCACACTGCTTTGTGTGTGCCCACCACGAGTGGAGTCTCTGTTTCCCCCAGTCCTGTCGAAGTCCTGCAATCAAATCCTGCTAGCCTTCAAAGTCTGATTCTGTAGGAATTCCTCCTCCCATTGCTGGACCCCCAGGTTGGGAAGCCTGATGTGGGGCTCAGAGCCTTCACTCCAGTGGGTGGACTTCTCTGGTATAAGTTTTCTCCAGTTTGTGAGTCACCCACCCAGCAGATATGGGAATTGATTTTACCGTGATTGCACCCCTCCTACCGTCTCATTGTGGTTTCTACTTTGTCTTTGGATGTGGGGCATTATTTTTGGTGAGTTTCAGTGTCTTCCTGTCGATGACTGTTCAGCAATTAGTTGTGATTCTGGTGCTCTCGCAAGAGGGAGTGAGAGCACGTCCTTCTACTCCACCATCCTGAACCAATCTCAGTGTGGAGCCTCTTAACATACCTCCATTTTGTCAGAATTGTTTGCAAATATGTGATTTCTGCCACAGATTTTTTTCAGATTCCATAAACTACTGTTTTCTACTTCATTATTGTCTCATAGAAGCCTTCCAATGCAAGTTGTGAAACCATGGAAGCACAATTAAATTTGGATAGAACTGAGTAATGCATAGCTTGTCATTAGTTAATTAATTCTTTGATTCAGTGAACAGTTACAAGGGCCCAGTAAGGGCAAAGCACCTTGGAGAGCCCATGAGAGACAGGCATGGTCACTGCCATCAGTGAGCTCAAGTCACACAGAGAATTCGGCAAGTCACTGTGATGCCTTTCCTTTTCGGGATGGAATTATAGTGAATAATACATTTGGAAGAAAGAATGAACTTCATCCCTTCTTAAACAAATGAAGGCATCTGAATGATTGGGTCCACTCTTCACTACACTCAGCAGTGCAGGTGATATCATGTGGCCATTTTAAAGTGGTTGCCCCTCTTGTATATAAGATCCAAACCAACCCCAAGAGTTAACAAGCAAGAGTACCTTATATGAAATGTACATTATATAAAAGTATATTATACGTGAAACTCCATAGGAGAATTTGGGAGGCAGGCAAGCCTCTTGCTAGTGTGTGCTGCCCAACTGCTGTCTGCTCAGCATCCCCAAAGCTCTCAAGGGCAGAGCTGACCTAGAGATGACCACTCCTGTGTCATTGCCTCAACTCCCCATCTGGATCCGGCCACGTGGTGTGTTATATGTCCCCTGGTCTCGGCAGATAAGGTGACCTGACTCATTCATTCTACACTATCTTGCATCCAAGAAGCTGAGGAGGGTGAATGTGAGCACTGAGGAAGCCTGTGTTCTCCCACCTCCCATAAGGAAATGTTTGCGCATTCCTGATGAGTAGGATCATCTGTGTAAATATTTGGAACCAAAGCCACAGATAACTGAGCAGAGCTGACCTGCCTGACTGCTTTGTCCCTGACCATGGCAAACTCACATATTCCATTATACTTATGTCAGTAAAGACAAAACTTTTTTGTTACAAAGTTTAAGCTGAGTGAATAAAAACTGGATAAACAGAGGCTGGATGGATCTAAAACAACCGGATGTCTGCAGTGTGTCATGAGAGTTCATGTGTGGATTTGCACCGAACTCTTTTTCCTTAAACTTTTTATGCTATATTGGAGTATAGTGGATTAACAATGTTGTGTTAGTTTCAGGTGTACAACAAAGTGATTCAGTTATACATATACACGCATCTATTCTTTTTCAAATTCTTTTCCCTTATAGGTTATTACAGAATATTGAGCAGAGTTCTCTGTGCTATACAGCAGGTCCTTGTTGGTCATCCATTTTAAATATAGCAGTGTGTACATGTCAATCCCAAACACTCTGCACTGAGCTCTTCTTTGAAATTCGCCAGACGTTAATGGGTTAATATGTTATTTTGGGAAGTGACTGTGGGAAAGGGTGAACTCATAAAGGCCTGATTCGCTTTATCACTTGGTGGGAAAGGAGAGGTGTGTTCTGTATATGCCATCAACCTACACCATACTTTTTCCTCTTCCCTTTGTGGCGTCAGTTTTGTATAGACAAACTGGTGCTTGTGAATAACTGCAGCCTTTGCTTTAGGGACCCTGGACGTTCCCAGGGTTTCTGCTTCTTAGGACAGTGTCCTGGCTTGGGCAATGGGTGGGCCGGGCACCTCCAGATGGCAGCTGCTGACAGTGTCCACACCCCCAGAGGGGCTGCGGGGCTGCCTCAGACTCTTTGGAGCTGCAGGTCAAGCCAGCAGATTCCCAGGCTCCACCCAGACCTGCTGACCGTGGGGGCCCGCACTCTTGTGCCTAAGACGCCTCACAGTTGATTCTTATTCCAACGGAAATTTGAAAACCATTGTCTGATGGGAACCCAAACCTGGCTGCACCTCAAAATCATCTGAGGAGCTTTGAAAAATACTGGTACCCAGGTCCTACTACAGACCAATTGATAAAAATTCCACAGGAATTTGATGATAGCTCTCCAGCTGATTCAAATTTGCAGCCAGGGATGAAAACCAAGCAATTCATGACAACAAACACAGTTTTTCAGGTACCTTAGGGGAGCAAGCCTGGGTGACACTCCCACTCCCTGTCCTGGTTCCTCCCCTGGGCCCTGAGGCAAGTG
This sequence comes from Physeter macrocephalus, assembly GCF_002837175.3. Classification (NCBI taxonomy): domain Eukaryota; kingdom Metazoa; phylum Chordata; class Mammalia; order Artiodactyla; family Physeteridae; genus Physeter; species Physeter macrocephalus. Next base: position 109,868,599 of record NC_041217.1, read on the forward strand.
TGGGACAGAGCCCTGGGTTCCTTGTGACACAAAGTGGGGACAAGTCAGGGGTGGCAGGACAAAGCCACAGGATTCCTTCTGGGAGCATCTGGTTTCTTCCCTGTGGTCTGAGTAAGGATTTCCCAGCTACCAAGGGCTTTCTCACATTATGGAGGAAACGTGGCCAGGCTCCTAACTTCTTCACGTGGCTGTAGAACAAGGGAACCAGTGAGAATCAAGCTCCTGGGAAGATGTATAAACTCAGTTTTAATAATGACATTGGGATGCAGAACTTGCTTTTGACCAAAGTAATTTTTTTCTTCTTCCTTGCCTGCCTGGAGTAAAACATCTGGAATCAATGCTTTCCGTATAAGAAAAATAAAAATAATCTGATTTCAAAAGTAAGTGTAAGTGGTAAACTTAAAGTGTCAATCCCAAAGAGACTCATCTTTGGAATCATTACCTTTGACATTTAAAACCCTGATATTCTATTAAGAATTCACAGAATCCAACATTGATTAGCTTACGTGAGGCGCTTCTATAATACGGTTCCTTCAATATCTTCATGGCTATTGCCCAGCAAATACTTTTGAGCACTGACTAAATGCCAGGCACTGTGCCAGGCTAGGAGTACAAACTGAGCATGACTAGATCTCAGTCCTAAGGAGAATGGGGAGAATGGGGACTGTAAATATATACAAAGCAAGGTGATGTTAGGACTTAACATGAATAAAATATTGGATGCTACTGAAGTTGAAGGAACTATTTGTGAATGCATGTGTGAATCAGTTAATTTGAGCTGGGTTTTGAAGGATGAGTAGGAGTCTTCCAAGTACACCTAACAGGGCACTCTAGACAGAGAAAGTGGTACATGCAAGAAGTGTGGATGAGGAGACTTCCCTGGTGGTGCAGTGGATGAGACTCCACGCTCCCAATGCAGGGGGCCCGGGTTTGATCCCTGGTCAGGGAACTAGATCCCACATGCATGCCACAACTAAGGAGCCTTAGAGCTGCAACTAAGGAGGCCACCTGCCGTAACTAAGACCCGGTGCAACCAAATAAATAAGTATTAAAATATATATATATATATATTAAAAAAAAAAGAGGTGTGGATGAGCAGGTCACCTTTGGAAAACTATGTGCATTTTTTTCCTATTCCTGCTATAAAAAATTACCATAAGCTTAGCAGCATAAAACATAACAGGCTGATTATTTTATAGTGCTGGAGGTTAGAAATCCAACATGTGCTAAAATCAAGGTGTGTGTATCCCTTTCTGGAGGCCCAAGGGTAGAATCTGTTTCTTTGTTTTTTTCAGCTTCTAGACACTGCCATATTCTTTAGCTCATGGCCCCCTCCTTCATCTGCAATGGTAGGTCAAGTCCTTCTTACATTACATCTCTCTGACCCTTCTCCCATCATCGTGTCTCTCTCTGACTGCTGCTGAAAAAAGGTTCTCTGGGTTTAATGACTCATGTGATTAGGTTGGGCTCACCTAAATAATTGAGGATAATCTTCCTATTTCAAGTTCCATAACCTCAATCACACTTGCGAAGTTTCCTTTGCCGTGTTAGGTAACATATTCACAAGTTCTGTGGATTAGGGTGTGCACGTCTTTGGGGGTGTATTATTCTGCCTACCACACCATGCATCAATTTACCCAGTGACTTCTATGGGCCAGCATGATTAGAAAGGGTAAGTTGGAGCCAAATGATAAAAGGCCCTTATGTGTCAGGTTAAAGATTATTCATTTTATCCTGTAGGGGACCAAGAGTCACTGAAGGTTTTAAGCAAAGGGTTTCCCTCTTAGACATCTCTCTGGCTGTACTGGCTGATCTTAAGTATCAATGTGTGCTGGGGCAGGGCATGGGGGTCCTTGCTACTAAGAGAGACCTGCAGGCTTGGAGATTCTGATTTAGTAGGTCCAGGAAAATGTTTATGACCAGTCAGGTTACCAATACACAACTAGAGAAGGTGATTGAGAATATAGCAAGGCTGGAGGTAGGGAGACCAGTGTGGAGTCCTCATGAGAACTAATGAACGTGTAAACTGAGGTAGGGAACAGCCCTGCAGATGGAGCCAAATGGGCAGATTTTAGCAATACTTAACAGGAAAATTTAGCAGAAATATTGGTGATCTATTGAATGCAGCCCTGAGTAGTGGAAAATGCATAGCTTTTAGAATCAGATGGATGTGTGTTCAAATCTTGCCCCCTAGTAGCAGTTATTGAAATAATGCCTTTGCTGAAACAATGTTTCTGAACCTGAGGATCTTTGACTATTAAATGAGGACTACAATATAAATTTTGTAGAATTTGTAAGGACTAGCAATAATGTGTCCAAGGTGCCTGAAGTATAATAGACACTCAAAAATGGCAGGCACTGTTGTTGTTAGGCTGGTGGCTGGTGTTATTTGAATGTAAAGGGTGATGGTGGGAGACGGAACAAAAAAGAGAATAAAGGTGACTCCCAAAAGTTTGGACTTGGACAGCCAAATGGATGGAGGGACCGTTCTCCCAGATAGAAAATGTAGGAGGAGGAGCGAGCCCGGAGTGAACGGAGATGAGTTTTAATTTTGAACAGCTGAGTTGGAGATGAGGGTGGGTCTTCTGGGTGGAGTGCCCAGAAAGCAGAAAGCTATGCAGGTTTGGAGTCAGAAAAAAGAAACTCTGGGTAAGAGCTAGAGCAGCTTTTCCATGGCCCTGAAAACTTTTAAAAGACATCTTTGAACGTGAGCCACAAAACTGTAGGAATCAAAAGACCTACTAATTCATCAAAGCCTTTTTACTGCTTAAATCACTTTTGTATTGTAATAACGCGAAAGTAATTACAATGTTCCTGTTTAAGTAATAACACCCTGACAATTGAAAGGCATGCTTAGAAAACCGCAAAGCCCTAAACATTCATTTTGAGCCCTCCAGAGCTGTTTGGTTTATGATTTTACAAGTTTCCTGGAAGCGGGGTCATGAGGAGGTTAATAGACTAGGCTGTAATTCATCTGGGATCTTTGGCAGAAGCCAGAGTCCAGGTCTCTGCTTCCTGCTCTATCATTTCATTCGTTTTTTGGCTTTGTTAACCTAAGACTGGACCCTTCTTGTGAAACCATACCTGCATCCTTCATGTGTCCTCTTTGTGGTCTGCCAGTGTGACTCTCCTTCATTCTGGAGCTTTAAACATCCAGTTCCTCCTGACCGTGGACTCCTGGACTTGGGAAGGGGTCAGTGCAGTGTTTCTCACTGGTATCTGCTGCCTCTGGGTCCGCTGAGTCCCCCAGACACGTTGATTCTTGGGACTTGTCTTTTATGACCAGACCATTCCTTTCATACTCAAAGCGTCCACAGTCCATGACTCAGGATCGATCACCCAACAGATGGCCTCACCTGCTTCCCTTTCCAGTCCCTCCTGTCTGCCACCAGCAGAGCCCAGGACTGGGAAGTGGGATTCCTAGAGATTAAGTTCCTGCCCTCCCACCTTCCAGCTGGATGACCTGGGACAGGACACTTAACCTCTCTGTGCAGCAAATTCTGCTCACTCCCTGTTTCCTTTTTATTATTTTAGATACAAATCCCTTGTTCAAATGAGCTCTGAAGTGGAAGCCCAGGACAGGAAATGGGGGACAAGGCAAAGTGCTCTGGAGAAGTGCGGGTAGGAGTCCCAGGGCCTGTTCACCTACCACAGCTTAGCTAAGCCCCGAGGTGGCCTCTGCATCTTTACAGAGTTTGCAAGAGGTGCTCAGTGCTCTCACATCACCACCTGTGAAATTCTGCTCATTATATCTCTGTGCTGGAACCTGTCAGTGGCTTTCCAATGGCCCAGAGATCCTGTCTAAATTCATTAATCTCTCCTTTAAAGGGTCCCACAGCCTGACTCAAACCGACCTTCTGACTTTTATTAAAGTCTATTCGACTTGGCTCCAGCAACCCTCGGGTCTAATGACTGTCCCTAAATCATACTTACATTTTCCTGTCTTTGCACTCAACTCCTCTCCCTGATTTATGCCCTATATTAGTTTCCGACTGCTGCTCTAACAAATTATCATAAACTTAGTGGCTTAAAAATGTAAATTTATTATCTTATAGTTCTCAAGGTCAGAAATCCAGTGCAGGTCTCGTGGGGCTAAAATGTAGGTGTTGACAAGGGCTGCTTTCCCCTCTGGAGGCTCCAGCGGACAATCTGTTTCCTGGCCTTTTCCAGAGCTCCTAGAGTCGGCCCTCTTCCTCCCGCTTCAAAGCCAGCAACGTTGCTTCTCTCTGTGCCTTTCTTCTCTAGTTCCGTATTCCTCTGACTGGCGTCTTCTGCCTCCTTCCACTTTTAAGGATCTTTGTGATTATGGCAGGCTCACCCAGAAAATCCAGGATCATCTCCCCTCCTCCATATCCTGAATTTAATCCCATCTGTAGAGTCATCTAACATAATCACAGGTTCCAGGGATTAGGACAACTTTGGGGGCCATTATTCTGCCCACCACACACCCAATATCTGTCCACATGAGGGATGGGGAAGAGCGCAGGAGTGGAGGAATGCTTCACTGCAGCCACAGAGCCTACTTCCAACTGACCCTGAGGCGCCATGCTTTTGGCCATCCCACCACTGAGGGCGTTGCCCTGGCCCTTCCACCTCACATGGCACCCTAGCCTCATTCTACTCCTCTTGCTGTCCTCTCACTCCTCCCTCCTTCATCTCCCCACTTTCTCCCCTTCCCACCCCGCCTCAATCCATGGATTGGCAGTGCGAACTCTCAATTCTTCTCACCCTGTTATGCAAAACAATGAAACTTTCTCTAGCCCTGGATTCCAAACTCAGCTCCCATGGAAGGGCTGAGCTGAAAAAAAAAAAACCAAAACAAACAAAACAGCTTTCATTTAACAAGTGCTACCCTCCTTAGAGTAAGATTATGGTTGTAAGGATTTACGACTTGGTCACGTGATGACATGCTGATTTGTCCACAGACATGGTGCCACCAGCCATATCAGTGCCACGTTTGTTTTGCACAGATGTGAATACTGATGTATCTTCATTTCTCCTTTAGATGAAGAGATCTCAGGAATATGTCTCAGGAATGATCGCTGGCTGGGGCAAAAGAACAGAAACTTAAGTTGATGCTTTCCCTTCTCATGATCAAAAAGAAGAGACGGATGAGTGATGAATCTAAGTAAAAATGTGGAATATTTAAAGATAAGTTAAAAACTGTAAGTCACATCCCTCCATGGTAGTCAAGTACTAATCCTCACTGGATTGTCAGAACTTAAGGTTGGAGACCATATCTTATTGAATGTCATGTCCTCAGCATTCTAGTATAGAATCTCCACATCCTTAATACATTTTGATGGATATAATTAATAGATACAGTGTAAAAAATCTATCATTTATAAGTATTGATGTATAGATTTCCCCCTTACAAATCTAGTCCTCTTTTTCTAACTCAAAAGGGAAGTTGCCTTCCCCCTATGCTCTGGCACATGAAAGGTGGACTGTTTCTTGCTGTCAGGTGAGGATTGGTGTTAAGGGAGTTGAGTAGTACAATAGACAGAAACCCTCCATGGGGGATGTTGGAACAGGACATTGGCATAATGGAAGAGGTGTTTTAAAGCCACACATCAGTATGAACATCTGTGCAAAACAAGCTTTCAAACTGTGAACCAACAGGATTTACAGCAGACTATTAATCTTCATTCTCTTCTTGAGAAAGAGAGATGTTTCTTCTCAACAGTGAGTCACTCAGAAACATGGGCTCCAAAAAGCTGCAATCTACACACCCCAAGAAACACAGGGGAGACAACTCAAAATTAATTCTCACTCCTGTAATTAAGGATAACATTTTCCATTTTGTTTCATATGGTTGGCAAATATAAACCTTTGTTTCTAAGCAAAATTGGAAATTTTTGTTTATGTAGCAGGGACCACCCAGAGAGGACTTCAGTGGGAATGTGAGGGTGTTACATGCCTTTTCCAGTAAGAATATATAGGAATCAGGAGAGCACTGCTCATGATGGTCAGGAAAGCAGCAACCTTTTATATAGAGAATGAGTATCATCTTCATTCCTCAATGATCGGTTATTCATTCATTCATCCATTTGGAAAATACTCATTGTGTGCCTGCCAGCGTTGTGGTTGGTGCAGTGATGGAGAGACGTACCTGGTGATGTGATCACACAGAGGAGTAGTACTTAATCCGGGCCCGGGGTTCATGGGAAAGGCATTACCTTGGGGGTGTGGCTGTTGAGTTGGGTCTTCACGGATGAGTAGAAAAGAGCTGTGAAGCAGGGGGGCAATGCCATTAGGCAGGAAAAGGAGCCAGTGGAAAGGGAGAGATCGAAATTGAAGGGGACAGAGAGCAAGATGACAGATATAACTACATCATGGAAAAGGTGGGGGGAGTTTGAGGTCAAGGACTCAGGATTATTGATTGACAATGGATGGAAGAAAGTATTTTTTTTTTCTCAATCCTTTGACTCCAGCAAAGATACCAAAAAGCAGTACAGTAAACAAAAGTAGTCCCAAGCACCCAGGGAGGGAACTGAGCTGAAGTGAAGGATGGAAGAAACTCAGGAACTCACGGGCCCCACAAGGAAGCAGTCTAGGCACGCTCTGCCTGCAGCAGGGAGTGGCAACACTTTGAGAGAACCAGGCATCCAGCCTACAAAGAAGGGCAGGACCTAGCTAACAAACGCAAGCACAAAATATAGGAGTGGTTCAAACCACTGGGCCAAATAGCATCAGGCGCAGCAACAGCAATCAATCACCAGGAAGACCCAGCCAGGAATATGGAGCTAGGGAATCCGGATGCATTATTTGGAGCCTCTGCCTCTGCCAGTCCTATTGTCCCAGCCTCTCAGGTTCCTGCAGCTCCCCTCTGTCTAGTCCCTTGGGAATTCAAACAATGGGAGTATTTCTGTCTCCATCCACCTCCAGCCAGGTGAGTCCCCAGCACAAGGACTCCAAGCAGGGGATCTGGTGGCCTCCGTTCCAGTCCTAGCTTCTGGCTTTCATGCTGGAGAGTATAAGTCAAAATCTGAAAATTCTACTGGACCCAGACTCCATCAGTGACTTCAACATCTACCTCCTGTATGACCCCTCAGCTCCAAAGTGGAGCTGACCTTCTAGTGGAGAATGTTCCAGCACCAGAATATGTGTAAATTTACAGACCAGTTCATCTGCTTAAACATCCTGTGTCCCTTGGGGGAACCATGGTGAAACCCTATGACAGCTGTGTATGTCTGAGAGATTCATTCGTGTTGTGTGAAGCTGTGGACTGTTCGTTTTCATTCCTGTTTAGTGTTCCACGGTGTGAATATACCAGAACGCATCCATTCTTCAGATGATGGAGGTACATTTGAGTTGTTTCAGTTTGGGGTTGTTACAAATAATGCTGCTCTGAGAATCTTTGCACCTGCTGTTTGACTTACTCCTGTCGAATATCTGTGGTGTGTCTGGGAGTGGAGTTGCTGGCTCAGGGCACATGTATCATAAGCTTTGGTAGATTCATACAGTCAGAGTTTTCTAAAGTGATTTCACCGATTTTATACTTTCACGAGCAATATATGAGGGACTCTGTACCTTCCGCCAACATTCAGAATTGGGAGACTTAAATTTTTGCCAATCTGGTGAATGTGTGCTTTTCACTGTGGTTTTAATGTTCATTTCCCAAATGAATTGATCCCTTTTCATAAGCTTATTGGCCATCAGCATTTCCTCTTATGTGAGTGACTATTCAAGTTTTTTGCTCATTTTCCTAACTAATTAGAATGAAGTCTTTGTGTATTTTAGATACAGTTCTTTGTTTTATGTGTTACACATATTTTCTCCCATTCTGTGGCTTGTTTTTTCACTCTTTATGGTATCTTTCAATGAACAGAATTTCTTGATTTTAGTGTAGTCTATTTCAGTGCTTCTTAAACTATCTGTGGCACTTTTATTTATGTATTTATTTTGGTTTTTAATTTCCAATCAGTCATAGATGTATTTCTGAGAAATACAATAAAAATCAACTAATATAAAAATTAAATAGAAAACAAAGACATTAAAATGGTTACAAGAGGAATAAATATTCATTTAAAAGAGGAAGAAAGAGAATTAAGGAATGTAAATGTTCCCAAACCAAGTGAGTGGTTTCATGCTCTCTCAGACTTACCTTACCATGGGCACAGGCTCCCCTGGCCTGGTGGTCACAGAGATGTGGCTGGATCATTGTCAGTCACTGGGAGAGCCAGTCCATTAAGGCTTTTGCACCTCCCGCCCTGGGTTAGCCCTTCTGCTGAGCTCTCCACATCAGTAATTCAGTCTTTGCCTCAACTATCAATGGGACTGGACCTTGTGATGTAGAGTCACTCAAGCCTCCTCACCAGGGCTCCCCTTTATTTGGGCTGAGAGAACTTGTCAAACCTTGAATCCCATGAGAGTTCTCAGCAGATTTTGTCTGTGTGACCATTCCAGTCTTAAGCAGGTTAGTGATTATAAATATACATCCTCCTGAGAGAAAGAAAGAACAGGAGGTTTTACTGCCTCAGAGGATCCCAGCTTTATGGCTTTCTTCCCTTCCTTGATGGGCTCCTGGTGAGAGAGCGTATTTCTCAGGCAGAGGTAAAGAGAAAATGGGAGTGTAGAGGAAATTATTGTCAGGATTAAGCCAGTCCTCTTTACTCCCTCCATTCCCCAAATATGATTTAAGCACTGGCTTACAGGACTGTAACACACACAGTCATTTCCCATAACCATGACAAAGAACTACTATAAGGTCAACATTATTTGGGTTGTAAAGTAAAATTCCAGAGTGAGCATGAAGCTATAGCTTCACAGCTCAGGCAAAGAAGCTAAGGCCCAAGAGGCTTAAATAATGTCATTGAATCAGCAGTAATGTTTTATAACTTTTTATTGTGAAATAAAACAAAAATACAGAAAACCACACAAAACAAATATATAGCTTATTGAAGTATGACCAGCCAAACACCCTTGTAATCGCCACCCAGGTGAAGACACAGAACTTTGCCAGCACTCCAGAGAGACTTCCATGCATGTGCTCTGACATTAGCAAAGTCATAACCTCCCACGTTTCTCCAAAAATAACCACGCAGTGTTGACTGTGTACTAGTGATGTCCTCATGGTTCTTCACCCAAGCGCAGGTCTTTAGACACTGTGGTTGATTTAAAAATTTTTCGATATATTTCTTTTAATCTATAGGTTTTTCTTCCATTCTGTCTTTTGCTTACACTTCTATTGAAGAACCCTGGATATTTGACCTAGAGCAATGGTTCTCAAACATAAGCCTACATCACAGTCACTTGGAGAGCTCATCAAAATACAGATTGCTGGACCCCACTTCAAGAGTTTCTTATTCAGGAGGTCAGAATGGGGCCTGAAAATTTGCATGTCTAGCAAGTTCCCAGGTAATATAGGTGTGGCTGGTCTGGGGCCACACTTTAAGAATCACTGACCTGTGAAATTTTTCACAATTATGATTTTGCTGATTGCATCCTTATGGTGCATTAAATATGTTCCACTGTCCTCTGTGTTTCTTGCAGACTGGTGCTGGATCTAGGGACTTGACCAGACTCAGGTTCTATTCCTTTGGCAAGCATATACGTTGTATGTTCTTTCACTGGGAGGCACATAATATCTGGATGGCTCGTTTTTATGATGTTAGCAGCCATTGGTGCTCATTTCTTAGGTTCATTATTCATTGGTGGTTGCAAATTAGTGATATTCAAATGTTATAATTTAATTTTCATTTATTAGCTGGAATAATTTTGTAAAGAGATGCTTTCCTTTTCTACTATTTGGTTACACAATGGTAAAGTTCATATAGGAAAGGAAGGCTAAATGTTTGATCCTTTCCATTTATTTACAGCATTCAAGATAGTAATATATTGCTTCCCTATTATCCTCCAAAGATGATCAATTATTTTTACATTAAAAAATATCAATATGAACTCACCAATTCTAATATATATTTTTAAATTTTTAAATTTATTTTTTATTGACGTATAGTTAATGTACAATATTGTATAAGTTACAGGTGTACAGAACAGTGATTAATAATTTTTAAAGGTTATACTCCATGTATAGTTATTATAAAATATTGGCTATATTCCCTGTGTTGTACAATATATCCTTGTAATTTATTTTATACATAGTACTTTGTACCTCTTAATTCCCTATCCCTATATTACCACTCTCCCTTCCCAATCCCTACTGGTAACCACTAGTTTGTTCTCTATATCTGTGAATCTGCTTCTTTTTTGTTATATTCACTAGTTTGTTGTATTTTTCAGATTCCACATATCAGTGATATCATATGGTATTTGTCTTTCATCTTTCTCTGTCTGACATATTTCACTTAGCATAATACCCTCCAAGTCCATTCCTATTGTTGCAAATGACAAAATTTCATTCTTTTTTTTATGACTGAGTAGTGTTCCATTGTGTGTGTGTGTGTGTGTGTGTGTGTGTGTGTGTGTATTCACCACATCTTAATCCTTTCATCTGCTGATGGACACTTAGGTTGCTTGCATATCTTGGCAATGGTAAATAATGTTGCTATGAACATTGGGGTGCATGTATGTATTTTACGGATATACACCCAGGTAGAATTGCTGTGTCATACGGTAGTTCCATTTTTAGTTTTTTAGGAAACTTCCATACTGTTTTACAATTCATATATATTTTATGTGTTGCAATTCATGGTCGTTATTATCATTACTTAAGCTCAAATCATTCCATCTTTGGCCAGTGGGAACCACTTCAAGTTGGCTCCGAATATTTTTGACATGACCCTGTAGTCTTTGAGAGCTTCCTTGTTATCTGTAATGACAAGATTGTCCAGGCTCTTTTTGTACATTTCCCATCTCACACCTGAAATCAGCCTGTTCTACAAGTAACAAGCCCTGGTTTCTTGAAATAGTATTTCAAGACCACAATCTGAGCACTAGGGGTATTCAGGGGTACCTGGGTTCATCAGTGTCTCTAGAGCTTTTCAGTGGATAGATATAGATACACACATTTGTTTTTAAAATGTTTTATGTGTTCATACTGACATTTTCCATTCAAATATGAAAACTACAAATTTCAAGTCTCCTTTCTTTCATGTAAGAATTCTGATTCTCAAGAACACAGTGGATGATAGGATTAGACGGTCTCATAAGTATTCACTTGATTTATCCCACATTACAGTCTCAGGATAACAATGCTGACACTATTACCAACTACTATGATTACTGAAAACAGTTAAATATTTTTTTGCAAATGTTATCCCCACTCCCTTTGCTTTTAAAAAAATATAGTTGTTTTATATCTGTAGTGTCAGAGAGTATGACCCTGACATATAATGCTCTTTCCTTCTTATCCCTCCTTAAGTTTAAATTCTATAAGCAACTGCATCTTCAGTGCTCACCACTGGTCCATATGTCAATGTGTCTCGAATCAGTTTGGCTGTCTCAGGAATGGCTCAGAGGAACAGTATCCTCTGGGTTCTTGTATTTGAAAACAGGCTGTGACTTTGATACTCTAAAGTCATTAGCTGGATATAAAATTCTTGACTTACATTTCCTTTCTCTGAGTATCTTAAATGTGTTACTCAAATTTCTTTTTAAAAAAAAATTAATTAATTAATTAATTTTTTTAACATCTTTATTGGAGTATAATTGCTTTACAGTGTTGTGTTAGTTTCTGCTGTATAACAAAGTGAATTAGCTATATGCATACGTATATCCCCATATCCCCTCCCTCTTGCGTCTCCCTCCCACCCTCCTTATCCCACCGCTCTAGGTGGTTGCAAAGCACCGAGCTGATCTCCCTGTGCTATGCAGCTGCTTCCCACTAGCTATCTACTTTACATTTGGTAGTGTACATATGTCAATGCTACTCTCTCACTTCGTCCCAGCTTACACTTCCCCCTCCCCATGTCCTCAAGTCCATTCTCTATGTCTGTGTCTTTATTCCTGTCCTGGCTGTAGGTTCATCAGAACCATTTTTTTTCTTTCTTTCTTTTTTTTTTTTTAGATTCCATATATATATGTTAGCATACGGTATTTGTTTTTCTCTTTCTGACTTACTTCACGCTATATGACAGACTCTAGGTCTATCCACCTCACTACAAATAACTCAATTTCGTTTCTTCTTATGGCTGAATAATATTCCATTGTATATATGTACCACATCTTCTTTATCCATTCATCTGTCGATGGACACTTAGGTTGATTCCATGTCCTGGCTATTGTAAATAGTGCTGCAATGAACATTGCGGTACATGACACTTTTGGAATTATGGTTTTCTCAGGGTATATGCCCAGTAGTGGGATTGCTGGGTTGTATGGTAGTTCTATTTTTAGTTTTTTAAGGAACCTCCA
>NC_041217.1:109881253-109882847 GCF_002837175.3 Physeter macrocephalus
TGCATGAGCTGCTTGTATATTTTGGAGATTAATGCTTTGTCAGTTGCTTTGTTTGCAAATATTTTCTCCCATTCTGAGGGTTGTCTTTTCATCTTTTCTATGGTTTCCTTTGCTGTGCAAAAGCTTTTAAGTTTCATTAGGTCCCATTTGTTTATTTTTGTTTTTATTTACATTTCTCTAGGATGTGGGTCAGAAAGGATCTTGCTGTGATTTATGTCATAGAGTGTTCTGCCTATGTTTTCCTCTAAGAGTTTTATAGTGTCTGGACTTACATTTAGGTCTTTAATCCATTTTGAGTTTAATTTTGTGTATGGTGTTAGGAAGTGTTCTAACAATGAACAATTCCTCATTCTTCAATGAAGAATTTTCTTCATTCTTTTACATGTAGCTGTCCAGTTTTCCCAGCACCACTTACTGAAGAGGCTGTCTTTTCTCCACTGTATACTCTTGCCTCCTTTATCAAAGATAAGGTGACCATATATGCATGGGTTTATCTCTGGGCTTTCTATCCTGTTCCATTGATCTATATTTCTGTTTTTGTGCCAGTACCATACTGTCCTGATTACTGTATCTTTGTAGTATAGTCTGAAGTCCGGGAACCTGATTCCTCCAGCTCCGCTTTTCTTTCTCAATATTGCTTTGGCTATTCGGGGTCTTTTGTGTTTCCATACAAATTGTGAAATTTTTTGTTCTAGTTCTGTAAAAAATGCCATTAGTAATTTTTTTTTTTGTTTGTTTGTTTGTTTGTTTTTTGCAGTACACGGGCCTCTCACTGTTGTGGCCTCTCCCATTGCAGAGCACAGGCTCCGGACGCGCAGGCTCAGCGGCCACGGCTCACGGGCCTAGCCGCTCTGCGGCACGTGGGATCTTCCCAGACCTGGGCAGGAACCCGTGTCCCCTGCATCAGCAGGCGGACTCTCAACCACTGCGCCACCAGGGAAGCCCGCCATTAGTAGTTTGATACAGATTGCACTGAATCTGTAGATTGCTTTGGGTAATATAGTCATTTTCACAATGTTGATTCTTCCAATCCAAGAACATGGTATATATCTCCATCTCTTTAATTTCTTTCATCAGTGTCTTATAGTTTTCTACATACACGTCTTCTGTCTCCTTAGGTAGGTTTATTTCTAGGTATATTATTCTTTTTGTTGCAGTGGTAAATGGGAGTGTTTCCTTAATTTATCTTTCAGATTTTTCATCATCCTTTTATTTCTTTTTCTTCTCTGATTGCTATGGCTAAAACTTCCAAAACTATGTTGAATAATAGTGGTGAGAGTGGGCAACCTTGTCCTATTCCTGATCTTAGTGGAAATGGTTTCAGTATTTTACCATTGAGAATGATGTTGGCAGTGGGTTTGTCATATATGGCATTTATTATGTTGAGGTAAGTTCCCTCTGCCTACTTTCTCGAGGGTTTTTATCATAAATGGGTGTTGAATTTTGTCAAAAGCTTTTTCTGCATCTATTGAGATTATCATATGGTTTTTATCCTTCAATTTGTTAATATGGTGTATCACATTGATTGATTTGCATATATTGAAGAATCCTTGCATTCCTGGGATAAACCCCACTTGATCATGGTGTATGATCC
>NC_041217.1:109883230-109883822 GCF_002837175.3 Physeter macrocephalus
GGGTGATGGTGGCCTCGTAGAATGAGTTTAGGAGTGTTCCTTCCTCTGCTATATTTTGGAAGAGTTTGAGAAGGATAGATATTAGCTCTTCTCTAAATGTTTGATAGAAGTCACCTGTGAAGCCATCTGGTCCTGGGCTTTTGTTTGTTAGAAGATTTTTAATCACAGTCTCAATTTCAGTGCTTGTGATTGGTCTGTTTATATTTTATATTTCTTCCTGGTTCAGTCTCAGAAGGTTGTGCTTTTCTAAGAATTTGTCCATTTCTTCCAGGTTGTCCATTTTATTGGCATAGAGTTGCTTGCAGTACTCTCTCATGATCTTTTGTATTTCTGCAGTGTCAGTTGTTACTTCTCCTTTTTCCTTTCTAATTCTGTTGATTTGAGTCTTCTACCTTTTTTTATTGGTGAGTCTGGCTAATGGTTTACCAATTTTCTTTATCTTCTCAAAGAACAAGCGTTCAGTTTTATTGATCTTTGCCATTGTTTCCTTCATTTCTTTTTCATTTATTTCTGATCTGATCTTTATGATTTCTTTCCTTCGGCTAACTTTGGGGATTTTTTGTTCTTCTTTCTCTAATTGCTTTAGGTATAA
>NC_041217.1:109883989-109886463 GCF_002837175.3 Physeter macrocephalus
CTCTTAGAACTGCTTTTGCTGCATCCCATAGGTTTTGGGTCATCGTGTTTTCATTATTTGTCTCTAGGTATTTTTTGATTTCCTCTTTGATTTCTTCAGTGATCTCTTGGTTATTTAGTAGCATATTGTTTAGCCTCCATGTGTTTGTGTTTTTTACAGTTTTTTTTCCTGTAATTGATATCTACTCTCATAGTGTTGTGGTCGGAAAATTTGCTTGATACGATTTCAATTTTCTTAAATTTACCAAGTCTTGATTTGTGACCCAAGATATGGTTTATCCTGCGAATGTTCCATGAGCACTTGAGAAGAAAGTGTATTCTGTTGTTTTAGGATGGAATGTCCTATAAATATCAATTAAGTCCATCTTGTTTAATGTGTCATTTAAAGTTTGTGTTTCCTTATTTATTTTCATTTTGGATGATCTGTCCATTGGTGAAAGTGAGGTGTTAAAGTCCCCTACTATTATTCTGCTACTGTGGATTTCCCCTTTTATAAGGCTCTTAGCATTTGCGTTATGTATTGAGGTGCTCCTATGTTGGTGCATAAACATTTACAATAGTTATATCTTCTTCTTGGATCGATCCCTTGATCATTATGTAGTGTCCTTCTTTGTCTCTTGTAATAGTCTTTATTTTAAAGTCTATTTTGTCTGACGTGAGAATTGCTACTCCAGCTTCCTTTTGATTTCCATTTTCATGAAATGTCTTTTTCCATCCACTCACTTCAGTCTGTATGTGTCCCTAGGTCTGAAATGGGTCTCTTGTAGACAGTATATGTACAGGTGTTTTTTTTGTATCCATTCAGCAAGTCTATGTTTTTTGGTTGGAGCATTTAATCCATTTACATTTAAGGTAATTATTGATATGTATGTTCCTATTACCATTTTCTTAAATGTTTTGGGTTTGTTTTTGTAGGTCTTTTCCTTCTCTTGTGTTTCCTGCCTAGAGAAGTTCCTGTAGCATTTGTTGTAAATCTGGTTTGGTGTTGCTGAATTCTCTTAGCTTTTGCTTGTCTGTAAAAGTTTGAATTTCTCCGTCAAATCTGAATGAGATCCTTGCTGGGTAGAGTAATCTTGTAGATTTTTTTCCCCTTCATCATTTTATGTGTTTTGTTTTGTTTTTTTTGCGGTATGCGGGCCTCTCACTGTTGTGGCCTCTCCCGTTGTGGAGCACAGGCTCTGGACGCGTAGGCTCAGCGGCCATGGCTTACGGGCCTATCCGCTCCGCGGCATATGGGATCTTCTCGGACCGGGGCACAAACCCGTGTCCCCTGCATCGGCAGGTGGATTCTCAACCACTGCGCCACCAGGGAAGCCCTCCCCTTCATCATTTAAAATATGTCCTGCCACTCCCTTCTGGCTTGCAGAATTTCTGCTGAAAGATCAGCTGTTAACCTTTTGGGGATTCCCTTGTATGATATTTGTTGCTTTTCCCTTTCTGCCTTTAATATTTTTTCTTTGTATTTAATTTTTGATAGTTTGATTAATATGTTTCTTGGCGTGTTTCTCTTTGGGTTTATCCTGCATGGTACTCTCTGTGCTTCCTGGACTTGATCAACTATTTCCTTTCCCATATTAGGGAAGTTTTCGACTATAACTCTTCAATTATTTTCTTAGACCTTTTTTTTCTCTCTTCTTCTCCTGGAACCCCTATAATTCGAATGTTGGTGCATTTAATGTTGTCCCAGAGGTCTCTGAGACTGTCCTCAATTCTTTTCATTCCTTTATCTTTATTCTTCCCCCTGGTGGTCTTGAAGGTTTTTACCTTGCTCCTTCGTCTGTAACATATTTTTTTGTCTTTTCATTTTTTTTTTTTTTGATGGGTGGTGCTGTATTCCTGTCTTACTGCTTGTTTGGCCTGAGACTTCCAGCACTGGAGTTTGCAGGCAGTTTGATAGAGCTGGGTCTTGGTGCTGAGATGAGGACCTCTGGGAGGCCTCACTCAAATTGATATTCCCTGGGGTCTGAGGTTCTCTGTTCATCCAGTGGTTTGGACTCAGAGCTCTCACCACAGGAGCTCGGGCCTGACCTCAGGCCTGGGAACCAAGATCCTGCAAGCTTCATGGCATGGGAAAAAAAAAATAAAAGGGAAGAAAGAAGAAAAGGAGCAGTATATTATCAAAGAATAAAGAAAAAAAATAAAATTAGAGAGATAAAAAATATAAAAGTATAATTGAAACAACTGCCAGAAGGTAAAATAAAACCACAACAGAAAAAAGAAAAAAAAAAGGGTGGGGAGAGCAAGCCAAAAGGAGAAAAACAATAACAAAATATGAAGAATAAAATAGGGCTTCCCTGGTGACACAGTGGTTGAGAGTCCGCCTGCCGATGCAGGGGACATAGGTTCATGCCCCGGTCCGGGAAGATCCCACATGCCGCAGAGCGGCTAGGCCCACGAGCCATGGCCGCTGAGCCTGTGCGTCCAGAGCCTGTGCTCTGCAGTGGGAGAGGCCACAACAGTGAGAGGCCTGCGTAC
>NC_041217.1:109893413-109911589 GCF_002837175.3 Physeter macrocephalus
TTTTCTTTGTATTTAATTTTTGATAGTTGGATTAATATGTCTTGGCATGTTTCTCTTTGGGTTTATCCTGTAGGGTACTCTCTGTGCTTCCTGGACTTGATCAACTATTTCCTTTCCCATATTAGGGAAGTTTTCGACTATAACTCTTCAATTATTTTCTTAGACCTTTTTTTTCTCTCTTCTTCTCCTGGAACCCCTATAATTCGAATGTTGGTGCATTTAATGTTGTCCCAGAGGTCTCTGAGACTGTCCTCAATTCTTTTCATTCCTTTATCTTTATTCTTCCCCCTGGTAGTTATTTCCACCATTTTATCTTCCAGCTCACTTATCCATTCTTCTGCCTCAGTTATTCTTATATTGATTCCTTCTCGAGTACAGGCAGTTTGATAGAGCTGGGTCTTGGTGCTGAGATGAGGACCTCTGGGAGGCCTCACTCAAATTGATATTCCCTGGGGTCTGAGGTTCTCTGTTCATCCAGTGGTTTGGACTCAGAGCTCTCACCACAGGAGCTCGGGCCTGACCTCAGGCCTGGGAACCAAGATCCTGCAAGCTTCATGGCATGGGAAAAAAAAAATAAAAGGGAAGAAAGAAGAAAAGGAGCAGTATATTATCAAAGAATAAAGAAAAAAAATAAAATTAGAGAGATAAAAAATATAAAAGTATAATTGAAACAACTGCCAGAAGGTAAAATAAAACCACAACAGAAAAAAGAAAAAAAAAAGGGTGGGGAGAGCAAGCCAAAAGGAGAAAAACAATAACAAAATATGAAGAATAAAATAGGGCTTCCCTGGTGACACAGTGGTTGAGAGTCCGCCTGCCGATGCAGGGGACATAGGTTCATGCCCCGGTCCGGGAAGATCCCACATGCCGCAGAGCGGCTAGGCCCACGAGCCATGGCCGCTGAGCCTGTGCGTCCAGAGCCTGTGCTCTGCAGTGGGAGAGGCCACAACAGTGAGAGGCCTGCGTACCGCAAAAAAAAAAAAAAAAAAAAAGAATAAAATAAAATAAGGAAAATAAAAGATTTGTTCGGAGAAATAAAAATATAAAAGAATCAACAATAATGAATCAACAAGGTAAAACAGAACACCAATCTAAAAGAGGAGAAAAGAAAAGAAAAGAAAAAAAAGCCTTGGCTATGGGGACAGAGTTTAGGCTGGGGGTGGAACTTAGGCAGGGGTGGGGTTTAGGGTGGGGGGGGATCTAAGCTCAGTACCCACCTAGCCAGAAAAGTCCCTGGGGGCGGGGCCTCTGCTTAGGACCTACGCAGAAGGGGAGAGGCAGTCTGTGGAAAGGAGGGCCTCTGGACTGTGGAGTTCAGGAGTTTGGACGTAGGGCCCTGAATGAGGGTTTGTGGGTGGGGTTTAGGCCCAGAGCATTGGAGGGGATCTCAGAGGGGGTCTCCGAGTGTAAAGGTAGCGCCGTGGGTGGGGGTGTAGGGGCGGGGCTTGGGATCTGTGTAGCAGGAGGGAGGCTTCGAGGGCAGAGGATTAGGCCTGGGAGCCCAACAAGCTTCCCTGTGCCTAAGTGGACAGGGAAAGCAGTGGCCACATTCCCTTCCGTTCCTTCGTGCCCCTCCCCCACCATCTCCCCCAGGGTCTCCCCAATCGCTGCTGGACCCCTAAGCTTGGGTGGATCCCACTGGGTGTAGGAACTCCTCCCCTTCCCCATCCACCCCTCAGGGGTGCCATCCCGGAGGTCCGGCCTTTAGTTTTGCTCCCCCTTCCCTCCCTCCCATTCCCTCAGGAGCCGTGCAGCTGGAGGGGGCCTAGGTGGGCAGAGGATCAGGCCCAGGATCTCAGCAGGTTCCTGGGAGCCCAAGTGGGCAGTGGAAACCTTGCCACACTCCCTTTTGATCCTCTGCCCTCCCAGTGGTCCCCCAATTTACCCCTTCCCACGTGGGATCCCTTCCTCTCCCACAGCCACCCCTCAGGGGCGTCAGTTCCATCCTTCCTCCACTTCTCCTCCCCCCTCACTCCCCCCATGCCCCATGTCCTACCCAGTTGCTGGGGATTCCTCCCATCCCCTTAGGTGTCTGTGACCCCTCACCGGTGCCTGGTAGGTGCCCTAGTTGTGAGGAGATGTGAATTCCATTTCCTCCTAGCCCGCCATCTTGACTCCGCCCTGTTACTCAAATTTCTTGTGGCATTGCTGAAAAGTCTGAAGATAATCTAATTTTCATTGCTTTATAAGGCACTTGCTCTCTTTGGCTAGATGTCTGAAGACTTTGTTTTTTTCTTTTACTCTAAAATCCAGTAATTTTTACCATGTGGGTATTGGGTTGGGTTGATAGTCTCAACTGTGTGCTCTTTCTTTATATACTTTCAAATCATTTTTTAAATTCCAATAATATTTTTATTGAATTACAGCTTTTAGTATTTCTTCTCTTGCATTGATTTTTTTTCTTTAGTTGCTCCTATTATCTGTGTAGATCTTTTTTGCCTGTTTCAAGTATTTGTACTTTCTATTCTTCACATCTTTTTGATTTTTAACCTTTTTCTTTTTTTCACCTTCAACTTCTTTTAAGACATTATTTATTGTGTTCATATGCTTCTGTGTTCTTTCCAGTTTAGACTTCATGTCTAAAACAATTTTTTCTTTTATTCCTCATATTGAGTTCTGTCATCTCATTTTTGTGTTTTTCTAATTTATGTTGTTCTTTCATGTATTATATTCTGTTCTTAATGTATTTTTAGCCTGTTTTGAAAAAATAGGTTACAGTTTTAATTTATTTTAAAGTCACTAAATATTTCGACTGCAAGATTTTTTCTGTTCCTTAATTCTCTTTGTACTTGGAATAACTTTGCTTAGGATTTGATCTCAAATCCTTTCTGTGGCTCATTTTTATTTAAAATTAGTTTGAAATAACCTTTCTAACATCACAGATCTCCCTCTTCTCTTTGTTTACTATTTTTCATGTAGAGTTTAGAAAATATGATGGTTTGTTTTCTGAGATCTCCTGGTTCTGTTCCCTCCACCACTTTTATCTGTACTTCTCTTTCCTTTACCTCTATTGTCCTTGTTCTTCTCAGCTTTGATTCCACTCCCAAAAGTTCCTCCTCCTATGAGTCCCTGTCCTTTTACTCCCGGTAACCTGGGAAACCCTTGAAGGGTTTTGAGCAAAGAAGTGACACAATCTAACATATTTTAAAATGATCCCTCTGGTTGTTCTCCTAAACAAAGACTGCAGGGGAGAACACTGTGGTAAACAGGATTAGAAAACAACTTCAATGCTGGTATTGACAAATTGTATGCAGGAGGAAACTGACAAAGTTGGTTATATAACCTTTAGTCTCACAGCTGGTAAGTGGCAGACATGATTCAAACCCAGGCAGTTTTACCTCAGCATCTGTAGTAAACATCTGCCATTTGAGACTCTTCAACATTTTTCAAACACTCTCTCTACATTTTGAGAGTTTTTCACATTGTGAGCCCCAAAGCAACGTTTCCCAGATTTCCTTGCAGCTAGAATGCAGAGGTATATAATTTAAGTTTCACTCATCAGATGCACCCTGATTTAACAAATAATAAGGATGATGCCCAGTTAAGACTTTTATTGTATATTTTTTATTGAGATAAAATTCAGCCTTTTAAAGTGTGCAATGCAGTAGTGTTCAGTATATTTACAAAGTGTGACCATCACTACTATTTAATTCTAGAATATTTTAATCACCCCCCCCAAAGAAACCTCATACCCACTAGCAATCACTGTCCATTCTCCTTTTTCTCTGGTCCCCAGCAAAACTAATTTTGTTTTCTGTCTTCATGGGTTTCCCTATTCTGGACATTTCCTATAAATCATACAATATGCAGCCTTTTGCATCTGATTTCTTTCACCTTAGTATAATGTTTTTAAAGTTCACTTATGTTATAGCATGAATCAGTACTTCCTTACTTTTTTTCTTCTTTTTTTAAATTTTTGGTTGTGTTGGGTCTTCGTTGCTGTGTGCAGGCTTTCTCTAGTTGTGGCGAGCGGGGGCTACTCTTCATTGCGGTGCGCAGGCTTCTCATTGTGGTGCCTTCTCTTGTTGCGGAGCATGGGCTCTAGGCGCACGGGCTTCAGTAGTTGTGGCATGTGGGCTCAGTAGTTGTGGCTTGTGGGCTCTAGAGCACAGGCTCAGTAGTTGTGGCATACCGGCTTAGTTGCTCCGTAGCATGTGGGATCTTCCTGGACCAGGGCTCAAACCCATGTTCCCTGCATTGGCAGGTAGATTCTTAACCACTGCGCCACCAGGGAAGCCCCCTTCCTTACTTTTTATGGCTGATAATATTGCATTATATGGATATATCACATTTTGTTTACCATTCATCAGTTGATAGACATTTGGTTTGTTTCCATGGTTTGGCTATTAAGAATAATGCTACTATGAACATTCACGTGCAAGTTTTTGTGTGAACACATGCTTTCAATTCTCTTGAGTAAGTTAAGTTTGAATTTCAGATAAACAATGAATAATATTTTAATACAATTTTAACTCAAATATTGCATGGGACAAACATATTTAAAAACTATTTGTCATTTATCTAAAATTCAAATTTAACCTGGAATTCTGTATTTTATCTGTCAACCTTACGCAGGTGAGGCTTGGACAAAGAAGTGAGAAATATGAGGCAATGACAACAGTGAATTCTATCAAATATTTAAGGAAGAGGGCTTCCCTGGTGGCGCAGTGGTTGGGAGTCTGCCTGCCGATGCAGGGAACGCGGGTTCGTGCCCCGGTCCAGGAAGATCCCACATGCCACAGAGTGGCTGGGCCCGTGAGTCATGGCTGCTGAGCCTGTGCGTCCGGAGCCTGTGCTCCGCAGCGGGAGAGGCCACAACAGTGAGAGGCCTGCGTACCACAAAAAAAAAAAAAAAAAAATTAAGGAAGAAATAATACTAATTCTACACAATGTCTACTGGAAAATAGAAGAGGAGGGAATATAACCCAACTCATTTTATAAGGCCAGCAGCATTCAGAAAAAGACACTACAAGCAAAGAAAACTATAGACCAATATCCCTCATAAACATAGATGCAAAAATCCTCAACAAAAGTAGCAAATTAAATCCAAGAATACATTAAAAGATAATAAATTATGATAAAATCCTGGATCCCTCAGACTCAGCCCTGCTTCCCCAACCATGGTAGCCCTGGAAGCATCTCCCTGGAATTCAAGAGTTTCCAGGATACCTGGTTCAAACACCTCCATTTAGAGTTCAAATTTTGTCCTTAGATTAAGCTACAGAGAGCAACATACTGATACTGGGTTATTTTGCTTTTTTGTAGATTTTTTTTCAGAATTAGTATTTTAAGACACCCTATCATAAACAGTGGTGTGAAAATCATAAATGTATGTATTTCAGTAGGAATATTATGAAGATATTTTATGGCTGTAGGAGTCTCAAAATCAAGGAAACTATTCTTCTGTGGAACACTTAGTTTTCCTTTTACTTTATCTCATGGAGTATTCTAAGTCTTGTAACTGATTGGATTTCTCACTTTCTTCTGACCACTAGAAATATTAGAGCCAAATTTGTGGCCCATCTCTAGCAAATATGTAAAATATGTGCATAATATTTTGTGTGCTAGTCTTCCCTCGGAATTTATTATCCTCCTACACTTACGAGTCTCCTATTTTTCATTTTTTCATATAGATAAGATGTTATTGAATACCAGAATTAATTCCATCCCTCTCAAATCTCAAAGTAATAACAGTAGAAAAAAATAGCAGTCTTTTGGATTAGCAAACTCATAACATCAGGGAGCCATGCAGTCATTCAGTGGTGGAAAGGAATGAGGGGAGAGGATAATTGAGTATAGATTTGGGGAGTCAGTTGTGGACAAATCCTGATTCTTGTTAGGGGAAGGGTATGGCATGAAGAAAAGGAGTATGTCTGGCTCTTAAAATGAAGAGTTGGGAATTGTAGGTTTAGAACAGACTGGTTTGTAATCACGGTTGAACAATCAAGGGGTGGACTGAAGTCAACACTATTTATGTTTGTGGTCACATAGCATCTGAACCACTCTTTCTTTGCTTGGAGAATTTCCAAATTGTAAGTCCCTCTTCCTCAAGTTACTCTTCTAGCCTTCCTTGCAGCTAAGGTTTGGGCATGTGATACTGACCCAGTCCTATTCATGCAAACCTCTTATTTAGAAATGAAGAAAATAAAGTTCAGATACAGTAAAGAATGGGGCTATTGGTGAGGGTGGTGTTAGAAACATCCAACATTTAAACAGCAGTCATGGCAGCGTTCCTTACATCTGGTCTCCAACTCTAATGGTGTGAACTCTGGCATCTTCACTGGAGAAGCCCCTATAGTGTGGTTTGAGTCTTGTTCCTGACTGCATGGCCTCTGGTACCCGATGAACTACCCAATATCCTTCAATATCCTTTTTAAAGGGATATTTCTACTTAAACTAGCCAGAATGCATTCTGTTGTTTTTACTAAGAACCCTGTCTAATTCAAGGCAAATAAATATACACAGATTATATATATATCTACAAATACACATATAGCCATCTTTATAACTAAGTAGATTAAAGAAAAAAAAACAAACCTTGAGATTGTAAGCATGATTTACTTCTCTGAAAATGTTCTTCTCAGGTTCAATTTGTCTTTTTTTTTTTTTTTGGAAAGAGGAACAACTCCTTGTTCTAAAGTTAGTTGACTTCTAAAACTATCAAGAAAACTTGAATGCTGTTTGGATAAGAAGGAGAAGCACAGTACTTTATAGGTTAACCTAAGAAGCTTTTTTTTTTTCACTTTAGGCTACTTCTAGCAACACCCAGATGGGTCAGGGCCAGGACGGGGGTTTAGACCTCTTGCCTCTGCCTTACATCTTGGCCATGGCCCATCCCTCATTTTGCTCAGGGATGCAGGGTCTGCTCCAGACATTGTTGGCTAGGCCTTTGAATTGGGGTGGGATGGGGATGGGAGAGTGAGAACCAAGATGGTTAAAACTGCCCTTGAAAGCTTGAGATTATTCCTTGAGAAAGAGTCATCTTGGCCTAGGCCTTCATGAGTTCTACAAGCCTAGCATGGAAGAAAGAGAGAGAAGGAAAGACACTTAGTCATTGCCAAGACACCACTGGCCAGGAGAATGACCAGAGATGATCCATTTGTGGCTCTGCCCCCTCCTTACCCATGGGGCCCAGTCAAACCTATCTTGGCAGGATGGCCTAAGCAACACAACCAATGTGCCTGCTCCTTTCCTTGGACTCTTCCAGCATTTATGACTGTGCTAGGGGTGAACGCTTTGTCCCCACTGCTCATGTGCCCATAGAGAGAAAGGAATTTCCATTCCGCCATCCAGAAGAAAAGAACACAATCAACTTCTGCCCCTTCACTTCCTCCTCAGGGAAGGAGGAGGACTTACCTAATCAGTGAATTTGATGATGGAACCGAGCATACCTCACTCAGTCTTTCTCTCCCTTTTCTTCAGAGCTGCCAACCTCCAAAAGGTGTGTCCATCTGTCCTCCTCTATGCTATAAGTTACAGACAGGGCTTGTTCCTATTGCAGAGACTAAGGTTGCGTATCTATGACCGTGACTTGGTAGATAAATCTTTTAGTAAAGGAAGGATTTTGGCAAGTCTGTCTTGCCACAAATCTAAAGCCATTTTGGTGTCTCCTGTATCTTATTTCTTTATTCATTTGAACTTTGGCAGGGCCGAAAGCAATGACAGATGTGGGGAAGGGAGAAGCAATAATTATACCACCCTCAGCAATGGATCAACTTGGCTGACTTAATCTCTATTAACCCACACTGTTCAAACTGACTCATAAAAAAGAGACCAGGTGGCACACTGCGGCATGCCGGAGTTTGTGGAAGATAGGGGTATCTGATTACTTCCATACAGATGATGAGAAAGGAGTCTAGTTTTAACCTTCAGGTGGCCAGAATTTCATTCCAGCCATGGAAGTTCGTTTCCTGTGCATCACCAACCCTAAAGCAGTATGAGGCAACTACCATCCAACTACACTGAGAAGATCTAGGAACTGCAGGTGATGAAGACACAACCAGGTAAGGCTATACTCATCATCAGGTGTGATATAAATGTGGATTTTGTTGCTCCATCAGTTTACAAAGATTTGGAAGACAGGGAAAGATGTACTTGGTGCATATGCTGGAAAACCAGAATGTTAAGCCTTTTCTGACCCTACAGATAGATTCAGGAGGAAGAATAAAGTCATAAGGTCTAATCCCTCTCCAATTAAGCCTGGAAACATTCAAAAGATTATTTCCAATTATAGTTTCATTAGACGTTCATAATTACTAGTGAAAAATATGAAGAGCGTGAAGCTGGAGGCAGATTTGCTGCTTTTACAGGGAAAGAATAACCAAGTGCAAAAGTGGAAGAAAGCCATAATTCCGAGTTAACTGGGAAAATGGAAAACAAAATAATCTATTGCATTTCAGTCACTGGGTTGAAGGCTATGATTATAGTGTTTATTACTAATACTCTATATAGAATTACCTAAAAATTACCCAGTTAGACCTGCAATTAAGCCCTGGGACTGTGGCAGGTGCCTAATTTGGTGGAGAGAGGAAGACCCTGAGTCAGCAAACCCTGCGCCCTCCATCAGGCATCTGTGGTTCCACTGGTGCAGCCTGCGACACGAGTCCCCAATACTCACAAACACCATAGAGAGGGGTTTTATGGCTTCTAGTCAAAGAAGATGTTTCTTTCTACATTTATACCTTTCCCTATGTAAATTTGCATAGACATAGTTTTCATCTCAAAAGTGAGGTTTGAAGAGAAGTGTGTCTATAAAATAGGGGTAATCCTTATACTATAGTAATTGAGAAAGGGCACTTCTTGTTTTTCTTTTATATACTGAATTTTCAAAGTCACCAAACCCCAGAAGAAAGCTCACCTGAATAGCCACTTTGTTTAAATTTCCTACGGAAATAGCTTTGACCCCGTAACTGTTTGAAAAATAATAGCATTATGCCATAGCAAGAAGAAACCCCAGTAATTTCTATGAGGACCTTTCTTTTTAACCAATGACCTAATTCAACTGGCTATAATCCCCATAATTATCACTAATTAATAGAAACTGAACAAAGCAAGTATCAGCCTATCATACTGGTAGAGAAAATACATGATATATAAGAAAAAAGTAATTAATTTCTTTCAGTGAACTGGAAATTCTGGGAATATGTGAGGCTGTGAAGTAAGGTGAATACATGACCTTTTGGTCCCTTAACTGTTAGATTACAATTAGTGCTTTTTCTCTTGGTCCTTAACTTGGGTTCAAAGAGATGTTTGTTTTGAGGAGGGAGCTTCTAATGGGTCCAAAGTATAATCCAGTATGAGTGTAGGCTGGTTTATAAAGTTCCCTGGTAGTGGCAATGTTTTCAGCTATGGCAGCAGAATTTCTTTATCTTTGTTGCTCACCGGATTTGTGTTAGAATGATACTTTTAAAATTCATTAGACCAGTAATAACGCAGCGGCATTTAATCTGATACTCCGATGGCACAATACACTCCCATCACTGTGCTAATAAAGGGGCTTTTCATTCTAGTCCCTTCCTGTTCAGCTGAAAGCCACTGTTAATGTTTTTTTTTCTTAGTCACATGTCTCCTAACTACACATCCCTTAGCCCATAATAACTGATGTTTCTGGCCAGAACCGTGGTTTAATCGTTTTTCAAATTCATATTCACAGACTGGTCAATTTGGATCAGGAAACAAAACCCAATACATACTGAAGATATGTAATCTTCCAACAACCTCAATGTTAGTTGCAAATGGGTTCCTAGCACGGTGCCTGGCACATTGATACAAATGTTACTGAATGCATGAATGAACAGATTAATAAATGAAACCACCAGCATGGCACGATTTCCAAATGTACAGCAGGATGGGATGACTCGGAACTAAAAGCACAAATTTTACTTTTACTAGCTTCTGTTCTGTTTTCAAAAAAAAGGCTTTCCTGAAAACTTGAACCTTCATCTCAAATTTGAAGTGCAGCAATTGGTGAATTTCTCTGGTTTTGAGCTTGTTAGCTTTTACTCGTTCTCTTGGGATAGATTTTATGTCTTTTTGGGTTTTTTTTAAATTTTATTTATTTATTTATTTTTGTGGTATGCGGGCCTCTCTCCGTTGCGGCCTCTCCCGTTGCGGAACACAGGCTCTGGACGCGCAGGCTCAGCGGCCATGGCTCACGGGCCCAGCCGCTCCGCGGCACGTGGGATCCTCCCAGACGGGGGCGCGAACCCGGTTCCCCTGCATCGGCAGGCGGACGTGCAACCACTGCGCCACCAGGGAAGCCCTTATGTCTTTTTGGAAAATACTGAAGGGGGAAATCTCTTTCGAACCTGTAAGCCCACATTGGAGAGTTCATCTGTTCTTTTTGGGGGCTGAGTCAAGGGTGGCCACTCAGTAAGATCCTCATTCTGGATGTTCTGAAATATAGCCAAGGCTGTCTTAACTCATTATGGGACTTTGAAAAGGTTAAGTAACTCAGCTGTGTACTTTTTCCATTCATGCATTGTTGGAATGGAAGGAAAAATAACTGACATACTTATGGATATATTCCCCCATTATTTATTTCCTTTCTCCATTTAGTCACTCTGTCTCTAAGCATTGCCTCAGAGAGGGAAGATGATAGGAGAAAGCAGAGAAAAACACGCCTTGAGCTTTAAAAAGGCACAAAAAATTATGTAAGGGAATACAGCTGAGTAAGAACAAGGGCTTTCCAGGCTGCAGGAGAAGGCTGTGTCAAAGGGAAAGGATAGGGAAATTGCTTGGGTGGGTCTTGAATAAAGGGGGCCCTGCAGCAGCTCCCTGGGCTCAGTCTGGACTGGAGAATGGTGGAGGGGGATGAAGCTGGGCAAGACCCCAACTAGGTTTGTGAGGTTCAAAAGAAGACATTAGTGTCTCGTCTCCCAGGTAGCCTCAGAAAGTAGGAAAACCCCAGAGAAGAATGGCCTTAGAGAGTCTCAGGGATGGCCCACTCTAGTGGAAGCAGCAGTATGAGTTCCAAGGACCTAGAATGGCCTGAAAGTAGATTAGAGATCCACCCAACCCAAGGATAGAGAAAAGAGAATGCAAAGGTGAGTGGGTCACATGGGATGGTGGATGTCTCAGAAGATGATAAGTGTGAACAGAACACATTAAGGTTCAGATAGGCTACCCCCGAACCCTGTGCCCACAACTCCAAAACTCGATTCTATAGATGCCTCTGGGCTTCCCTGGTGGCGCAGTGGTTGAGAGTCCGCCTGCTGATGCAGGGGACACGGGTTCGTGCCCCGGTCCGGGAGGATCCCACATGCCGCAGAGCGGCTGGGCCTGTGAGCCATGGCCGCTGAGCCTGCGCGTCTGGAGGCCGTGCTCCGCAACGGGAGAGGCCACAGCGGTGAGAGGCCCGTGTACCAGAAAAAAAAAAAAAAAAAAAAAAAAAAAGTTTATAGATGCCTCTGCTATTTAGGTAAAATACAGGTGAAAACTGGGGAGGATCTTAGAATTGACTGAGATTATTTTTCTACCACCCTAGTAGAAAGTGGGATTTAAAAAGAGATTATGTTCTGCTGTAGAAAAATAACGCTGTTTCTTATATGCTTGCAATTACAGGCTAAGATTTAGACCTGCTACATTTAAGAATAATATTGAACACTTATCATGTAGTATATACAGCATCATTTTAAGTGCTTTATGCCTATTCATTCAGAAAAGAGCTTCTATGTTCATGAACTTTGATTGGACTTTTACAGTGTCCTTATATAATAAGAATGTGTAGAAGTACTATAGTGTATTTCTAACAAGAATAATTTTTGTTTTATTATTCAGATCCTGCTCATTAAAAAAAAAGTTTTATTGATAATTTCAAACATAAACAAAAGGAGAGAGGATAATATAAAGAATCTCCATGTACCCATCTCCCTACCTTAATAATTATTAACTATGGACAATCAATAACATTGCATATTTTGAACCAAATCCTAGACATAGCATTTTATCTATCTATCTATCTATCTATCTATCTATCTATATTCGGTATATATCTCTACAAATAAGGCTTTATTTCATCAAATGTCCAGTGTTCAAATATCCCCAATTGTCTCATAACTCCTTTTAAACATTTATTTATTTAAGGCAAGATCCAAACAAGTTCCACACATTGCATTTGGTCGATATGCCTCATGTCTCTTTTATTCTACAGATTTCCCTTTCCTCTTTTTATTTTTTTCTTCTATTTTATTTATTGGAAAATCCATGTCATATGTCCTACAGGTTTTTCCACGTTCTGGGCTTTGCGGACCTTCATCTAATCATTTAGCTTGTTCCCCTGACCACTGTTGATTCCTGCAGTTCTTGCTAATCTTTAGTCTCATTTTTTGTCTTTTTATCCTTTCAGCTATACATATACCTACACTATAATAGAGCCCTGACTGAAACCAAAACCAATAGATAATAGAAGTTTAATGGTAAGAGGAAGTCATCTTTATTTTTAGTGATTCTAAAGTTCTCACCTGTGAAATCTAAATCTCTCCTATTCTATTAAATGAACATCCCTGCCTCCACCCCATTGTCTAACTAGACATTTATTTACAGATGACTCACCACATGTCTCAAAACTCTTTATTTAAGCAAAGATAAACATTAACACACATAAAGCATTAATTTGTCTTGGCTTTTGTGTCCTACTCCTGTGTTTCTAATTTCTTTTTGTTTATCAGACTATGCCTGGTGCTCTGGGATTCCTGATATGCTAATCTGTTCCCCATTCACTGTGGGATTGAGGTCAGCCCTCAGGGAATAGGCTTTCATCTGAGTAGGCATATTGAATGGCTGATTTATTTCTATTCAGGCCTCTGTAGAGAAGACAGACAGTGGACTCTCCCCTGGGAGAAGGTGGGCCTGATTCTAGACAGCATTTGATATACTCACAGCTGAGAACTCTTAAAAACAAAGAGGGAGGGAGGGAGAGTGTTGTGCTGTATTCAGAGCAGGTAGTTGGAGTTTACTAATCACATAAACCATCCACAAGCTGATATATTGTAGCTCCTGTGTGTGAAGGTTGACTGCTACGATGATTATTTTAGCTTTGGCCTTTTGGGTGATAGTAGCATTGACTTATACCATTCATTTGGCCTCAAAACTCTTTAATGAACTTTAAAGCCTCTCCAAACTCTGTTACATAAGGCATATATGTGCTACTCAGCTAAATACAGCCTTAACTATCTTTGTTATAAATAATTCCATAAACAGACTTTGTTATAAATAATTCCCAGTTGCATATAGCTTCAGATCTATTTTATCTTTTTGGAGAGTACAGTTATTTTTATTGCATCTGAGTTCCAGTTTCTAACAAATAAATTTGCAAGCAGAAAAAAGCTTGGAGAAATAAAAACCCAGAACCATATTACTGGAGCGCATTTTGTGTTTGAATGTCAGCTTTTGAAGGAAAATATTGATGTACTCAGAAGTAGAAATTGGTGAATATTGCTCGACCCACTATCTACACAGGGACATCAGAAGGTTGTCACTCAGTCTAAAACCCTTGTGAAAAGGTGAGATTTGCTCTACAACTGAAAATCAGCACGTTTCATGCCCTTAAAGATTGGAGAAGAATGGAAAGTAGGCTGCTTGGGACGAGGGGCATAATAATACCTAACTTTATAGACTTGGCAATTTACAAGAAAACTTACATGTTCTCATTTTGGCTTCATGACACCCTTGTGGAATGGGATATTATGCCCCTTTTTAACAGAAATAAATGGGGTAAAAGGAGATTAAATGACTTGTCCAAAATCACATAGTGAGTAAGTAATAGGATTTGAAAACAGGCCTTTGGATCCCCTCTGCTAGTCCCCTCACCAGACCCCACCACAGAGCCTACCTGCTTGCCAGCATGAGCTTTTCCCTCCCCTGCCTTCCTGTTGGGCTCTGAGCTGCCTGATCTGGTTACTCTAAGGATACCCACCGGAAGTGGCTCTTTCACCTCACTTCCTTTGGTGTACCGCTTGATATCTATCTGCTAACTAACTAACAGGGTGTCCTGGGGATAGTTGCTTCTCCTCATTGGGCTTTATTTTCTTAATCCTTAACATTTCTTCTACTTCTTAAATGCTCTTTTTTTTTAAATTAAAACTTGAACTTGGACTTCCCTGGTGGTGCAGTGGTTAAGAATCCACCTGCCAATGCAGGGGACACGGGTTCGAGCCCTTGTCCGGGAAGATCCCACATGCCGCGGAGCAACTAAGCCCATGAGACACAACTACTGAGCCTGCACTCTAGAGCCCACGCGCCACAACTACTGAAGCCCGCGTGCCACAACTACTGGAGCCCAAGCGCCTAGAGCCCATGCTCTGCAACAAGAGAAGCCACTGCAACGAGAGGCCCGTGCACCTCAACGAAGAGTAGCCCCCGCTCACCGCAACTAGAGAAAGCCCGCGCCCAGCAACAAAGACCCAGCGCAGCCAAAAAATAAATAAATAAATAAATAAATAAATAAATGTATTTTTTAAAAAAACTTGAACTCTAAAGCACAATGAAAATGATAGCTACTATTTCTTGAGCACTATTTGGAATTAAGAACTGTACTGAATCTTCTACATGTGTGGTTGCTAACTCAGTACAGCCCTGCAATATTAACTTTATTTTATGGTGAGCCTCTGAGCCACAGAGAAGCTAAGCTACTCTCCCAAAGCCCAGGCACCCCCATCATCCCTCTCCTGAACCACTGCAGTAACATCTTAATTGGTCTTCTTGCCTCTGCTTTGGCATTACCTCTTGCACTTTCCACACAACATGCAGAGTAATCTTGTTAAAACTTATACCAGAATAGGCTGCTGCCTGATGGCTTCCCATCCCACCTAGATGACCAAAGCTCACACCCCTCACCACTTTCCTCCTTCATACTCCATTATAGTCAGAATAATGGCCCGCCAAAGACATCCATGTTCTAATCCCTGGAACCTGTGAAACTGTTGCCTTACAGGGAAAAAGGGCCTTTACAGACATGGTGAAGTTAAGGAATTGAGGTGGGGAGTGGCCTTTTGGGTGATTATCCTGGATGATCTGAGTGGGCCTGATACAGTCACAAGGGTCCTTATAAGGAAAGGAAGGAGGCAAAGGAGGCAGTGGGGTAAGGGGCAGGTGGTGGTAACAGATTTGAAGATGCTAGGCTGCTTGCTGGCTTTGGAGATGGAGGAAGCAGCCATGTGCCAAGGAATGCAGGCAGCCTCTAGAAGCTGGAAATGGCAAGGAAACAAATTCTCACTGAAGTCTATGGAGGGGGTGTGGCGCTGTTGACACCTCGATTTCAGCCCAGGGAAACCTATGTTGGATTTCTGACCTCCAGAACTGCAAAATAATAAACGTGTGTTGTTTTACATCCCTAAGTTTCTGGTAATTTGTTACAGCAGCAATAGGAAACTAGTACATTCTCTATCACCCATCTCCCGTGTCTCAAACGCACCAGGCTTGTTCTGGCTTCAGGACCTTTGTACTTTTTCCCTCTGCCTGGAGTGCTCTGCCCTGAGATTTTAGAATAATACCCCGTCTGAGGCAGCCCACCTGCCCATAACTCTCTGTCACATATTTTCTTTTCTTTATTTTATTAACACCATCTGAAGTTACCTTGTTGATTAATTTGTTTTCTTTTTGTCTCACCCAACAGCAAGTATAAGCTCCATGGGAGAAGGGTCTAATCTGTCTTTTTTGGTGCCTTATCCCTGATGTCTAGAACATTGTCTCTCTGAAACAATGTCCCTCTGTCTCCCTGTAGGCAGACAGTAAGTGATTTTGGAGGAAGGTTGGGAATGAAAGTAGCAGAACACATGTACAAACTCAGGTCAGTCTACTCCTAAACATTTTCTAGGACAGTCCTATTGCTAAGCCATGTCCCCTCACTCTGTGGATGGTTTCTTCTGGAACCTTGCTAGATTTGGAAATGAGAGAGAAGTGAAATATATTCAGAGGAATAATCTTACCATGTCTTTCCCCTCATTGTTGGCACTCTGCTAGTCACCATGGAAGACTTCCAGGAGCAGAAGAGAATGGAGCCATTTCAGAGGTCATTGTTGACTGTCAGACTAAGACCTTTACAATATCTAGGACATCTTTACTGTATATATAGTAAACTCAATATTTATATTCTATTTTTTAAATTAGAAAACTTGAATATTCATCCAGCTTCTTTCCAAGAGGCCAGATCCAAAGAAGAAAATTAAAGTGATTCCTTACAAATGGAGATCTGTCCCTTTTTCCCCCTCCCATGAGGATTAGCAGTAATATTAATACCACGCATTTACATAGGTTAACATGTCTTCTGGGATTTATCTGGGAAACATGGAAATAAGTTCTTTCTAGATGTCAATGAATCACCCTGGGGTATCTCAAAGAGCTAGAAAACGTCAATGGGGAGCAGTGTTGGTTGGCTCTGAGGGCCTGGCCAGGAGCCTGCAAAGGCATTGCCCAATCCCAGCGCCATGGTGGTTGGTTTAAGTGAGAGGGTGGGGGAGGTGAGGAAGAGAAGGGGGAATGGCCCTCAGCACACAGGCATATAACACTCTCACTGCCAGCATCCCAGGGGAAGGAACACTGTCTCTTTCTCAGTCTCTCCACCCAAAATCCCACGAATGAATCTCATTGAGTTATATGTCCATCCCTTACCAATTACTGTGGCCAAAGGGATGCAGTACTCTGCTTGGTCAAGGCGAGGTCTCATGCCCACCTTCAAACTTGGGGTTGGAATCAATGCTGCTTCAGTGCCTCAAGGAGAGCTGGGAAGAGGTGCTTTTCTAAGGAAATCAGGATGTTGTTACCAGAAGGAGGACTCGGTGCTGTCAGGCAAAAGCATCATAGGTCCTCTACCTTCTCCAATTGCTAAAGGTGGCGTTTCAGGCACCAAATCTCTTAGATAAGGGAGATATTTTTGAAGTGCTTTTTTTGGGTCTTCAGATAACACCATGTTGCCACCAGCCTGCTTCAAAAGCATTAAAGAGCCATCTGGTCTGGGTTTGACTATTCTATCCATATTGCTTGCAGTTCTAGCTTTAAATCTCTTGGCTTGTCAAATCAGGTAGCAGCATTTAAATATGTCGAATTCTGAAAATGTTGGGATTATAAATAGTTCATATTTCATAAATGCGAACAGCAGTTCCGAGAACTTTAGTGTCTCAAAACCTCCAGCAGGGTTTTTTTCCTGTTTTATTCTGTTTGTTTGGCTTTGTTTTGTATAGTTGAGAAAAGTGGAAATTTTATCAACAATTATCCTTACACTAAACAAATGAGATAGCAAAATTTTCTGTACAGATAAAACTTCCAATGCTTATTTTTGTTCCTTAAGGCTATTTTTGTTTGAATATCTTAAAATGTGTTCATGTTTTTTACTTCTGATTCTAGATTTGCAAAAAGTGTGTTAAATTTAAAGTGCTCTAAATTTAAAACTTTATTTCTTATGAAAATGATAAGTAAAGGATATTAATTGTCTTGCTTTGATTTGGGTGTGTCTCATGCGTTGCCAATTTGCCACATAAAAGTTAGATTCCGTTTGTCTTTTCCTAAGTTTTACTTTATAGGGCCTTTGCTTAATATTATTTTATAAAAATATTTTTTTATTTTTTATTATTTATATTTTATAGATGATCTGACAAGGCATTGAAATTTATTTCACTGACTCCATTTTGATTATGGAATGAACTGTAATCTAAATTATACTGCAATCATGCTTTCTAGGATTTGTCTGCCACCCACTTTTCCAGGTTCCTGTTCCACCTTAGGAACTTTATAAGGGTATCTGTTGTTTACATTTATCCTGCATCCCTTTTTCTTTGGTAAGAGAACCAGCTCCTTAACTGCTCCTCCTTTACCCTGTGTGGTTCCAGTGGGACTGCCAGTCATGGTCACGCTGCCTTTGGCAGAGGATGTTAGTAGGAGATCCAGGCTAA
The DNA here is from genome assembly GCF_002837175.3 of Physeter macrocephalus. Taxonomy (NCBI): domain Eukaryota; kingdom Metazoa; phylum Chordata; class Mammalia; order Artiodactyla; family Physeteridae; genus Physeter; species Physeter macrocephalus. The sequence continues at coordinate 109,911,299 of NC_041217.1, forward strand.
GCTATTTGACCACAATTCTCAGGACACAGTGATTGGTTCAAGGAGCGGGCACATCACCCAAGCCTGAAACAAAGTCTCCTCCCAGAATTTTCTGGAATAGATACCATTTTCATCTCTCTCTGGTAAAAAAGCAATAGTAGGTGAAGACCCAACGCAGCCCAAAATAAATAAATAAATAAATTAAAAAACAAACAAACAAACATGGGCTTCCCTGGTGGCGCAGTGGTTAAGAATCCGCCTGCCAATGTAGGGGACACGGGTTCGAGCCCTGGTCCGGGAAGATCCCACATG
>NC_041217.1:109911676-109919356 GCF_002837175.3 Physeter macrocephalus
CTGGTCCGGGAAGATCCCACATGCCGCGGAGCTAAGCCCGAGGGCCACAACTACTGAGCCTGCACTCTAGAGCTTGTGAGCCACAACTACTGAGCCCACATGAAACAACTGCTGAAGCCCACACACCCTAGAGCCCCTGCTCTGCAACAAGAGAAGCCACCGCAATGAGAAGCCCGCACACCTCAATGAAGAGTAGCCCCCGCTCGCAACTAGAGAAAGCCTGTGCGCAGCAATGAAGACCCAACGCAGCCAAAAATAAATAAATAAATAAATTTAAAAAAATTATTTAAGAAAAAGCAATAGTAGGTAACCCAAGAGCTGCCTGCATTCATGTTCCCTACCTCATGGAGAAATCTTGTCCTCAGTAGGATAGAATGAGGTTAAATATACTGAAGAAGGCAAAAGTAAGTGCAGAGAGTAAAGAAAACGATTTTTTATAAAACCCCTGTCTATATAAACAATTTGATCCAAAAATGTATTACAAAATTATTGGGCCCATTCAAGGTATAGTATTTATTGCTGAAGATTTAGAATACTGGGTAGATGGATAAACAACAAGTTCCTACTGTATAGCACAGGGAACTATATTCAATATCCTGTGACAAAACATAATGGAAAAGAATATGAAAAAGAATATATATATACATATGTATAACCAAGTCACCTTGCTGTACAGAAAAAATTAATACAACATTGTAAATCAACAATACTTCAATAAAATTTAAACAACAACAACAAAAAAACCCCCTATGTTCATAGCAGCACTATTTACAATAGTCAAGACATGGAAACAACTTAAATGTCCATTGACAAATGAACAGATAAAGAAGATGTGGTACATATATACAATAGAATATTACTCACCATCAAAAAGAATGAAATAATGCCATTTGCAGCAACATGGATGGACCTAGAGATTATCGTACTAAGCAAAGTAAGAAAAAGAAAAATACCATATGATATCACTTATATGTGGAATCTAAAATATGACACAAATCAACATATCTATGAAACAAAAAGAGACTCACAGATATAGAGAACAGACTTGTGGTTGCCAAGGGGTGGGGGGGTAAGGGACGGAAGGATTGGGAGTTTGGAATTAGCAGAGGCAAACTATTATATATAGGATGGATAAGCAACAATGTCCTACAGTATAGCACACGGAACTATATTCGGTATCTTGCGACAAACCATAACGGAAAAGAATCTGAAAAAGAATATATACATATACACATATATGTAAAAGAATATGAAAAAGAATATATATATATATGTATAACTGAGTCACTTTGATGTACAGAAGAAATTAACACAACATTGTAAATCAACTATACTTCAATAAAACTTAAAAAAAAAGTAAAAATAAAATAGAATACTGGATAGGAAGAGGCACTTTCGTATTTGTTTTTTGTCCCACCACTTTACATGAAGAGTCTTTGTAGTATCCAGACACCACCTCTTCTGTTCAAGAATCTCCTCTTCAACTTTATTATCAAATGCACTGTTCCTCACTAATATCATAAACATTTGTAAAAATGTAGCAATATTCTTATTGCTCATACTGCCATGGCTCTTTAGAATCTCATTTGTATTGAAAGAATACAGATATTCTTGCAAATTCTGTAATATCATTTATTTAATGCTGGTTTCACCGTTACTCGTGAAGATGCATCATCCATGGTGCCATTCATGAATACTGGCTTCCAATGATTCTCTTAGATGTGGTTACTGTGTTTCACTGGTGATGACCACAATGCAAGCCTTATCCAGAGTGTGCAGTGATGGATCATTTGTTTTCTGTTCTGATTAAAGTTACCATTTGTAATGTTATAGCATTAACATAGAACGGTATATCTTCCAACCACATTGTTTATTTAATTCTTTAGGCCACAGTCACTCACAATCAATCCATTCAAAGCATGTGGTCTCTTTCCATATTGACCATATCCCTACATCCATATACCTCCACCAGAGGGATAGGCAGTGGGCCCATGGGAGAGAAGGTAATAGTGGTCCCATCTTCACAAAGAGTGTATGTCCCTTGTGTAGCATGGCTTAAGATTGACTTGGAAGAGCACAACATCACCATATCAATTGAAAATAAGAGAGGACGTGATCAAAAGGCTCCAGTGGCTTTGCAGAGCAACGATCTCAAAGCCCTCAGATGAGAGGCATGGCCACCCCCAGAGACCTGCATGACACATGGTATGGAACCTGAAGAGGAGATGGGGTGACTGCCCTGGGTGCCAATGGTGCAGGCACACAGGGTAAAGGATGCCTGCCACCACTACCCCACAGCTAAGTGCTGTAGCCTGAAAGCATCACTGTGGTTGAAACTTGAATGGGCAACAGATGACACAGGGACCCCTGCATGCAGCTCAAGTCCAGAAATCAGCAGTGGGTTGCTAGTCACCCAAAGACCTGAACTTATCACAATTAAGAAAGTGGAGAATCAGGAAGCTTCCATTGAAACTATTGAAGTCACTAGAGTGTAAGCTCTATCAAGGAAGTGATTTGGTCCATTTGTTTACTGGTGTGTTCTCAGCATCTAGAATAGTACCTGGCACATTAGTAGGAACTCAATAGTATTTGTTGAATGGATGAAAAATACACAGTCATAGCTGCAGGTGAAGGACCAGGAAACTGGGATCAGGAGTTGCTGCCATCACGTCACAATTGGCTAGACAGTGGGATGTGGATTCTGGTCTCTGCAGTCACCATAACTTCCTCTTACCAACTGGAAACTGGTGCTTAGATATTGGAAAGCTGAGTCCAGTCAGTGCTACCACTGCAACTACCTCACAATATCCACACACTAGAGACTCAACACTGTCATCCTCAAACCATGTTTGCAAATAGTCAAAGCAGTAACAAGAATTACCTGTGCCTCATTTTTCCTTTCAAATCTCACACTAGTATATCTAATTAGTGGATTTTAATTTGCATCCAAGATTTACCTGCAAGAGAGGTTTGGGTAATGTGTTTTCTTTAGGTCTCTGCAGTCAGGACCCTCACTAGAATGAGGTAGGTAGAGAAGATGGAAACCATTTGTCAATATCAAGTTCAAAAGAAGAGTGCCTGGGGCCTAAGCCCTGAAACACACTGTATTCATTTTATATTGCTACAATAACAAATTACCTCAAACTTTGAGACTTACAAGGACACATGTTTACTAACTCATACTTCCTATGGGTCAGGAGTCCAGGCATGGCTAAATGGGGCCACAGGCTGCAATCTGGGTGTCAGCTGGGCTGTGTTCTCATTAGAGGCTCACCTGGGGAAAGGTCTTTCGTGTTTCCTAAGCTTGTTGGCAGAATTTATTTCTGTGAACTCATGGTGACTTGCTTCTTCAAGGTCAGAAGGAAAGAGAATCTCTGACCTTCTAAGGGCCTCCCTCTGATTAAACCAGGCCCCAGTCAGGATAATCTCCCTTTTAGACAACTCAAAATCAACTGATTTGGGACCTTAATTATGTCTACAAAGTGCTATCACTGTTGCATATTTTATTGGCTAAAAACTAGACACAGGTTCCACCCACACCCAAGGGGAGTGTGTTATATAAGGCGTGACTCACTGAGGGGGGGGGTCCTCTTAGAGTGTGTCTACTATATACTCCGTGATTTAAAGGTCAGAAAAAGAAGGATAAGCAAGGCAAACCAAGAAGAATGGCAAGTGAGAAGAGGCAAGAGGGGGAAAAAGGAGATTGTTGGAGTATGGAAATCAAGTGAAGAAATTGTTTCAACTGTGTTATATGCTGTCCAGAGGCTGAGAAAGAGGAGAAGATGAGAATGAACAAATGACTATCTGATTTGGTGATGTGACCTTGGCAAAGGTTTCAGTGATTGAATGTAAGCCTGATTAGAAGCCGATTCAAAAAGGAAAGGGAGGTAGAGATGTGGAGACACTGAGCACAGACAATTCTTTTAAGGAGTTTTTCTGTAAAGGGAAGCAGAAGAATGAGGTGGTAGTTGGAGGAGATATGAAGTCAAGGAGAGAATCGTTTTTGAAGGTGTTGTTTGTTCGTTAATGAGAATGACTCAATAGAGAGACAAAAATGTGAACATATAGGAAATCAGGGAGGCAACCATGGGAGTAGGAGGGGTTGGAATCCAGTGCACCAGTGAAGGGGATGGTAGGCAGGAGGCTGAGCCGCTCATCCATTGCAACAGAAGGAAAAGAGGGTATAAAGGGACAGATGCAGGAAGCAGGATTTGATGGTGAGAGTTTCTGCTGCTGCTTACATTTGTCTGAGAGGAATGGTCGATGAAATAGGAGGAAGGTGATGGAGTTTTGAGGAATGAAATAGCCCTGGAGAGTCAAATAAATTGACCAGGAATATGCAGAAGAATCGTCAATCAGCAGTAAGGGGCAACTTACGGTCTGATGTCAACATAATCATTTTTTTCTTGAGGTATATTTAGATTCTTAGGGGCAAGAGCAGAGCAGGTAGGGACAGGACTATTCCCAGAGTTGGGATTTTTTTTTAGGATAATATAATGGAAGCAATAAAGGGTCAAAAGAGGTAAGAGCAGATTTAAAGGAGTAATTATAATTCAGAACCATGGAATCTAAGTTAGGTAAGGAGGGAATGAGGGCCTGGGGGATGGAAATAAACAGTGAAAAGGCAGTAGGGTCAGATGAACAAAGTGCCTGGTGGAGTAGAAGAATTTTTTGAGCTTAGGGCATGAGCTGGATGTAGAAGTAAAATGCTTGACACTGAGATAATTGAGGGGATGCAGTTATTATAAATGACAAGAACTAAGGATAGCAGTGGGGGTTGGTGGCTGAAGTGGCAGAAGAAAAGATCACTGGAAATAAAGGGATTGAGGAATAGAGAGGCCATGAGATTGGATGGACCAGCCATGTAGATATTGAAATCACCAAGAATAATGACAGGAGACTGGAGGAGAGAAACACAGTAAACCTGGTGTTAAAATCTCCAAGGAATGTGTGGGAGTGACAGGGAAGACAGGAGGAGACACAGCAAGAAGGTCTGGAGGTGCAGTCTGATAGCATGAGCTTCAAAGCAGCTGATGGGGGAGGGCAAGAAAGAGACAATGGCTTGGAAGTGGCAGTGAGGAGCCAGACGAACACCTGGATCACCTTCTGATGCTGTGGTGCATGATAGGTGAGAGAGAACTGGCCACCACTCATGAGGGCTGCAGGGAATTCAGTGTCCTCAGGGAAAGCCAGCTTTCTCTCAGGACTAGAAAGTGAAGGGACTGTTCAGAGAAGGGTGTGGATACAGGGGATTTTTCTGATGACAGACCAGTATGGGGATAAGGATTTGAGTGATGAAATTTGACCTGGGAAGCATGGATATCTTGAGGTCACTGAGATAAACATCTAAGACAAGATGGGGTATCCTGGTGGCTGCTTCAGTAGAGGGAATAATTAATTCTAATTATTCTTAGAACTTGACTCAGGCAATTCTTAGGTGAGAACAGGAATTAAATCCATTGCTGTTCATCCTTTTTCCTTAGTAACTTGTGTTGGTCTCCTTTCCAATCCTTACTGATTCTGTCCTGCCTTAGTTTCTCATCAGTTCTTCCCTGGATTATTACAATTGCCTCCTAACTGGTCTCTCTCATCCTCTCACCTCTCTCCAATCCGTCCTCCACGTTTCTGCTAGAGTGCTCTTTTTAAATCGTTCATTTAATCAGGCACCGTCTCTGCTCTAAAACCACTGATGGCTGTCCTAAATGCTTCATGATCAAATCCAAACTCCTTAGCATGGGAAGGGCCCTCAAAGAGCTGCCCTGTCCTGCCCATCAGCCTCAAGGGCCCCAACTCCACCACAAGCTGTTGCTGTTCCCTTTGTCTCAGGGCTCCATCTCTTTTTCACTTGATTATCTTGCACTCATTCTTTTAAGCTATAATTCAAATCTTTGGAAGAATATACAAGAAATTGGTAGTCCTGATTGTTCTGAGAAGAAAACTGGGGAGCGTAAAGGGAAACTTTTCGGAGCATGCTCTTTTATACATTTTGAATTTTATATTATATGGATGTATTGCCACATCTTTAAAAGTAATGGCAATTTAAAAAATTTTAAAGCGTCAAATGGACCAAAAAAAGAGATGCATTTCAGTGTTTCATCCTCCATGAAGTCTTCACTAACTTGATGCTTCCATCCACTGAGGCATCATCATGCCTTCCACATTACTCTATTATAGCATTTATCAGTCTACGTTGTAATTATCTGTAAACAAGTTAACAGTCTTAATGTCCTCATAGCCTGGAAGCACCTTGAGGGAAGGGACTTACTTTGTCTCATTCACCTTTGAATCTAGTACATGGCAAGTGCTCAGTAAAGGCTTGTTGAATTAATGAATGAAAAAAAAATCTGCACAGAAGGGAAACAAAAGATAGGTAAGCAATTCTGCTTCTTTTACAGATGAAGAAAATGAGGCCCAGAGAGGTAATTTATTAAGGATTGGTAGCAGAATAAAATGAGAATCCAAGCTTTCTAGAGTCCAAGTTTGGCATTAGAATAAGTTATAAAACTTTCACGTTGAGACAGCAGATGTGACGTGGATTATACTTACTTATTTTGACCTGAGTTTCTGGATTTTCAAGAAATTTCTTGTTTCCAGAAAGCTGCCCAGTTAACCTCCAAAGGATACTTTCACATATCAGATCATGGGTCCTAAATTTGGGTTTGGAAAACATGTATTCTAAGGACCTCATAGACTAGGCTTATATTGCAGAGAAATCACAGGAAAATCTTGTGGCACATTTGTTTATCTTAAAAGCTGTGTTTTGTTTTATTGTTTTCCTGAAACACATGCAGTGCGGTGGGCATAGCTACACACAGTAGCTCTCTGTAGAGATTCTAGCATAGCACAGGGAAAAGTCCCTGTGTCAACTCAAAGTGATGCATTCAGTTCTCATTTGTTAGCATTTGCTGAATATCCAGGGCACACGGCAGTGACCAAGGGCATTTTATTTTACACAGTAGCAATGTTTTTAATGTGTAAAGTGGTAGTGTTAACGATTACTTGAGCCAGATTTTAAGTAACCTGGGGAGGTCTTCTGTGGGCTTCAAGATCACTGTTCTTCAAACTTTTTGCTCACATAACTCCGTGAAAAATTTCTGAAAAACTTGCATCCTTCCCATATTTTTATGTTGCCACCTATAATTTTTCAACATAAGTTTGCAAAGAGTATCATTTCCAGAGTATTGCATGCAAGTCATGATATTTTAAAATAAAGCTGTTAGCTCACTTTTTAAAAGTTACCCCAAGGAATCTAAATCCCACAGTACTTTTTTACCCAACATTATGAATTTTAAATATATGCGACCTAGCTCTTCTTTAACAGCCAGAAAAGTTACATTGTTCCTTCTTCTTCTTGAACTCATATTTTCATTTCCATTTCATTTCCATATTTCCATTTCTCCCACAGAATGCTATCTTATTGCATATTTTCATGCTTGAAAAATTTGTATTGATCATTACATCATTCTTTTCAACTACGTACTTAGCTAATTTTACTTTCCGGTAACTCTAAGGTCCTAGGAGTTATGTCTCTGGATGGAGTTATTACTAAAATTATTAGTAGGGCTTCCCTGGTGGCGCAGTGGTTGAGAATCCGCCTGCCGATGCAGGGGACACGGGTTCGTGCCCCGGTCCGGGAAGATCCCATATGCCGCGGAGCGGCTGGGCCCGTGAGCCATGGCC
>NC_041217.1:109919635-109933328 GCF_002837175.3 Physeter macrocephalus
AAAAAAAAAAAAAAATAAAATAAAATAAAATTATTAGTAGTACACTATTGATCAAACAGTAGCTATATTACAAATTGACAACCATTTTTAAACATAAAAATAAGATTTTATTGAAAATGCATCTGTTAACAAAAGGGAGGGGACTTTTTCTTTTCCAGTGGATTTGCAGATGAATATTATAGAGTGAGATTGAGTTCTACCCCAATTCTATTCATGCGTTTGACAAGGTTCTTATAAATGCTGAAGCATTTTGTTCACAAAATAAGTAGGTGGGAATGTAAGGTTTTTGCTATAGCCGTGTTACTCAATTCCTTTAACTCCTTTCAATTATATGCCAAAAACCATGCGATGACCTCTCATTTAAACTACTTTTTCTTCCCGTTGGTTGTCAAATGACCCTTTATTGAATTATGTTCCTTTGCAGTTCTTAACTAGCTGGGCATTCCACCCCACCACTGTTGTTGTCATTCATCTATGACGTCATGAGGATGACGGCAATCCACATCAGAGACCACAGACCTGGCAGTCCCCAGGATCTCTTTAATGGTTCCAGAGTATTCTCTAGCTAAAGATCGGTGTCTCGTCTGCTGGGCAATGTTGAAGATCTCATCAAAAGTGATGTTCCACTGTGCTTAATGTTTTTCTGCTTCTTTCTGTCTTTTGGTTGTTCCTTGAAGGCTTCGATGATCAGGACTGAGACACAAGGTACCACCTCAGTCTGGGCCTGTGTGTTCTGAATGGTCAGTTTCACTGTAGTCCTCAGACCCTTCCAATCCCCAGTTGCCTTTGAAATGTTATCACCAACCGTTTTTGGAGACAGACCCAGGGGGCCAATCTTGGGGGCCAGGGCAGACGTGGCACAGACTTCCCCACTGGTGCACCTCAGGTATACAAATTTGATCTCCTTGGGCTCAAACTTAGGCAACATGGTGAGGTGGCTGGTGTCAGATAAACCCGGATTTCAAAGGACCGAAGAAAATTGCACCTTGGCCTCCTTCAAGCCGAATCTGAATGAAAGCCATTTAAAAATTGTTTTAGTGCGCTAGCAGGTGACACTTTTGTTCCCCAGTCATCATAGTCATTCCCTTTCTCAACACTAACACAGGCTTCTAATTTTCCATGTTTTGTGCACCTGGGGTGAATGCACCATGCTACGATGTGGAATTTGTGAGAAGAATGACTTTCTTTTTTTAAGTGGAAAAATGGCGATTGTAAAAAAGGGATGGAAAAGAGGCTGCAAGCATGTTCTCAGGCAGGTAAGTTTTAGGAAAGTGTAGAAATGAAAGTTGAGAATGTGGAATTGATTCCCTTAAAACTATCCATGCTGTGTAGCACTACAGAGTCTTCATGTACATGGGCAGAACGTGGTTATCCCAGTTTGAAGATTTCTGTTAACCAATCGGCAGGCATTTGAACAAAAATGATTGGAGAGCAAGAAAGATTAAGGCAGTCCTAAATAGGCTGGGAATGACATGGTGGTTAAGAGAAGAGCTCTGTAAACCCTAACTCTGAAATTTACTAGCTGGGTATTTTTGGGCAAAATAACCTCTGCCTTCTTAATTCTTAGTCTAGAAATAAAAGCAATAATGATACCTACCTCATAGCGTTGTTGTGAGGATTAAATGAATTAATATGTAAAGCACTTAGAACACTGGTGGACAAATAATCACTCAATAAATCATTAACATTAATACTAGGAAATGATTACATATGACTAAAAATGTTATATATGACTAACTCCTAAATAAGTTAACATTCCATATATACTTTGCTGTTAGCAAAGCTAACCCATTTAATTTGTAAATTAAATGAAAAATATAAGTACTCACAGCAAGTATGGGGCAGAGCCAAGATCCTTGCCCAGAGTTTGCATGCTTAATGATCAAGCTATGCTGCCTCTTGAAAAAAAAAAGAAAAAAGAAAAAAGCAACAAAAATAAATGGAGCAGAAGGTGTACGAGTTGTAGTTATTCTTTCTAGGTCAAAGGGTAGCCTATGTTAGGCAAAATTTATAATATGCTTACTTTGGAGAGGCAAGAAAAATGTTTGATGTGTTCTTTCCTCATCTTCTATAATCACAGAAAGCGCCGTTATTTCCATTTAAGACATTCCCTCCCCCTACACATAAACTAATTACTAAATATATCAACCACTTTTGGCGCTTAGAGGTTCAGGGGTTTTGCCTTGCTACTGTCTGGGGCTTCAGGCAGATCATGTTCAACAGTCCTATCTTTGTTACATGAAAATTAGAGGTTTTTTTCAACATTATTTTATTTCTCCAGTATTTCTAATGGTCCCCACCCCTACCCCATTCTAAATTTGAGTTTTATGTTTGATAGCATATACTATAAGTCGTGAAAAACACAACAAAGAGCTTGAAAACCCTCATTTGAATAACATCGACTTTAGGAACAGCTGCTAAGATAAAATAAATCCAAGAGAGCTCAGCAACCAGAACGCAATTGCTTTTCTTTTTAAAGGGACAGGCAGATTCACACACGATTGTTAAGTCTTAAGCAGTTACTTTAAATCAATACCGTATTTTAATTGATATCTAAGTTTTTCAACTCTGAATTTTTATGTGGGTGTTTTACCCAGTATATAGAGGATTGTATTCCACTATATTTCAAGATGAACAATTATTTGATGACATCATTTATAGAGGTTTACAAAGCAGGAAATAAAATCCACCAGAAATCAAGCCTTCAGATTTCTTCTTCCCTGAGAATGCAGAAAGAGAAACTTTGCCTAGTGAAATAGAAATAATGAAATCAAATGGAAATTTATTACTAAGATAAAATTGAATTGCCAGTTGCAGAATAAAAAGATAAGAACTGTCTTGTTGATTGCAACACCTCAGCCATCTCTACTGAGATTCACATTACAGAAAACTCTTCATTAAAATAGTTACCCAAAAGTCTGGGTTTTAAATAAGGACAGGTGAAACTCTTTTAAGAAAATCCAACATATTAAAATATAATCTTATAGAATGGACAAATAATGAGATTATTTGTTCTATGAAGGCGTCATTCACCATGCAAATAGATTTATCGTAATTTTAAACATCTAGTTTCACTAATACATTCAGATTATGACTTGATTTCTAAATGCATTATTTACACATGACTTTTGCTGGAATATACCTATAACATAAAGCAAGTACTAGCCAGAAAACATAGTGCTGTGGTATGAAATTTTCAAAAGAGCAAATCATTTGTGCAAAGTTATATTTATCAAGGTGTCTTAATTTTTCTGGCCTAGTTAAATTAGTAAAGAAAGAAAATATAATTTAGAAAAATGTTAATATCTAAGATACATATTTATAATTCAAAGCATAGACACAGTCCCGCATTTTCCCTGCTTCTCATTTAATTATTCCATTCAGTCCTCTGTAAATAACTCCTATACTTCATTTTTCACTGACTTTTTTGCTCGCTTGACTGTTTCCACATGTGGCACTTGGGTATATTTGTGCCAATAAAATGAAATATCACGCCATCAGGTCACTTCATGAAAGTTCTTTTTTCAATGTATTATCAGGATGCTTTTGGCTGCAATTATCAAACAACCTAACTAGAAGTCACTTAGACCATGAAGCATTTATTGTTTACTAAACAGAATGCCCAGAGGAGGAAAGGTGGGTTTGGGAGTTCAGTGATGTCAACATGGACCCAGATGGCCCAGCCAGTATTTCAGCCCAGGCAGTCAGACTCAAGTATCAATGGATTATTCTCAGTGTTTATAATCTCAATGGATTATTCAAGTGTCAATGGAAATACTCAGTGTTTCTGGGAAACTCTGAGTTCCTGTTGTGAGCAGGGGCCTAAAACCTCTCAATCTCTCACACAGTAATCATTCAATAAATATTCATTAAACTGTTAAGGAAATTTTCAAATAAGAGCAGGGAAACTAAGACTATGTGAAATAAAAGGGTGCTTTGGTGCAGAATTATATCACAACTCTTCAAGTTAATGCTGGATCTTTGTGCTCTGTGGTTTTTACATAGATTTCAGTATAACTAAAAAACATTTTGGGTCATTTATAGTCCCTCTACTTCCTTGGAGGGTCTTTTGCTGTCCGCTCAATGCTTGCGATTTAAATTTGCAAGCTTAGAAGAGTAGACTGAGCCAAATTGTTCCATATGAGGAAGGTTTAGAGGCCACTGTAGTCAGCAAGGTAAGCTTTGTGCAGTGTTTCTGTGTGTGTGCATGTGTGCGTGTGTGTATGTTTTGCATGAATGTTCATTGCATTTCCTAAAGGAGGTATGCTTCTCTTTTGGAAATACAGGGTTTGAGAACTACTCTGGTTGGTACCTGATCACTTTTCTATGATAGCATCTTATTAACTGTTGGAGTGACTTATGCATAATCAAGTTTTATATGAAATATTTTTAAATTAATAAATCAATTTTGGGACAAATGGAGAGTTGGAAACAAAAGAGTTAGCTTAGTAAAAGTCATCGGGTTCAGAAAAAAAAACAAAACCCCCCAAAACAACTAACCAAACAAACAAAAAACACTTTCTAAAGAAATTGTAGAGCAAAACATTCAGCAGACCTGACAAAATCTAAAGCACTAAGAGCGAACCACCTAGAAGATGATCAAGCATTTTGGCCGCTGTTCTGTGTGTTTGTGTATGGTGGTGGGGCATTGGGAGGTGGGGTAGGGCAGGGCGGCAGGGCGGGTAATGAGGAGGGATAGTTTTCTGAGCATCTTCACCTGGGTGGAGGTGGGAGGAAGGGGGAACCACAGTGGTCTGCTTTTTCTGCAGACTCAGCCAACACTTTATAAATGGCACAGGACTGTCGTTTCAAGCTGAACCACTACTGGCCCAAATCCAAAGGGACTGGCCAGAAATGAAATCATCTTTGGAAATGCAGCATGATGCAGAGATTCACTCAGATAGCTGGAGGAGCCAAGCCCAGCTAAGTGTAAGGCCACCTTTTAGACCCAGATGCAGACCTAGTGGTCTGGTCTCTGCTTACTGCTAGGCTTGCAGAGTCAGGATTGCCCCAAGGCCCTACTCCAGTTCCCTCTCCTCCATTGAGTACTCCCTGACCGCTCCAGCCCTCCGCGAGGATTCTAAAGTCTCATGGCCCTTGGAATTTGTCCTATACCATTTTGTAGTTAATTACAAACAGGCTTAAATTGATCTTGTGAATAAAATGAGGCTACGGATATGAAAGTTCCTAGTACAGAATCCAGCAAGACTTTGTTTCTCCATCCTGCCAACCCTGCCTGGAAAGACAATCCTGGCCAGAACACAGAATTAATGAAAGTGAGGCCATTAAGGAGAGGTGACCCAGCCCCTCTTCTCATCTGTTAGAGCATACAGGCCCTGAAAAGCAATGGTCTTCACTAGATCCAGAAATTGTTGCTGCTATTGAAATAATCCAGATGGTATGAATTACAGCAGAAAGCCTTTATAAGTTGGCCCATTATTATCCAGATTTGAATATACATGGTATTAGAACCAGTGTGACCTGAATGTTTGCTGGGGTATTTGAAACACTGGTTTCTGAGGAACACATATGAGTACATAGGGGGTGGATTATTAACTTACTACATGTATTAAAATCAGAGCCTATTTATTTCAGCAAAATTAAAATATTTTAAAATTATAATAATACATACTTACAAAAATTCATATGTCACCGAAGTTAATAAAATGTAAAGCAATCTTACTATTAACAGTATGGTTAGCAACCCTCCAGGGAAGGCATGAAGGGGCTGGGACTACAGAGGCAAACATGACCAACAAGGTCCCTGCCTTCAGGGGGCTTACGTTCTAGTGGGAGGAGACAGGCCACAGTAAGCAAACAAGTAGACAAATAAACCAGACATGGGAAGGTTGCTTTACATATGGAAGTGGGATCTGAATGGCGAAAAAGAATCAGAGTCTTGAAACCTTCTTGGAAGAGCCTTGCAGCAGAGTGAATGGCAGGTTCAAAGGACCAGAGGAGAAAAAAGGGGGCCACTACGGCTGGCACTTTGCATAACCAAAGTAAGAGTTCTAAGGGGGGTATAGGGGCCAGATTATGCATGCATGACTGGGTAGGAAGTTCAATTTCATGCTGAATACAATGAGAGGCCAAGAAAGATTCTTAATTGAAGTTGGGGTGGGGGAGGGCAGCAGAGAGGATCTGATCTTCATTTTTGAAAAAAAAGGAGGGGCAAGAATGGAAGACTGCAGACAGGTTGGAAGAGATTCATTCACACATACACACAAACATATAGAGTTTAAAATACATGTATACTTTTCCTTCAACTTGTTATTAGTATTTTTAGAATTCCTCTTTGAAATTATGTTCACAGTCACTTTACTGTCTTAGAAAATCAAACACATCTTGTTTTTTGACCTTTCCCTATCCACCCAAATGCAATAACTTAGTTGGAAAACACAGGTTTTGGCATTTTAACATGACTCCAGAATGTGTTCATCAGATTTGGCTCTGAATAACTTTTGGATCGTTCCAAAAATCAGATCTTTTCTCAAAGAGAATTCCTTTCAAAAATTCAGTGTCTCCTAATGTGATACTTTTGAGCAGTATCATTGGAACATGTACATAGCCTGCCAAAGTGATTTATTTGAAATGAAAAACATCCATTTGAAGTTATATTCATTTATTCACAAATTATTATTGAGCACCAATCGCTAAGTACCAGGCACTGTTTTAGGCACTGGGCATACATCAGGGAACAATCAGACAAAATCTCTGTCCCTGTTGGGCCTATATTCTAGTAAAGGGAAATGGACTAAACAAATAACAAATGAAAAAAAGTAAACTCTGTACTATGGTTGAAGATTACATAAGAGCAAGGTAAGAGATATTTAGGAAGCTGGAGGGGGTTCCAGTTTTAAATAATGTTGTTAGGTTGGGCCTCACAAGAGGGTGACTTTGGTTAGATTTGAAAGGGGAGAGATAAGTAATATAGATTTTAAGAGGAAGAACATTCAAACAGAGGGAATAGTGCAAAGGTCCTGAGGCAGGAAAGTGCCTGGCAAGAACGAAGAACAGTGGCTAATGGAGAGAGCTGTAGGATATGAGGTCAGATAGGTAAGGAGATGGAGGGCAGGTCATAAGGAACTTGTAGCCACAGAAAGAAATTTGGCTTTAACACTGGCTGAGGGGAACCAAAACAGAAAGTCATCACGATATGAATTATATTTTTAAAGAATTACTCTGACCACTGTGATATAGACTACAGAGGAGCAAGGGTGGAAGTTTTGATGTGTTTTGGAAAACAGCAACACTTGACAGTCACATCCCCTTAATTTTGCTAGAAGAGGGGGAAAGTAGGCACAGTTAAGCATTAAAAAACATTCTAGATTGTGTCTTTCCCCTTTATTTCCTTTACCATAGCAAAGTTCTATTAAGCCCAATTCCTTTACCTCTGGGCCAAAAAGCGTCCTTAGACTATTTTCAGGCTGTAGCCAAATTCTTTATGTTGTCCTGTACATTAGTCAGGATCTTCTTGGCTGCAAGTAACCAAATACCTGACCCCAAATGGCTTAGGTGATAGGCCACTTGCTATCTCATATGTGAGCAGTCTGGAGGTATGCAGAGCCAGGGTAGGTTAACTTAGCCACTTAGTGACTTCTAGGTTCTGGGTTACCTTTCCTGTATTCTTCTTGCTCATTGTTGCGGGATGTGCCACCACAGCTCCAAACATGTCTTGCTTACTGGAGGATGGCCAAGGCAAGAAGTAAGGAAAAGACTTCTTAGGGGCTCTCAGGGATAAAACCCCTCCCCTGAAGCCCCCTTCCCCCCACTTCCCACTATGTACTCACCAGAATTAGGTCACATGCTTAGCTCCTAAACCAGTCATTGATAAAGGGGGACAAAGTGTCAAGACCCATCTAGACCAGTGGCTCTCAAAGTATTAATTGGAGAAAGGGGGGGCACGGGGATTTTAGGAGGTGATCCCCAAGACCCTTTCAGGGAGTTGGCAAGGTCAAAACTATTGTTATAATACTAAAATGTTATTTGCCTTTTTTTTCTCCCATTCTGAGTGTACAGCAGAGTTTTCCAAAGGCTACCTGAAATAGTGCAATAGATTAAATGCAGCAGATTTGAAGATCCAATTGCCTTCCATTAAGCCAGACACTGAAGATATTTGCAAATTTTTAAAGTACTATGAGTCTCTTTACTATGTTAGGGGGAAATATAGTTATTTTCCATAAAAATTTGCTATTTATGATAAGATGTAATTATTATTATTTTAAAATAAATATTTTTAAATGTCTCGGTTTTAATTTCTAGTATAGTAAATATCAATAGATATAACCCACATAAACAAAAGCTCTTTGGGGCCCTCAAAAATTTTTAGGAGTAGAGCAAAAGATTCTAAAGCACTGGTTTAATCAGACAGCTCTGATTCATCCTTGCGGCTGGGGGCGGAGCCGAACTTCCCGGAGTTCACCTCTGCCTGACCCAAGCCTTCTTAAAATCCTGCACTGTAAGTGGTTAGGTCACAACAGGGAGTGCCAGACGCTGCGTATCGAATCAACCGATCTCAAAGCTTCTAGCTAATCGGAGAGTGAGCTCTCGCTTTTTGACTGTGAGGAGGTTAAAATGGTCAAAATGACCCTGGAAGTGTGACTTCAAACTGTCACACTAAGTTGCTTCTTAAGATGGGAAGGGGTGTGGGATTTTGGGGGGTGGACTGTTGAAATTTCAAAACCCCTCTCAGGAGCAGGGGTAACCCCCTTTACTCCCATCAGTTGTCTGGGTTAGCGATTAAGGTAATTATTGGTAATAACTGGCTTTCCTCCCTACCAGCCTGCGCTTAGCATCCTTACAATGAGGGCCCTAACTGGAGATTCGGCTGTCATTCACTTATGCTTAACAGCATAACAGCATCAATCCAGGCCTCCTGATCAATTAGGCCAAAGGCAAACAGGAGGATTACCTTGGTTTCTGAAGTTGCTGCCATGGCATGTTCATTTTCTCGCCTTGATCTTTCATTCAGGAATGGGGATATGTGTGTGTAAATTGGAAGGGGGCACTCCTCTCTCCCTTGTTCTTCAGTGTTAATATTTCCTGTCCTTCTCTCACACTATTTTGGTTTCAAAGTGCTCTCAGGAGCCTCCTTAAAATACCAAACCTGTTTTTCCTTTCTTGAGTAAATTTCTTGGCTTCACTTTAAAAAAATCTATCCAAGTACATCTTCTGTTTATAACTCAACTCACATGCCTGCGATTTTTCCATCTGATCTCTTTCCTTTCTCTGGCCTCTCATCTTCCCTGGAGAATTTTAGGCTGCCGTGGAACAGGGGAGGAGCCTGCATGACCCCGGCTACGGGTGTAGCAGGCATACATTTTCTTTGCGCATATTTTGATCAGTGAGTGTGGGACTTTTTTGCATAAACGTCGAGTTCATAAGTGCCTTTTCTTAGTCTTTCCGCTATCTTCCGCCTAGGTCCATTTCTTGCCCTAATTTTACATGAACTTTCTCCTTGACATTCTCGACTCCCGGCGCTTGAACCTCCCTTCCCCTAGGCCTGACCTAATTCTGGGTGCCGGCTGTTGTTTGGTTTATTTCCCCACTTTTGCAAGCGCACGTGGCTTTTCTGGGCGCTTCACCTTTGCTCCTAGGGTGGGTGTTGGGGTTCACCGGGGCTCGGAACACGTGCTTTAAAACAGCCACGACCTCCCCCTCCCCGCCCCCAGCCCCACGAAGCTTTGGGCCCCGAGCTCCGCGGGCGTGAGGAGGGGGTGGGGAGCAGGGCCCGGCAGGGTGAATCACAGGGCGTAACAGGTGCCGCAGCTGCAGCTGCGCCAGCATCCCGCTCGGGCTCTGGGGATAAGGTTTTCTTTTTCTCCGGGTTTTTTTGGAGGTGGGGAGGAGACTCAGGGGCCCCCACCGGACCAATGCAGGCCGCGGTTGTTCATCGCCTAGCAACTGGCGGAGCCAATGGGAGGAGGCTGGCCTGCGGCGCCAGCGGCGCGGGGGCGGGGTGGGAACCTTGCAAACCTGCAGAGCCCGGGAGGCTGCAGAGAGGGGAGAGGCGGAGCCTGGCCGGAGGCAGGGAAGGCGGGAGCTGGAGGTGGAGGCGGGGCCGCCGGCCCGGGCGCTGCGTGCCGCCGCGCCTGTGCGGGCCCTCGGGGCTGCGCGAGCAGGTTTAGGACGGTGCGCGGTGCGTCTCCGCCGCCCCCGGGGGCCATGACGGTGAGAGCCTCGCCCCGCTCCGGGGATTGTGACGCGCTCGCCCGGGGAGGGACAACGGCGCCGGCGGGGCCTGGGGCCTGGGGCAGGCGGGTGGGGGTGGGCGCCGGCGGGGGGCGGGCGGGAGGGCGCGGAGGTGAGCACCGGCACCTGGCGCGGCGCCCCGCTTCTTTGCGGGAGGCTCGGCGCGTCCGTTGGGGCCGTTGGAGGAGGTAGGCGAGCGGTGACCCCCGGCCGCGCCTGGAGGAGGAGGTGGGAGGTAGGTGCCAGCTCGGAGACCGCTCCTGCTGGCGGTCGCAGCGCTAAACCCCAAATCCTATCGGGGATGGAGAGAGGGTGGCGCCTGGCGTGGGATGACGAGCGACGCGGGGAAGTGGGGGAGGAGGGGATGGCCAGTTTGGGGCTGAGGTGTCCGTTTAGCAGAGGCTGCGGGACTCGCGGGCTTGGGGGATTGTTAGCTCGAGCCGCAGGGGACAGCCGTTAGAATGAGTTGCTGGTGGCCTGTGGCCACTGCAGAGGAAGAGAACCCCGCCAGCGGTCTAGTTAAAAGACTAGGGGAAGAATTTACATCATCTACAGGCAGGCATGTGTGAGAATATTTTGGTGTAGAAATTTGTGGTAAAGTACAGTAAACCGAATTGTGAGCTCCCTGCTCTCTTTCGAGCCCATGCTGATCGCCCAGTTATGCAAGTCACTTGGGCCCAGGAAATGGAATCTGCTAAATAATTTGTTCTCAGCACGTATAATGTGGGGATCTTTAAGTTATTACCCCATTTCAAGGTCCGTAGTTGTGATTGCCCAGTTACCATTACTTGCAACGGGGATAATAGTTTTTGTTGAATCTAAGATTATTGACATATCCCTTTTCTGGACCCCATAATGGGGCGACGATTAGAAGAGGCACTCCTCCCAAGGGTGGTTCGGAGGTGCAAGAGGGGTTGCCTGGAATTCGAAATTACTGGGCTCCCCTAACAGTTCAGATTAGAGTCTAGATCTAGAGTTGGCTGTGATTGATGGGTGCCTTGGAATCCTTCATGGCTCAGGAGGGATTGGTTTACTGTTTAAGTAGGAGAAAATTCTGGTAGCCTTGATCCTGAACTGAAAAGGTAGGTATGACTTGACACATTTAGGAAACTGAGCAAAATTTGAAAAAATTAGAGATCTGGACAGAGAAAAAAAAATGCCTTTAAAGTTTAGGTCAAGCTGTCTCGAAATTTAGAAGTTTGAGGTAGATTTACGAATCTGGATTCAGTCAGCAAAACTTAATCCATCAAATCTCCTATCCTAGAGCTATCATAACCTACAGGTCTAGGGAGCTTAGGTTATTCATTCAAATTAAACAAGTAAAAGGTAGTAACTAGTTTGATGCTCTCTTCTGCCTTCTGTCAGTGAAAGTTTCTCAAACAAAATGGTTCTGTGAAGAGAGGATGAGGAGCTGATAGTTAAAATGAAGGCTCTTTTGGTGACTTGCTGGACCTCTTCAACCAAGTCATTTTATATCCTTCCTTCCCCCATCTGTACAATGAAGATAATAAAGGCCCAGGATTAAGTAACATGGGTGAAGCAGCTTGAAGATAACTGTGAAGACTTAGTTATTCTAGGATGAAATGTGAAGATCTCCTCCTAACACATTGCGCCTTGTGACAGGACTTGTTAAAGCACATTGCGTTCCAGACATGCTGAGGCAGTGTATGAGAAAAAGAAAATGTTAACAGTTCAGATGATTTGCCTAAGGCCTCAAGGCTGACACATTATATTCTTGGGCTGCCTGAAAACCTGACATAACTTCTCTTTGACCAAGCTAGCTGTGACTCAGGTTTTATAAAAGTAAAATATTTGAGTGCCTTCAATGTGGTATGCACCTAGAGATAAAAAGATGCTGCCCCAGAATTGTGTCATTTTAATTCATTTCACACACTTAAATTGGAGCACTTCCAAAGCCTTTTAAGTGATGTTTTTCATATCTTTTACCAATAGTTGTAAACATGCCTTATTGGTTTGACTGGGTCATAAAGAGGGTTTGGTAGTCCTTGGGTCTCTTTTGTGTGTTCGGTGATGGTGCTCATGATTAGCTGGTGATGAAGATACAAGTTATCTTGAATTCATGAGTTTTGGGGATGAGACAGAGTAGAAAAGTGTACCATTCATTATCAGTAGTGGAAAGCTACCTAAAATCTTTACTTTTGATAATGGATCAGTATTATATAGTTCCTGCAGATTTACTGAATTATGCTTCATTGATTTACTCTTTTAATAAACATTTATTAAACACTTACTGAGCCTCTACTTGCCAGATCTGAGGATGAAAAAGATCAGTGTTGCCTTGTGGAGTTTGTTTTTTGGGAATTTACAGTATAGTAAGGGAGAGAGCGAAAATGAAAATTGCAAATATGAGGAGGCTTTAAAAAAGAATTTCAGGACTTCCCTGGTGGCGCAGTGGTTAAGAATCTGCATGCCAATGCAGGGGACATGGGTTTGAGCCCTGATCCGGGAGGATCCCACATGCTGTGGAGCAACTAAGCCCATGCGCCACAACTACTGAGCCCGTGTGCCACAGCTACTGAAGCCCATGTGCCTAGAGCCCGTGCTCCGCAACAAGACAAGCCATTGCAATGAGAAGCCCGTGCACCTCAACGAAGAGTAGCCCCTGCCAACTGCAACTAGAGAAAACCCGCGCGCAGCAATGAAGACCCGACACAGCCAAAATAAATAAATAAATTTATTTTTTTTTAAAGTAATGATGATTTTAAAAAAGAATTTCAGTTGTCTTGATGGAGGAGGAGACGTTCACCCGGTGAACACATATGTTGCAATGGACCATTGAAGAAGTATAGGTGGTTTGGTAGTTGGGACCAGGTAAAGTGGGTTAGGGTTAAGGTTGGAGAACAGGGCTATGACCTTTAACTAGTAGGTGATAGGGAATCTTTAAAAGGTTTTATCCAGGGGAATTATATTTGATTTTTACTTCAGAAGGGTATTTCCACCAAAATCAGTAAATTGCGTGGTCCATAGACAATCCAAGTAATATCTGAGGCAGAACAGTCCTTCACAGCGATTAAAGACTTTAAAAATATGTTATTGAAGCCCTCCGAAACTTCAGAAAAGTAAAAATGATTATTCATACAACCAACCTTTACTGAGAATCTTTCTTTTTTTAATTGTGGTATAATTGATATGTAACGGTGTGTTAGTTTCAGGTGTACAACATAATTTGATATTTGTGTATACTGCAAAATGGTTACTGCAGTAAGTCTAGTATCTTCTACTTTTAAGATTGAGGGACTAGAGATACAAAGACAAGTAAGATACACTCCCATTTTCAAGTAACTTGCACTTCACTAGGAGAAATGACACAATTGTAATGCAGTGCTGAATCTGTCATAAGAGGCATAAAAATGTCAGGTCTTAGCAATGTAAGATTCTGAGATGAGAGAAGACACAAATTCTTTCAAATTGAAAATAAGTTCTTGGGCTTCCCTGGTGGCGCAGTGGTTGCGCGTCCGCCTGCCGATGCAGGGGAACCGGG